>NC_052072.1:59519649-59890274 GCF_015852505.1 Tachyglossus aculeatus
GGCAACTGAGGCACAGAAAAGTGAAGTGATTTGCCCACATTCACTTAGCCAACGTGGCAGAGCCAGGATTATAACCCAGGTCCTTCTGTCTCCCAGGTTCATTCCACTATGCCATGAGAATTGGAGTCCAGCAGGGGAGGGAGAAGAAGAGCTCAGAAGGTGATAAGCTGCAACTGGAGGCTTGATCTGTTCAGTTTTGTGGGTCTCAATTCCCCAGGAAGAGCAGGAGGGAAGGGGAGAAGAGAAGCAGCAGGAAAGGGATTTAGTAACAGAAAACAATCCTTAGAAAGCAAGAAAAGAAAACACAACATCCTGGAGGGGTAGAGCAATGGGTGAAGGTGTCCTTGGTTTGTGGGAAAGATCAAAGTAATCATCAGGGCCATGTACACTTCTGCCAGATCCTTTGAGCAACAGGATTTGAGACCTGAGAAAGGAAAGCCCAGGTTGAAAACCAGCTCTCCAGGAGTGACAAGGAAAACGACCAAGGATATGAGGTGATCAAGCCTCCAGCTTTGGGCAGGATGCTCAGAAATTTGGAATTCTGTCCCTACCTGTGCTAGGCCTCGGCAGGACCTAACAGGGTCCCGCACTTCCTGCTGGCCTGATGGAAAGGGAATCCATAGCTGTGCTGATGGGAAGGTATTGCTATGTAGGGGCCAATTCTGCTGGGGTGTCAGCAGAATAATAATAATATGGTATTTATTAAGCGCTTACTATGTGCCAGGCACTTTACTGAGCATTGGGGTGGATAAAGGCAAATTAGATGGGACACAGTCCCTGTCACATGTAAACCCCATTTTGAAACTGTAACCCCCATTTTGCAGATGAGGTAACTGAGCACAGAGAAGTGAATTCTTCTAGACTGTGAGCCCACTGTTGGGTAGGGACCGTCTCCATATGTTGCCAACTTGTACTTCCCAAGCACTTAGTACAGTGCTCTGCACACAGTAAGCACTCAATAAATACGATTGAATGAATGAATGAATGAAAGTGACTTGCCCGAGGTCACACAGCAGACAAGTGGTGGAGCCGGAATTAGAACTCATGACCTTCTGACTCCCAGGCTTGTGCTCTAGCCACTATGCCATGCTATGCTACCCCCATTTGGTTTAGCAAGTCATTCCTCTTTCCTTCTCCCATCTTTATTCTTTTATTGCCCCTTTTCCCTTTCTTACTCTCATTCCCTTTTCCCCTCTTTCTTTTTCCTCCTCTTTGGGACCTCCTCCCTGTCTCTACCCCTCCCTCTATTCCACGGTCTTCCTATCTTTCTATCCCTTCCCTTCTGAGTCCCCATCTCCAGTAGGGCCGATCCCCTGTCTGCCTTTGGTGAACAGAGAAGTGCAGCCTAGTACATACAGCACAGGATTGAGAGTCAAGAGAATTCAAATCCTGGCTCTGTCGCTCATCTGCTATGCCTCTGTTTCCTCCTGCTTAGACTATGAGTCCTTTGAGGGTCAAGGACTGTGTTCAATTATCCTGAATCTATCCCAGTGTTTAGCAGAATGCTTGGCACACAGTAAGCACTTAATAGTTACTATCACCATTAATAGTATATTATTATAACCATCAGGGAAAGAGCAGCCAGAAATAAGAGCATGACCTTGGTTATATTTATCTCAATTAATAGCAATAGCAAAACACAGCAAAGAGAAGGAAAATCAATATGAAAAGAATTAATATGGGAAAGCAAGGGGGATACTCTATTTTTCTTGTAAAAAAAGTAACACCTAGACATTCTGAGGAAATAAGACAATGTTCAGGGTTCAAAAACAAGAGAGTTTTGATGGAAGGAGGGATTCTGGAAAGTCGGGCTAGAAGGTGTCTAGTTAGGGAGCAAACAGAAGGAAAAGTTTGACGTACTGGAACAGAGAGGAAGCAGAAATGGGAGGTTCTGTGTACTTAGTGGACTGGAAATGATGGAATTTGGGTCCAGACTTCACAGTGAATATCATCAAGTGAATAGGTGATGCAGAAGAGAAAGCAAATGGAAGAAATAAGAGCTTAGTCATGGAAGGCGTCTTGGAAGAGATGTGAAGTCAGAAGAGTTTTGAAGGTGGGGAAAGTGGAGGTCTGTAGGAGACGAAGAGGGAGGGAATTCCAGACAAGGAGTTGGCACTGAGATACACGAGACTGAAGTACAGTGAGTAGGCTGGTGTTAGAAAAGTGATGTGTGTAGCCAGATTGTGGTAGGAAATCGTGAGGGAAGGTAATAATAATAATGATGGTATTTGTTAAGTGCTTACAATGAGTCAAACACTGTTCTAAGCACTGGGATAGATACAAGTTACTCAGGTTGGACAAGGTCCCTGTCCCATATGGGGCTCACAGTCTTAATCCCTGTTTTACAGATGAGGTAAATAGGACATAGAGAAGTGACTCGCCCAAGGTCACACAGCTGACAAGTGGTGGAGCCGGGATTAGAACCCAGGTCCCCTGGCTCCCAGCCCCACGCTCTTTCCTCAAAGCCGACGGTAAGGAATTCCTGTTTGATGAGGAGGATGGACAGTCATTAAAGGTTTTTAAAGAGTGGGAAGACATGCACTGAATGTTTCTTCAGAAAAATGACCTGGGCAGCAGAGTGAAGTAAGGACTCGAGTGGGGAGAGGAAGAAGGCAGGGAGGTCAGAGAGGAGGCTAATGCAGGAGTCAAGGTGGGATGTGATAAGGACTTGGATCAGCATGGTAACAGTTTAGATAGAGAGAAAAGGGCAGATTCTAGAGATGTTGCGAAGGTAGAACCAAAATGACTTTGTGACAGATTGGATATGTGGGGTGAATTAGAGACATAACGAGAAAGGTTCTAAAAAAAATGACTACAAAGGACAAGAAATACTCACAAAGAAGCACTGAGGTCTAGTGCAAAGAGCATAGGACTGAGGGAGTCAGGAAACCTGGGTTCTAACTGGTGCTCCACCACTTGTCTGTTGTGTGATGCTGGGCAAGTCATTTAATTTCCCTGGGTCTCTGGCTCCTCATCTGCTAAATCAATCAATCAATCAATGGTATTTATTGAGCTCTTATTCATTCATTCATTCAGTTGTATTTATTAAGCGCTTACTGTGTGCAAAGCACTGTACTATGCGCTTCAAAAGCACAATTCAGCAATGGATACAGTCCCTACCCGACAACGGGCTCACAGTCCAGAAGGGGGAGACAGACAACAAAACAAGTAGACAGGTGTCAATACTCTCAAAATACATAAATAGAATTATAGATATATACACATCATTAATAAAATAAATAGGACAACAAATATGTACAAATATATACAAGTGCTGTGGGGTGGGGAAGAGGATAGAGAAAAGGGAGGGGGGCGATGGGGAGGGGAGGAGGAGGAGCAGAGGAAAAGGGGGGCTCAGTCTGGGAAGGCCTCCTGGAGGAGGTGAGCTCTCAGTAGAGCTTTGAAGGAGGGAAGTGTGCTAGTTTGGCGGATGTGAGGAGAGAGGGCATTCCAGGCCAGAGGTAGGACGTGGGCCAGGGGTCGACAGCGGGACAGGCGAGAACGAGGCACAGTGAGGAGGTTAGTGGCAGAGGAGTGGAGTGTGCGGGCTGGGCTGTAGAAGGAGAGAAGGGAGATGAGGTAGGAGGGGGCAAGGTGAGGGAGAGATTTACTTTACTGTGTACAGAGCACTGAACTAAGCGCTTGTGAGAGTGCAATACAACACATTTGGTAAGCACATTTCCTGCCCACCATAAGCTTACAGTCTAGAGGATTAAGTGCCAGTTCTCTTTACCCCTTAGACTCTGAGTCCCATGTGGGACATGAAATGTCTCTGGCCTGAATAACTACCCTAGGGCTCAATACAGTACTAGGCATATAGTAACAAATACCACCATTTGTAAAGTTCTAATTATGCCTGGTGAGGAAAGGAAGGCGTTAAGTTCTCATGAACTGCTGAAATTTTAATCAGGCATTGATGCTGTCCTGAATATCTTGTATCTACCCTACGGTTTAGAACAGTGCTTGACACATACTAAATGCTTAACAAATGCCATCACTGTGAAGGGAGAATATTTAAGAGGAAAATAAAGATGAGGGCTCCCAGAAATGAAAGATCTTATGCTAATATGAATTCGATTGTATAGTTGCAGTTCTGGAAATGCCAGGTAAAAAAGAAAGGATGGAATATAATCAAAGGGAATACAGACGTCCATGTGGACAAGAAACAGGAATACAGATTTCTGTGCATATACATTTGGTAGTTTGCATTATATATATTTTTTCAGAATTTTTCATATATGTTCTGCCTCAGGGAGAAAATGCTAATAAAAAATCCATGCTGACAATGAATCTTTAAAGTACTTCAAGATCTTTGGAAGTCAGGCCCTATAAGTAGCGATAGTCACAGTATTTATTAGATTCATACTGTGTGCAGAGTAATGTCCTAAGCAATGGGAGAGAATATCTAGATAGGAATTCGACACAGTCCCTGTCCCTCTAAGACCACCTTACCACTGAGCCCTCTCCCCAAGCCCCATCCTGCCCAAGGATCACAAGGAGCAGTCATGGACCCTCATAAATCACCCACTGCTCCTCTCATCATTCTTATTTGGAAGCAGACGGTCACCTGCTTCAGTCAGAATTACTCCCTGGCCAGCAGGGTTAGTTGATTGGAAACCCTGTACCAGTCACCTGGAGACATTCCTGCAAAACTGGGAAATGATGTACTTCAGCAATGAGAGTATATTTAGGACTCAAAACTTAAAATACAACTTAATTTTGCTATACTCATAGAAATAGGACTGAATTTTCTCACAATCTCTTAAATCCTTGGCCTACTGGATAGCTTATTTGTGGTTGCATATGAACTCCCAAGATTTAGTAAAAGTACTATTTTGTGGTACACTATTACAGATATTTGAGAAAAAAATATGCCATATGCATTATGAAACATTTGATATATATGGTGCAATATTATCCAGAGCAATAGAGCTAAACTGCTAAGCCAATACACACACACACACACACACACATAGATTTGCATCTTTAGAAATATACACATATATGTAGTCAAACTTTCTAAAGATGCAAATTTAAGGTTCTCTTTTTCAGTACTGAAAAACATAGCATATAAATATTGGCAAATATATAAGATGTTGTGATGGAGTTGGAGACAACTCGACTGCATAAGGCAAGATGGGAAATATGCTGCCTCACTAAGTGGAAATTAAATCTAAATATTAGGAAAACTTTCCCAAGTTAGTTCTGTGATAGTAACTCCTTTCATTGATTATTTTAAGGGATATTTTGATAGTGTTGGAATGAATTTTTAAGTAATTCGTGGTTAACTACATGGATGAGTCCCAAATCTACCAAGGTATCTTGGCCTCTCTCTGTGCAACCTCACATTTCCACCTGCCTCCAGGACTCTTCTACGTGAACACTCATCTCCAGCTCCTGGAGTTTAACACATTCAAAATTAAATCCTCATTTCCCTCCCAAAGTGTCTCCTCCACTTGATTATCCCATCACCTTTGACATTACCATCATTCTCCCCAACTCAGAAGCTTGCACTGACCTTGACTTCTCTGTCTCTTACAACCCCCATATTCAGTCTGTCACTAAACCCCACTGGGCCTTCCTCTCCATCCAAACTGCCACTACACTGGATTGGGTAACCGGTATATAATCCTCCATGACTACTGCATCAGAATCCTTTCTGGCCTCCCTACCTCCAGTCTCTTCCTCCTCTGGTCCAAACTTGCCCACCTCCTCCCTCTGGTCTGGAACTCCTCCTTTCATAGAAGACAGACTACCACACTCCCCACCTTCAAAGCCCTATTTAAATCATATTTCCTCCAAGAGGCTTTCCCCACTAAGTCCTCATTTCCTCTACTCCCTCTCCCTTCTACACTGCCTGTGCACTTGGATCTGTACCCTGAAAGCACTTGATATACACCCCACCCCCAGATCCACAGCACTCGATTTTAATAAATTAATTTTAATTTCTGCCCCCCCACCCTCAGAATGTAAGCTCCTTGTGGGCAGGAAACATGTCTACCAAGCATTTAGTAAGCAACCAGCAAATACCATTGACTGTGATACTTCACTCAACTGCCCAGACCATTTTTCTAAGACATCATTTTGCAAATGTCTTCCCACTCCTCAAAATCCTTCCCTGGTGACCAATTTCTCTCCACATCAAACAGAAACTCCTGACCCGGGCTTTCAGGCAATTAGCTCTCTCTTCCCTACTGATTCTACCACTAAATAGCAGCTCTCCTGCTTCATTCCTCTCAAGCCAACTTACTCCCTTTGCCTCATTCTCAGTATTTCAATGCTGAACTCTGCAAAACCATCCTCTCTGTCCAGAATTCCCTTCCCTTTTCTCATCTGGCAGACCACTGTTCTCCCCATTTTCAAGGCAGAATTCATGTCTCCTCCCAGAGGTCTTCTCCGATTTGTCTCATCTCCCCATTCTCACCTCCCCACCCTAAATGCCCTCCAACTGCTATCAGCATTTACACATCACCTATGTATTTGGATGCTCACCCATCTCCACTGCATTTGTGTGAATATCTTTGCAACCTACTGCTTCCTTCTATTTGTATTTATGTTAGTATCTTTCTCTCCTGCTTGACCACAACCCCTGGTGGGCAGGGATCAAGTCCACTAACTCCATAGTAATCTCCCAATATGTTTAGTATAGTGTTCTATTGCAGTAAGCGTTCAATATATATTATTGATCTACGGACTAAAGTCAAATGAAAACAAATAATTGTTATAAGTGTTTTTCAAAATGATTCAAAAGGATTTAGTTCAGAATTAGCTCAATATTTCAAGTTGTTATTTTCTAATGATTGGTGTGTGTCCCTAAGTCTTTCCATTATTTGTAACTCGGAAAAAAACAAAAAACAAATTTTGTCTCCCTTGTAGAAATCTTAAATCAGCCACTTCATTTTTTTTCTTTCCTTTATTTAAATGAAAACCCCACCAATATTCATTCATTCGGAGAGCCCTCTCCGAATTCATTCGGAGAGCAGACAGCCCTCCGCTCTCTCATTCACCCCTCACATCCAAGCCGTCACCAAAACCTGCCAGTCTCAGCTCCACAACATTGCCAAGATCCGCCCTTTCCTCTCCATCCAAACCGCTACCCTGCTCGTTCAAGCTCTCATCCTATCCCATCTGGACTACTGTATCAGCCTTCTCTCTGATCTCCCATCCTCATGTCTCTCCCCACTTCAATCCATACTTCATGCTGCTGCCTGGATTGTCTTTGTCCAGAAACACTCTGGGCATGTTACTCCTCTCCTCAAAAATCTACGGTGGCTACCAATCAATCTGCGCATCAGGAAGAAACTCCTCACCCTGGGCTTCAAGGCTGTCCATCACCTCGCCCCCTCCTACCTCACCTCCCTTCTCTACTTCTACCCACCCCGCACCCTCTGCTCCTCTGCCGCTAATCTCCTCACCGTGCCTCGTTCTCGCCTGTCCCGCCATCGACCCCTGGCCCACGTCATCCCCCGGGCCTGGAATGCCCTCCCTCTGCCCATCCGCCAAGCTAGCTCTCTTCCTCCCTTCAAGGCCCTACTGAGAGCTCACCTCCTCCAGGAGGCCTTCCCAGACTGAGCCCCTTCCTTCCTCTCCCCCTTGTCCCCCTCATCCCCCCCATCTTACCTCCTTCCCTTCCCCACAGCACCTGTATATATGTATATATGTTTGTACATATTTATTACTCTATTTATTTTACTTGTACATATCTATTCTATTTATTTTATTTTGTTAGTATGTTTAGTTTTGTTGTCTGTCTCCCCCCTTTTAGACTGTGAGCCCACTGTTGGGTAGGGACTGTCTCTATGTGTTGCCAACTTGTACTTCCCAAGCGCTTAGTACAGTGCTCTGCACACAGTAGGCGCTTAATAAATATGATTGATTGATTCATTCATTTCTTCATTCATTTCTTCATTCAATTGTATTTATTGAGCGCTTACTGTGTGCAGAGCACTATACTAAGTGCTTGGGAAGTACAAGTTGGCAACATATAGAGACAGTCCCTACCCAACAGTGGGCTCACAGTCTAGAAGGGGGAGACAGAGAACACAACAAAACATATTAACAAAATAAAATAAATAAAATAAAAAATAGAGTAATACATACAAACGTATATACATATATGCAGGTGCTGTGGGGAGGGGAAGGAGGTAAGGTGGGGGGGATGGAGGGGGGAAGAGGGGAGGGGGAGAGGAAGGAGGGGGCTCAGTATGGGACGGCCTCCTGGAGGAGGTGAGCTCTCAGTAGGGCCAATATCCATCTCTTGAGCTGAAAGCAAGAACAATAAACTCCTTTTCAAAAAGTCTGGACTGGGAATCAAGAGTTGTGATTTCTAATCCCAGCTCTGCCATTTGTTGGCTATGTGGACCGTAGGTAAATCATGTAACTTCCCTATGCCTCAGTTTCATCATCTGTAAAATGGGGAAAAAATACCTTTTCTCTTTCCCGCTTATACTGTAAGCCCCATGTGGGACAAGAGATTGTGTCTAATTTATTTTCTATCTAACCCAGCTCTCAAACACTTTTCTTTTAATATGATATTTGTTAAGCCGTTACTATGTAAGTAACTCCAAAGCACGGGTTTTGGAGCCAAAGGTCATGGGTTCAAATTCCGGCTCTGCCGATTGTCAGCTGTGTGTCTTTGGGCACACTTAACTTCTCTGTGCCTCAGTTACCTCATCTGTAAAATGGGGATTAAGACTGTGAGCCCCACGTGGGACAACCTGATCACCTTGTAACCTCCCCAGCTCTTAGAATAGTGCTTTGCACATAGGAAGCACTTAATAAATGCCATTATTATTATTACTATTATGTTCCAGGCACTAAACTAAGCATTGGGATAGGTATAAGCTAATAATATTGGACACAGTCCATGTCCTAGATGGGGCTCACAGTCATAATTCCCATTTTGCTGATGAGGTAAGTGAGGCACAGAGAAGTTAGGTGACTTGCCCAGGGTCACACAGTAGACAAGTGGTGAAACTGGTATTAGAACTCTGGGCATCTGGCTCCCAAACTTGTACTTTATCCACTAGACCACACTGCTACAGATTCTACTCAATGTTTCAAGCATAGTTTTTTCTAATGAAGCATTTTAAAAGTACCACAATTATTATTATTGATCTATCATTCTTTTCAAATGGTCTAAGCAAGTGAAAATAGCCTTCCAAGGTAAGACTCTTTATACAGTTTGAGTACCTATATTCATAGTTATCAGTAATATACTCGATGGGCATTTCATATTTATAGAAAAAGGAAAAAAATGTCAGATTTGGAATATCCATGGACTACCAAGAGGCCAAGGTGATATGGCAAATTCAGAGTAGTACAAAAATTACTCCTCTGCCTCTTTAGTTAACCAATTTCCTGGCTTTCATTAAAAATGAATGGTCTTGCGCACTGATGCAGATAAGCATTTAAATAAAATATAAGCCACCTAGATGGTCAGGAAATGCTTCATGAGACAGATGTTTTTCCCTTTATGATTAAGAAATGCATTCATTGTTCTTTCTAAGTGAAAGACTTTTAGTCGGGCCTGACTTCCATGACCTAATCTATAGCTGATTCCTCTTAAGATGATCTTTTTCCTTTTTCCTACAAGTAATGATAAGAGTCATAGTAGTAATACTTAATGGGACATAATTCTAACTTGGAAACTCAATTTGGGCATTAGATATGTCATTTTGGCATAAGATGATAAGATGAGGTAACTGAGGCACAGAAAAGTTAAATGACTGGCCCAAGGTCACAGCAAACAGGTGTTGAGTTCTATGGGGTGGGACATGCTAACTATCGCTACTCTTCATCCCCTAAAATTTACAGTATCATACCCATGGTGCCATGAAATGGCTGCTTCTAGAAATAATCAATCACTGGTATTTACTGAGCACTTACTATGTGCACAGCACTGTACTAAGTGCTTGGAAGAAAATTAGTAGACAAATGAGTTTACAGTATAGAGGGCATGGAAGACAGAGGGCTCTCCAATTCCGACACAACTATCCTTATAGTCATAAAATCCTTTGGGGATGATAGACTTTTTAGAGAGCCAAACCTTTCCTGGAGTTGCCACAGTACAGTTTTACTGATGGGGTAAAATATTTTTCTAAGATCTGTGAGCACCCTGTTGAGAGCTTAATGTGATTTCCATCACTTCTACCCATTTTGACATGGAGAAAGTTAGTTCCCACTATGCCCTGCTTTGGTCTGTAGCCATAGTAAGATTCTGTGAGGCCACGGGTTATGATGTTTTTCAGAAGTGAGTCTAGAAAAAGTCTGGCTATGTTCTTCCCAGTAATAAGTGTCACAATCAGTTTAATTTTGTCCCTTATTGATTGAAGATATTGATAACATGGTGGCTTCCTAGAAGCATGGCAAGGGGAAAGAGCATGGCCCTGGGAGTTAGAAGACCTGAGTTCTAATCATTCATTCATTTGTTCAATCATATTTACTGAGCTCTTACTGTGTGCAGAGCACTGTACTAAGCACTTGGGAAGTACAAATCAGCAACATATAGAGACGGCCCCTACCCAACAATGGGCTCAAAGTCTAGAAGGGGGAGACAGACAACAAAACAAAACATGTAGACAGGTGTCAAAATAGAACAAAATCCTGGCTCCACCAGTTACCTGCTGAATAAACTTGGGCAAGTCACTTGACTTTCTGTGCCACAGTCTTCCCAGCAGTAAAATGGGGATTCACTGCCTGTTCTGTCTCCTCTATAGGTCTAATAGATGGTGAGATCTGTGTTGGACAGGGAATATGTCCAACCTGATCGACTTGCATCTACTCCAGCATTAAAACAGTGCTTGGGATTTAAAAATCACTTAAATAAAACAATAATAATCATAACTTATTGTTGTTGTTTATAATTGTTAATAATTATTGTTAATAGTGATAAAAATAACAATAAAGGTGCTGAGGTAATGGCTATATATGTTGAATTCTTTTTAGGCTACAACCAATTAATCCTTTCCTTGTTTGTAGACCATGGCAAATAGACAACCAGCTGCAAGAGCTTTGACTTTCTTTATGAGTCAAACTGCTGATGTGACTCCATGAAGTGCTGGGGTGTTAATACTAATAATTCATTATGGTACTTGCTAAGAGCTTACTATGTGTCAAGCACTGAAGTTAATCAGGTTGGACAGAGTCCCTGTCATACAAGGGCTTCACACTCATCTCCATTTTACAGATGAGGCAAGTGAGGCACAGAGAAGTTAAATGATTTCCCCAAGGTCACATAGCAGACATATGGTGGAGCCGGGGTTAGAACCCCTGTCCTTTTGACTCCAGGCCCAGGCTCTATCCACTAAGCCATCATGCTTCTCATAGCCATGTGGCCATAGCTCCACTTGAAGGAAGGTTAAGGTTTCAAGAGCATCATCCTCAGTAGTACTAGTAGAGTAGTAGAGGGTGTGTTAAAAAGATAATGGAGCTAAATGTTACAAATAATCTGCACAGGTACTCAAATGCTTAAGCTGGAGTTTAGCAATAGAAATGGAGGTAATCCTCTAATTTCATTCAGCTCTGAACAAATCTTATCCTGCACAGCCCTAGGGCCTCAAAGCTTAGGAAGATATGCATAAAGGGAAATGAGTTCAGAGTAGAGCAAGAGACCTGATTAATAGTTTGAAAACTAAAATAGATTTTAAAAAGTAAGTGTTTGGGAAATGAATATTATTTAGGCTAGTGATGAGATTACTGAAGGATCCCTTGCCAGTCTTCCACTGTTTGAGGGAAATCAATTAATCAGTTGTTTTTATTGAGTTGGTACTGTGTGCAGAGCACTGTACTAAGTGCTTGGAGAGTACAATGTAACGGAGTTGGGAGACATGTTCCCTGCCCACAAGGAACTTACTATTAACAGGAAAATGGTGTTCAAATGAAAGGAAATAAGTTTACATGCCAGAGTGGGGAGGAAGTTCCTGAAAGAGGGATATTGAACACTGAATAGGTTTACTGTGGAAGGGTTTCATGACATCTTCAAGATGTTCTTGTACAGGGAAAGGTTGTGGTTAGCCCTTCCTGAATGTTGGGGAGAAGGGAAAAGAATGAGAATCTCGCAAGACTCCTTGCAATCTTGTCCCTTCTCACTTGGTTTTAGGAATTCTGCATTAGTGGCTTAGACTCCATCTATTGCTCTTTACAATGAAGAGAAACAAAAACATATTGGCACTGCCTTTCATTTTCAAAGATGACATTACTGACTGTAGAGTGTGATCTGCACATTAGGCTATAATTCCATGATTCCGATGAACCATTTTCTTGAAGAGTTGCTCAGCACACATACAGCTGTTCCTCAAAGAATGCCAATAGTTGCCCATCTCCCTATTGGGCTTAATCAGAAACACTTTACAGCTGGCTTCAAGGGTCTTTCCCAACTTTCTCCACCTTACTCATTGGCTCTTTTCACCAGAATCTCCAGCACTTTTGAATCCTCCCAAGCTCACCATCTAACTTTACCTCACTCTCTCCTAACTTGTCTTTGACTTTCCCCCAGCCTGGAACTCCCCATCTCTTTAGCAACCAGAGTACTATTCGTCCCATTTTTAAGTTCTCCAAAAATCCCAGCTAGTCCAGGAAGTCTTTCCAGATTAGTCCACAAATGCCCAGCTGCGTCAAATGAATAATCACCCTCGGCACACGTTAATCAGTTGTCATACACAAATGCGTTATTTCTTTATTCATATATTTTCCCATTCATGTCATCTTTTTTGTGTTTCTTTCCTCTTGCGTTGTTCCTCCTCCCCTTTCCACTATGTGAAAATAATTTTTGTCTGCCTGTCCCATTATATTGTAAGCTTTAGGGCTACTCATATTGTTAGTTGTACTCTCCCAGATACTTAATACAGTGCCTAATACTCAGTAGGCACTCAATCAATACTACTGTCGATGATAACAATGAACTTCTTGTTTTGGATCTATACCAGCTCTTAATACAGTGACTTGCACATAATACTACAGTGCTCTGCACACAAAGGAATGAATAAGCACTTAACAAATACCATGACTATAACCAACCAAACAAAAAATGTAAATTTAAAAATGAAAGACACATATATTAAATAATCTTGCTTTTATCTCAAATTCTTCTGGCAGGCCAAGAAATTGAAATGACCACTGCATTTAGCCAGCTTTTTGGTGAGAGCAGTTTTCTTGATGTAAGCACTTAGTACAGTGCTTTGCACACAGTAAGTGCTCAATAAATACAATTGAATGAATGAATATTTAAATCCCCAGTGTGTCCTCTAGAACACACTTGTAGAAATGTTTACTTACATTAATATGTTTCCCCCCTCTAGACTGTAAGCTTGTTGTGAGAAGGGAACATGATTGATGCCTTGTACTCTCCCAAGTGTTTAATACAATGCTTTGCACATAGTAAACACTCGCTAAACATCACTGATGATGGTAATGAAAATCACAGTCCATGGATGGTGTCTAATAGCTCTGTGAGCTCAGTAAATAAGGAATAAAAGTCTCAGTGTTACTCTCCACACTTTCCCTTTATCTGCTGTGATGCAAAGATTCATTCAATCGTTCATTCAATTGTATTTATTGAGCACTTACTGTGCGCACAGCACTGTACTAAGCACTTGGGAAGTACAAGTTGGCAACATGTAGAGATGGTCCCTACCCAACAACGGGCTCACAGTCTAGAAAGGGGAGACAGATCATATCTGCTAGGCCACAATTTAGTCCGAAAGCACAGTATGATTCAGGTAGTACATGCTTGACTTAGTTCATCAGTTGTTTCCACTGTTGGCTCTATCTCTCTCTCTTTTCTTCATATTTGTTAAGTGTTTACTATGTCAAGCACTGTTTGAAGTGCTGGGATAGATATGAGTCAGGCTGGATACAGTCTCTGGCCCCCACCCCCATGCGCCTCACTATCTAAGAAGGAGGGCAAACAGATACTGAATCCACATTTTGCTGTTGAGGAAACTGAGGGCGTGGGAGAATTAAGTGGCTTGCCCAAGGTCACACAGCAGGCAAATGGTGGGGCTGGGATTATCACTCAGCTCCTCCGCTTTATCCATTAGACCACCTAATTAAGGTGGAATTTTCTGCATGATCCATATGTTCAAGAAATCTCATTCAGGTGACAGAGGATCAAGTCTTCTTTATCCCTATAGATTCTGGCAAGAATCATTCATTCATTCATTCATTCAATCATATTTATTGAGCGCTTACTGTGTGCAGAGCACTGTACTAAGCGCTTGGGAAGTACAACATATAGAGATGGTCCCTACCCAACAACGGGCTCACAGTCTAGAAGCGGGAGACAGACAACAAAACAAAACATGTAGACAGGTGACAAAACATGTAGACAGGTAACAAAACAATCACATCACATCTTAGTGCATTTCTTATTTTATATGGCTTGAACTGAGGTGGTTTCTTCATGCATGAAGGTGAAAGTCCTATTTCCACATTCTCACTGATCTTCTATGTTCTGAAATGCCTTCTCCTTGCAGTCCATGTGTTTCAAAGACAAACCAAAACTCAAGTGCTTTCTCCCCCAAACATTTGTGAACATTTTAGAAAATGTGCCAATAAACTGGCAAAAGGAAAATCACTAGTTCCAAAATTAAATCAGATACTTAAATCAACCTTTGCTGAGGGGGGAATTAAGACTCACTGAGATGCTAATCAAATATTTTGGTTTGGATAGCCATGGTGACACTCATCGTTCTTCTTAGGAGGGAGATTTGTGAGAATGGATAACAGTGGGATATTCAGACAGCTGCTGAATGAGAAACTACAGTGCACAAAAAAATCATGAGAGCAGAATAAACTAGGTAAAGACACAATGAAGCACAATCTCAAACAACGTGACATAATAGGAGATTACTGGGAGATCACTGCAGCAGACAGAATCACCTGGTACACTGCAATGGGACGAGCCAAGACACAAACTGTACTGTATTCAGACTTACACACTGCAAAGATTGGGATACCAAGAGGCTAGTTTAGAAAAGGACACATGACCTGTATGGGATAAACATACTAGATTAGCAAGATCTATCTTTACATGTAAAAAGTGTGGAATGGATGCTGGTTACACAGCAAACTTTACAAGTTACACACACACACACACACACACACACAAACACTCCCCCAACAATTACACCACCAGTAACATCATGATCAAGAATGAAGAGCATTCTACTCCATCTCTCCTTCTCTGTGTCTCTCTCTCCCACTTTCTCTCCCTTGAGCACTTTCCCAAAAAGAGATTCTAAAATCAAATCTTTTTCAAATTTAGGAAAGCTCCTCTCTATTTTTCATTTCTATTTTACCAGTTGTCAAACAATCCTGTTTATTGAGCACCTACTGTCGGCAGCTGTCAAACAATCATGTTTACTGAGCACCTACTGTTGGCAGAGCGAGCTTCTGAGGCTGAAAAAGAATTAGTAGACATGATTTCTGGCCTCAAGGATTGTACAGCCTAGCTGGGGAGACAGACGTTAAAATAAATTACAGGTTTTTCTGAATGTTTTCACCTTCCACAGAGGATTTTCAAGGGAATTACACATCTTAGGTCATTTTCTTCTGTTCATTTTTATGGGAAAGGCAGAAAAAGAGAGAATTCATACAGGCCCAAAATAAAAAAGAATATTAGCAAAAATTCATGCCTTGGAGTTCATAATTCATAAAATGTATGGGTGGTTCTAATTAAGTTCTTATAATTGCTTTCCTGCCCGGCTTCTATTGAGGTAAAGCTTCATACGTTACAGGACCACGGTATTTCTATGATTCATAACTATTTAAAGACAATCTTGGGAACACAAGTTTCTTCTGCCATTTCATTCAGCAAGCAGCAGTAGCAATAAAAGACACAAAGCCAAAAAGAGAATTCATTTGCTAGAAAATCTAAACAGAATTCTCTCAAAGACTTCAGTCTGTTCTTTTATACGTTTTATGGAGCTGACTTCAAGAATGTTAACCACCCTGCTTATAAAAATGAGAGTCTGAGGACATAATGAATGCATTTGACACCAGAGGAAAGATTAAAATTTTAAAATACAAAATGCCTTACTTAGACTTTCTTTTTTAACCCTATAGTTTTAAGCTTCTAAAGATGTCCTTTGTGTCAGGAAAACAGGACACCAAAAGATATCAGAGAGCAGCAGCATGGCTCAGTGGAAAGAGCATGGGCTTTGGAGTCAGAGGTCATGGGTTCAAATCCCAGCTCTGCCAATTGTCAGCTGTGTGACTTTGGGCAAGTCACTTAACTTCTCTGTGCCTCAGTTCCCTCATCTGTACAATGGGGATGAAGACTGTGAGCCCCCATGGGACAACCTGATCACCTTGTAACCTCCCCAGTGCTTAGAACAGTGCTTTACACATAGTAAGTGCTTAATAAATGCCATTATTATTATTAGAAAGCAAAACCTTTTCAACACTCTTGACTTGGCAAGAAGCTTCATTTTTACTAATTCCCAGAAAATTGAGTTGAAATGAGATGGTTTTATTGGACAAGAGTAGTTTGAGTTGGGAGTTTCTCCTTGAGAGGTAGCCAAGACTGAATGATACTAGAGGATTTCATTCTTGGGAGGAAGAGAAGGATCTCCTGAAACCAATGAAATCTGCTTAGCAGGGCTAGTAATGCACTCAGCTTTCAGATTTCTGACTTTGGAAGTTTCCATTCCTTGGTGTCCTATTCCTGAAATCTCTCCATGTGACAAGGAGTTTGGAACACAAATGGCTAACTGAATGGATCACAGGTTTGACAAACACAGGTTTGAGAGTGACACTTTTCAGAGTCAGCATCCTAGAGATAGGACTTAAGGGCATAACAGTGCAACAAAGGAGTTCAGTTAATGTCTTCAGACTTACAAAATCATTTCCTTATTTATTTTCTTTTTTTCTGCTATTCTCCAGGTCAATTAAGATGCCAATAAATGTACAAAATCGTTTACTCCATGTTTTCCCATTCCTCAAGAACTTCCAGTGTTTGCCCATCTACCTCCTAATCAAACTGAAACTCTTTACCATTGGCTTTAAAGCACACAATCACCTTGCCCCTTTCCTACCTTACCTCCCTGATTTCCTACAACTCAGCCAACACACTTCAGTCCTCTATTGCCAACCTATTCACTGTACCTCAATCTTATCTATCTTACTCCCTGCCACCCACATCCTGTATTTAGCCTGTTACTCTCTTTCCCTTTGTAGCTGACAGATGATCACTCTTCCCACCTAATAAGCATTCAATAAATATGATTAACGGATTGATTGCTTCAATCAAAGCCTCATAAAAATCACATCTCCTCCAAGAGGCCGTCCCCAACTAAGCTTTTGTTTCCTCTTCTCCCACTCCCTTCTGCCTCATCCTTGCACTTGCACTTTTGACTCACCCTACCCTCAGCACAGCACTCATGTACACAGCCATAATTTATGTATTTTTATTAATGTCTGTGGTCCCCTCTAGACTGTAAGCTCCTTATGGGCAGGGAATGTATGTACGTACCGACTCTGCTATATTGTGCACTCTCAAGTGCTACTACAACCCAGGGCACACACTTCACTCCTCTAATTGCTAACCTTCTGACTGTTTCTCGATCTCATCTATCTCACTGCTGATACTTCACTCACATCCTGCCTCTGGCCTGGAATGCCCTTCTTCCTCAAATCTGACAGACAATTACTCTCCCCTCCCTCAAAGTCTCATTGAAGGCACATCTCCTCCAAGAGGCCTTCCCTGACTAAGCCCTCCTTCCCTCTTCTCCCACTCCCTTCTGCATTGCCCTGACTTGCTCCCATTATTCATCCCCTCTCCCAGCCCCACAACACTTATATACATATCTGTAATTTATTGATTTATATTAATATCTGTCCCCTTCTAGACTCTAAGTTGATTGTGGACAGGGAATGTGTCTGCTTATTGTTTTAATATACTCTCCCAAGTGCTTAGTACAGTGGTCTGCACATACTAAGTTCTCAACACAATTGACTGACTGACTGAATGAAGTGCTTAGTAAAGTGATCAGCACACAGTAAGTGGTCAATAAATATGACCGATTTATTGATTGATTGATTGATTTCAATCATATTTATTGAGTGCTTACTGTGTGCAGAGCACTGTACTAAGCACTTGGGAAGTAGTATATGAGCTGATAGGGGTGCATATTGAATGAGAAGAAAAATTACCCTAACTGGGGTGTTGAAACTCAATTCACCTGAAGAGAATTGAAGGTGGGGTGGATGGAGGAAGGGAGGGGGAAGAGTAGTTAAGAAGGCTGTAATTATGCTATTACCCAATTTTCAAAAATGGCTATGGAGGATTTTGCCTCCGCTTTGAAATTAATTTATTCCCTCGGGGTTGAAAAGTTGGACAGACTGTGTGTGTGGTTGTGACCCAGTCGAGTCCTTTGTGTCTCTTTCCTTCCCCTCTACCCTCCTCTCATAAAGTGCCTGAATTTCAATCACTCATCTGTGATTGTTTAGAATATATTTCTAAACAATAGTTTAGAAATATATTCATAGTTTCCATGATTTGTATTCAATCATTTTCTTCCAGCTTAATTCTAATGGATTTATATTTGAAGTCTGCCTTAATTGTATAGGAAGCCTCCTTCCTTTTGATTTTGTTTTCCATAACCAACCCTCTGAAGCAAAAGTCAGTCAATCATCAACTTTTTATTGAGGTCCCACTATGTGCTGAGCATTGCCCCAGGTGCTGAAGAAGATGGCTGAAAATTGTCTCATCCCACTTAATATGAATTAAAGTAGTCTATTTTTGTCAGATGTGTTATTTGATAAGTCTTACTTTAATCATAAACATTGAGGATATAGGGTGAAGAATGGGAAATGAAAAATGAAGTTTCATTTTTTTCTGCATTGATTATTCCATCTGATTTTAAGCTTTTAATCATTTATGACAATAAATGACTCCTGGTATCAGCTGTCTCTCACACAGTACTCAGTGGGCTCAACATTTCCCTTACTTTATTAAAAAAGTCAGTTGATTCACATTAAGCAGAGTTGACTAAACATACATAAAATTAAAAGAATTCCCTGAAACACACACCAACATAACCAAGAAGTTAAAATGAATTTGGTTTTATATGAAACTCGGTGACTGATTTGCACGTTGTCCTATTATCAAGAGGAAATGGGGCACAAAGAAGTTAAGAGACTTGGCTAGGTTATCCAGCAGGCTACTGGAGAAGCAGTGTGACCTAATGAAAAGAGCACGGGCCTTGGAATCAGAAGGACCTGGGTGCTAATCCCAGCTCTATCATCTGTCTGCTCTGTGACCTTGGGCAAGTCACTTAGCTCCTCTGTGCCTCAGTTACCTCATTTGTAAAACTGGGATTAAGACCTTGAGCCTCAGGTGGGACAGACACTGTGTCCAGTTTGATTATCTTGCATTTACCCAGTGCTCAGGACAGTGCCTGGGACATAGTAAGAACTTAATAAATATCATTAAAAGAAAAAATAGAAGCAGAGAATCAGTGTGGCTCAGTGGAAAGAGCCCGGGCTTTGGAGTCGGAGGTCATTGGGTTCGAATCCCTGCTCCGCCACATGTCTGCTGTGTGACCTTGGGCAAGTCACTTAACTTCTTGGAGCCTCAGTTACCTCATCTGTAAAATGGGGATGAAGACTGTGAGCCCCACGTGGGACAACCTGATCACCTTGTATCCCCCCCAGTGCTTAGAACAGTGCTTTGGACATAGTAAGCACTTAACAAATGCCATTATCATTATTATCATTATTACTATAGTGGTGGAGTCAGGATTAGAATCCAAGCCCCCTGAATCCTAGGCCCATTCTCTATCCACTAGGCTGCTCTCTGCCCACCTCCCTAGTGCCCCCAGAGCTAAAAGCCAGGACAAAAAAGATGGGAAGGAGGTAAGTGCTTCACCTTCAGCCACTACTGCTGCTGGTGCCACTGCCTTTGTGGTTACCTTCCCTTTCCAGCCCCAACAATGAGGGTGAAGATGTTGACGGGAGAGGGATGCAGAACTCTATCCCAGTGCCAGGCTTTGGGCAAGACCCCAATTCATTCATTGGATAAAGAAGTCCTGGTTCATTCCTTTTACGTTAGATGACCTTGGGTGACTCATTTACTTCCCTAGGCCTCCCCACAAAAGCTCGCCTCTCTTTCAGAGAAGTCTTGGGAAGAGGGAGGAGCTCAGGCATATTTCATGTACATTTTGAGAATGGAAGCATTGCATGTAGGGATCCTGCCTGATCATCATGGGACAGGTGAAAAGCCAGTGGGTCACTCATGATGGCCAGCCATTCTTGAAATATGACTCTGGGGTAGAGGTAGGCAAGCAGAGAATTATAGTTTCTGCTCCCGAAAGGGCACTCAGGCTGCTGGTTTTCTCTCAGGGGTTTTACACGGATGGTACTTTTCTACCATACTTTTCTACTATCCTCCTTCCTTTCATTCAGCACGTCTTCTGTCCAAATTCATAAATCAATATTTGTTTTGAGTCAGAGTTCTGGAAGCGGTAGGAGAGGGCCATTATTATGGAAATTGTATTGTGGAGGGAAGGTCTACCCCCAAACTACATAGGTGAGGAGGGGAGGGGCAGAAAGAGGGGGCTGAGGAAAAAAAAACCCAGAATGAATGTACTACGATGTGGGCCTCTGGAGTGGAGAGTTGAGGTGTGCTATCAATCAATCAATTAATCAATCATATTTATTGAGTGCTTACTGTGTGCAGAGCATGGTCCTAAGAGTTTGGGATAGGGCAGAAGAAGAGGAGAAGAACTTTTCCCTTCCCTTATACCCCCTTCCCCACCCTCCACGTGCACAGCACCCTCGCTGGCTGTCTGCTGAAAGTTTTGGAGCTCCCTACTAGTTTGGTCAATCAGATCGATCAATAAATCAATGAAATTCGATGAGTGCTTACCAAGTGCAGAGCATTGCACTAAGTACTAGAGCAAGTGTGGTGGGGTTGGGGTGAATATCAAAGTGCTAAACGAGTACGAACCCAAGTGCTTAGGTAACACAGACAGGAGAATGGGGTGGGGAGATGAGAAGTTAGACAGGGAAGACTTTCTGGAGAAGATTTCAGGGAGGCTTTAAAAATAGAAAGAGCGGTGACCTGGCAGATATGAAGGGGCCGGGAGTTCCAGGTAGGAGAGAGAGCAGGAGTAAAATGGGCTATGGCATGAGGGAAGGAGCAGGAAGAAAAACTGAATCATGTTAGTAGATTTGTATTTCTGTGCCTCAAAAAGAACCTAGGCATCCTGACTGGAGGTTGTGGGGAGACACCGAGAAGACAGAGAGAGAGGGATACAGAGAGACAGAGGAAGATACAGAAGCCTGTAGTAGGAAGGAGAGAGAAATAGTGAAAGAGATAAATTTGCCAAAGTTTTATTATAATCCGCTCCTATTCCCAGGTAATAGGGAGATCATAGTTGGACACAGAGAATGGGAGACAGCGAGAAGGTTTCTGAAAGGTCAGAATCAATATTCTTCCCCATCCTCACCACCCTGCCTCAGTCCTGTCCTCCCTTCAGGGTTGGAAAGATGTTCTGCCGCCTCCAAAGCCACTGCCAGAATGAGTACCACAATCCCCCTGTCCAGGCACCACCACTTCCAGCGCTTAGAACAGTGCTCCGCATATAGTAAGTGCTTAACAAATGCTATCATTATTATTATTAATATCATTATTATTATTATTATGCCCATGTGCATGCCCAGCTCTCAACACAGCCCACAGGAGCCCCTGACACAGAGGAGAAGCGGGACGGAAACTAGAAGCATCAGCCGCCCCCTCTTCTAAGGGCGTATCCCTCTAGACTGTAAGCTAGTCCTCTAGACTGTAAACTTGTTGTGGGTAGGGAATGTGTCTGTTTATTGCTATACTGTACTCCTCTAAACACTTAGTACAGTGCTCTGTACACAGTAAGTGCTCAATAACTATGACAATGAAAGAATGAATGAATGTTCTCTGGCTACCCCAACTGGGTTGGGGCAGTATGAACAGGGAGGGCCCCGAGGAAAGGGAGGAGTGGGAATCACCCAATATTCCATCTCCCTCTTCCAAGGTGCCACACCCTTCTCCCTAGGCCTGAGTGACCATTAGTTTTAACCATTTAGCCAAGGACGCCCTAAGGAGACCTAGGATTACCAGGTCATCTTAAAGGACTTCATCTGATAAATGGGTGGGAGCTCAGATGGTGCTAATCCTAATCCTTTGTGGAACTAGGCAAGTCACTTAACTTCTCAGTGCCTCAGTTTCCTCAATGGGAAACCGATTAAATATCTCTTTTCCCTCCCTGTTAGACTGTGAACCTGATATAAGATTAGGACCATGTCTGATCTTTTTTTTTTTTTAATGATATTTGTTAAGCACTTACTCTTTGCCAGAAACTACACTAAGCCCTGGGAAAGAAACATTCTAATCAGTTTGGACACAGTCCATGTCGCACATGGGGCTCAAAGTCTTAATCCCCATTTTGCAGATGAGGTAACTGAGACACAGAGAAGTTAAATGACTTGCCCAAGGTCAGACAGCTGACAAGTGGCAGAGCCAGAATTAGATCTAATTGCATTTCCAGCTTTTAGCATATCATAAGTGCTTATCAAACACCACAACTACTACTACTACTACTACTACTACTACTACTACTACTACTACTACTACTAGTAGTAGTAGTAGTAGTAGTAGTAGTAGTAGTAGTAGTAGTAGTAGAAGAGAAGCAGCATGACAGTGGATAGAGCATGAGCCTTGGAGTCAGAAGGATCTGGGTTCTAATGCCAGCTCCACCACATGTCCCTGTGTGACCTTGGGCAAGTCATTTCACTTCACTGGGCCTCAGTTTCCTCATCTGCAAAATGGGCATTAAGAATATGAGCTTCATGTGGGACAGGGACAGTGTCCAACCTTGTATCTACCCCAGCACTTAGAACAGTGCTTGGCACATAGTAAGTGCTTAACAAGTACCATTAGTAGTAGTAGTAGTAGTAGTAGTAGTAGTAGTAGTAGTAGCAATAATATTGCTAGTAATGCAATTATTGTATTATCTAAGTGCTTGCATTCCAGGATCTTTAGTGGAAAGAAGTCCAGAATTAAACCCTTCTTCACTTTGCATACCTGGGAAAATGAGGGAGATAGAACAGAGAGTGTGTGTAAATGTAAATGCAAATATAATCATGGGTTCTTTATCTTCCCTATAGACTGGCTCATTCTCCTTTTTCAGTGGCCCTGCTTGTAGTTTTATCTTTTCACACCAGACTGGCACATTTTGCTCTATGAAACATCAGTCAGGGGAAATTCATCAAGATGATCCCATAAAGGAGGAAGCTGACCCCTCACTGCCCCCCACCCCAGCAAGAACAAAGGGTGGGGCAAAGGGAGTGTTTGTCTGGGGATTTGTGTGGATTGCAGAGGCTGGATTCATGCCTCCTGCTCTAGTGGAGACCCTCACAGCAGAGGCAGAGGAAAACCTCATGAAAGAAAATGTAGTCTGGACTTTTCCCAGTTCAGTAGTGCAAGAAACATGATAAACCCAAGCTGCCTTAATCTGGTAAATCTAGTAAAACGTTATCTCAATTTAGGCAGAAATTGCAGAATACAGAAAATAGATATTTAAGGCTATTTTTTTCCCGAAGCAAAATTAACATTTAGAAACACACTTTACATGACGGGCATTTCAAATGGTTAGTGAAAAAGTCTCAACAGCCACATTTGCACTTTAGAAATCACCAAGGCCCTGGAACTGACAGTGATAACCTCAGCTGACATGAGGAAGAAGATGCATTTTAGTTTTAATGACTTTTGTGATTTTCTTATGTGAGCTGCATATTATGTAAAATATCTTGGAGCCCTGAGTACTTGGAAGCAAGCTCCCCATTATTATTCTGCATTAGCTCCATTTGCTGATTTGATGACTAAAGGCCTGGTGGCCAGATGCAAATGTTGCTTTCTGATGTTAATCTAACAGGCAGAAAAGCCATGAGCCTGTCATTCTCCAGCCAAAAGCTTCAACAAATCACAGAGAATCGTTCTGAGGAGAACCAGGCAAACCTAAGCAAGATGCAGTAATTATCTGAAGGCAGCTTGTAGTTGTTCAAGAGAACAGTCATATGAATAAAAAAAAGAACATGATTTGCATGTCACATTACTCTAAAGAGTTGAGCACTTTTTCTGGTCAAGAGATCTTGATAAGCTGTATTTTTAGTCCTTGATATAATGTGGCCTAGAGAAATAAGGAAATATTAACTCGAATCAGTGTGTGATTTACACATTCTTCCTTGATAACGAGTTAACGTCACAAAATGTTGGACTATACAGCCTGTATTTGAAGAATCCCCAACTAATCGGCTTGTGTCGTGGTGACCACAGAGTCAGGGGAGCCCAATCAATGAATCAATCGTATTTATTGAGCTCTTACTGTGTGCAGGGCACTGTACTAAATATTTGGGAGAGTACAATTCAACAGAGTTGGTAGACACATATCCTGCCACAACAAGTTCAAAGTCTAGAGGGGCCCAGAACCACTGCTGTAGAAGCCACCAAGGTGCTCCAGGGAATGCTGGGATGGATGGGAGAAGTATGAGTCTCCGGGTTGGAATGTGTTAGGCTGGAGAATGGGTGTCCATCCTTAGTCAATCAGTCAATCATATTTATTGAGCACTTACTGTGTGCAGAGCACTGTACTAAAATTTTGAGAGAGTACAATATAACAATATAACAGATGTTCCCTGCCCCCAACAAGCTTACAGTCTAAATGAGAAGCAGAATGGCTCAGTGGAAAGAGCATGGGCTTTGGAGTCAGAGGTCATGGGCTCCGCCAATTGTCAGCTGTGTGACTTTGGGCAAGTCACTTAACTTCTCTGTGCCTCAGTTACCTCATCTGTAAAATGGGGATGAAGACTGTGAGCCCCCAGTGGGACAACCTGATCACCTTGTAACCTACCCAGCGCTTAGAACAGTGCTTTGCACACCATAAGCGCTTAATAAATGCCATTATTATTATTATTATTATTATTAAATGGGAAGACAGACATTAATATGAATAAAGGCTATTAAGGCTTGGGGAAGGGGAGTTTCTTAATGATGGCAGAATGTCTCATCCAGAACAGTGTATGAGCCTCCATCCAGAGACTTCAGGATGGAGAAACTGCACATAGGAATTGATTCTAGTGCTAGTGGCTTGTGTGGCACCATTTACACTCTTGCTCCTACCAGTCGTGATGCTGCCAGGATATAGGATGCAATGAATGAGAAGGAAGGAGGGGAAGCAGCACACTGCAAAGTGCATGTGAAGCTTTCCCACAGGTTAAACAGCTACAAGCAGAACCAGGACTGGACTCCAAGGCTCCTGATTCTCAGCACAGTGCTTTTTCCCCCAAACCAGCAACAGGGCTGGGAGTCACAGACCATGGGAGGTAAGAGAAGGGGAGGCACAGAAGAGGGCAAGGAAGACAAAGGAGGCAGGCAGAGGAAAGCAAGGAAGGATAGGGGAAAAATAGAGGATAGAAAATTGAAGAGAACGAAGAAAGAGCGCATAAAAGAGAGGGAAGAGACTGGTGATGATGAAGAAATCAACTGAGAGGATAAATATGCAAAAACTGAAAAGTTTTACACATGTCTTAGTTGGCTACTAACAATAGGATATAAATGTTAATTACCATAATATGAGTGCTGAAAGGAAAATTTTTAAAAATCTATCAAAAAAATGTAGCTGGAACACCAATCAATAGAAGGTAAAGATTGATTTTGATTTATAACCACTTTGTCCCTGGAGACTGATAGAATTTGAATTGCTTGACCAGTTTTAATCTCTAAGAAGATAATCTATAGGGTTCAAGTGCTATAGTATTTCTGTCCGTTAAATAAAAAAGAATGAGCCTCAGATATCATTAGTTCCCTATGCAGTTCAGGGAAGTGGCATTTTGGCCAAGTCAGGACATCGATGGCATGCTACAGAGAAGAGTGTGTAGCATTCTTTTCTTTTTCTCTCTTTCCCAGAAAATGGAGCAAAGTCCCTGGTTTTCAAGAATCTAGTTGAGAGATGACCACTGCTGGGCAAACAGAAATGCTGAAAAAGTTGATTTCTTAACATTCCCCTAGGCTGGATCTGGTCTGGCTCAGTGGAAAGAGCCCAGGCTTGAGAGTCAGAGGTCAAGGGTTCTAATCCCACCTCCGCCACTTGTCAGCTGTGTGGCTTTGGGCAAGTCACTTCACTTCTCTGTGCTCCAGTTACCTCATCTGTAAAATGGGGATGAAGACTGTATGCCCCACGTGGGTCAACCTGATCACCTTGTATCTGTTCCAGCGCTTAGAACAGTGATTGGCACATAGTAAGCGCTTAACAAATACCATTATTATTATTATTATTATCATCTGGACAACATTTTCCTCTCCACCTGGAACTTGGGGACTGGGTCTAACCATTTGAGCAGTGCCATTGGCTATTAGAGAAACATGGTCTTTCTGAGAAGATCTGAGTGTCATGATGAAAGTTCTGTTTGCTATCAGCCTACTTAGGTCTACTCAGCTAGAAAATCTTAATTGACTCTGGATGGTAGAAGTGACAGGCCAAGGAAGGATTCAGACAGGAAAATGACTGTTTGGAGTTTATCATTATTATTATTATTATTATATTTGCTAAGTGCTTACTATTTGTCAAGCACAGGTGTAGATATATGATTTTCAGGCTGGACACAGTCCCTGTCCCATATGGAGCTCACAATCTAAGGAGAAGCAAGAATAGGTATTGAATCTAGACTTTATTTTTTAATTTATTGTATTTGTTAAACATTTACTACATATCAAGGCCTATTCTAAACACTGGGGTAGTTACAAGTTAATCAGGTTGGAACCAATCTCTGTCCTACATGGGGCTGAGTCTATGTAGGAGGGAGAACAAGTATTAAATCCTCGTTTTGCAGTTGAGGAAACTGAGGCACAGAGAATTTAAGTGACTTTCCCAAGGTCACACAGCAGGCAAGTGGTGGGGCCAAAATTAGAACCCAGTTCCTCTGACTCCCAGGCCTGTGCTTTTTTGACTAGGCCACGCCGATTCATAGTATCAGATCATAGTATTAGATGAGCCCTTTGGGCACAAAATGGTCACTAGCCCAGACAAAAGTGTCATTCATCTGATCAAAGATGGGCATGATGGTAGTGAGGCAGGTGACACAGTAAAAGTTGAAAGTCCATTTGAAAATATTAGCCTCCTATATGGAATTTGAGTGAATCTGCAAATCTGCCTAAACTGGTGCGTCTAAGAGAATACATTTCCATCATACAGAATATGAACCTGGCCTCCTTTAAGGCATAATGTCCATCATTTTGAGATCTGCTATTTTACTTCCTAAGCTTCTCAAAATGTAAAAGCAATTAAAATGCTTGAAACATCCATTCATATTTTATGTTCAAGTTACTCTCACTTTAATGAAATTTCTTATTGAAATCAAAATATGTGTCACAGATGAAAATCTGTTTCAAGCTCTGCTACTAAAAAGTAACAAAAAAATGTTTTCAGCAGTTAAAAGTGTTTTTTCTGAATAATATGGTAATAATTACAGGTATAAATCTTGCTGTGAGATCAGTCATCATGGGTTACCCTTTTGAAGGAGCTGAAAATGTGACAGATGACTGCGAGCTATCAGGAAGAAAGATTCGATCACATTTTGCCCTTTTGTTTCGACTTTAAAATTAGTTGGCAGATTCTCTGTTGAGAGCACATGGCTGGTCTTCCACCAATAGTGAGCATCTAGCAACTGAATACTTTATTGGAAATACCGTCGCTTAGAAAAATGCTTTTGGTGGTGCTAAGGAAAAGACAGCTTCCTCTAAAGCTACTATAAAGAGCACTTGGAGATGGATTACCCACTAGATTTATCAGAAAGTGACCAGAAAATAGTGGGTACAGAAGGCAAAGTCTTTAGGAATGGACCGGTAGCAGCATTAACATTGTCAAGTCAATAACAGGCTTAAAGCTATCTTCTTTTCAGTAGCATATCACACAAAAGGATTTTTATACTTGTTTAAAGATTGGTGATATGAGCTATATAGTGAAGTAAGAAAATAAGTCAGCAAAGTGAAGCAGAGAGTACATGGCTCTGTTAGTAGTAATAGAGAGGGCATGGCCTAGTGGAAAGGCCACAGGACTGAGAGTCAGAGAACCTACGTTCTAACTCTGGCTCTGCCACATGTCTGCTGTGTGACCTTGAGAAAGTCACTTAATTTCTCTGTGCCTCAGTTTCCTCATCTGTAAAATGTGAATTAAACCCTATTCCCTCCTAGTTAGACTGCAAGCCAATTGTGGGACAGTTGGATTGTGTCAACAAGTTAACCCAATTAACTTCTTCTACTCCAGAGATTAATGCAGTGCTCAGCATATATTAACAATGATGACATTTGTTAAGCACTTACTATGTGACAGGAAGTCTACTAGGCACTGGGGTGGAGAAAACCAAATTGAGTTGGACCCAGTCCCTGTCCCACATGGGGCTCACAGTCTCAATCCCCATTTTACTGGTGAGGTAACTGAGGCACAGAGAAGTGAAGTGACTTGTCCAAG
Organism: Tachyglossus aculeatus; assembly: GCF_015852505.1. NCBI lineage: Eukaryota > Metazoa > Chordata > Mammalia > Monotremata > Tachyglossidae > Tachyglossus > Tachyglossus aculeatus. The sequence goes on from NC_052072.1 coordinate 59,548,152, forward strand.
GTCACACAGCAGAAAGTGGTGGAACTGAGATTAGAACCCATGCCATGCAGAAGGCACAGTCCTTGCCTTAGATTAGATTAGAAGTTTAATTTGTCTGGGGTTACTCTGGGATTCCCAGAGGAGCTCTTAATCTTAGGTGAAAGACTCACTTGAAGTCCCAAAAGTTTTCCATAAACAAGACTAATCTTGTACTTTCTTTTTCTTCCTTTCCATCTAATAATGACTATATTACTGCAGGTTTTACTGGGAGTAGATGAGTTAGTAAATGAAGTGAAATGAGTGTATTTCAGGACACTCCCCATAGGCCAGCATCTACTGCAAAAATACTCGCATGTATCTGTGATGTTTAAATTTTAAACGACTTTAAACTTCCTTTAATGGAGATTAGAACCCATGACCTTCTGACTCCCAAGCCCATGCTCTAACCACTATACCTTGCTGCTTCATGGCAGTAAGTCCTTAACAAGTACTATAATAATAATAATAATAATTATTATTATTATTATTATTATTAATAATAACTATTACCGAGTACCTATGGATTGCAGTGGGCTACACTAAGGGGTTGGAGTGGTAAAAGAGAAGCAGAAGGCACAGTCTCTGCCTACCAGGTGTCTGCATTCTAACAGAGGAGACGAGTCTCCTAAAACTCATTCGGGTTGTGGTTGCTTCATCTTTTACTGAATTCCATCTGCTCTTGATGTTTTTGGGAGATGGCTTACTGGGGCAGGAACTCTTTCAGTTGTGGTGAGGCTGAGTCAAGAATGAGCAAGGAGTCACAGGAAGTTAAAGTCCCCCCGTGTCAGAAGCGCCAATTCAATCTGCCCAAATATTTACCTTAGGCCAGCCCTACTACAAGATTGTCCGCGATGTTATAAGTTTCCTTGGCTAATATTCCAGACTCCACACCTTCTTATACTTGCCAAATGCCAAATGTAATACAGATGTGATAATTAAAAGTGAAAGGGGCTGGAGGCAAGCCCTTCCTGATGCTCGATTTGGGCAGGGAAACAAGTCTGCCAATTCTCTTGTATTGTTCTCTCTCAAGCACCTGGCACAGTGCTCTGCGCATAGTAAGGACTCCATAAGTACCAGTGATGACAAAGTAAGCAGTTTATGGAGGGCCTTTAACTCTTCCTATTTGCCACTTAGAATCACTTTGGTAAAGAGCTATTTATCCAAGCCCAGGCCAGAGGAGTTCTGGTGATTTCTGTTGAAAAATCTGAAAACCAGCTGAATGAAAAATGGCATTGCTTTGGTGCTGCTAATGATGACGATAACTAAAATGAAAATCAGCCTGTCAATACTTACTAACGCTGTAATTGGTCTGCTCAGAGAAGCAGTGTGGTTCAATGGAAAGAGCCCAGGCTTTGGAGTCAGAGGTCATGGGTTCAAATCCAGACTCTGTCAATTGTGAGCTGTGTGACTTTGGGCAACTCACTTAACTTCTCTGTGTCTCAGTTACCTCATTTGTAAAATGGGGATTAAGACTGTGAGCCCCCCACAGGACAACCTGTTCACCTTGTAACCTCCCCAGTGCTTAGAGCAGTGCTTGGCACATAGTAAGTGCTTCATAAATGCCATCATTATTACTATTATTTTGGAGATGACATATTCAAAACTGGCATTGAACCTAGCCTCCCAGAGTGTTAATCAGGTAAGCGTCATGGAATCCCAGTACTTTTCTCTCTAGATACAATATATTTTAGGTGGGCAGGGAGAAGAGTAACTTGGACAGTGCCTCAGGTGTTATGTGGGTGGAGAGATTAATGTCTTGGAAATACTTCCTACTCAGAAGGCTTGATTTTTACAAAAAGTGTTTTTTTTTTCTCTTGTAGGATGGTTAACCCAAGGGCATGGAAGTATCTAGATTGTTCTGATCCCAAGAAGAAAGCAGCAATAAGCCTCTAGTCCTGATACCAGACACCATTAAAATGGTTTTCTGCTAACGATTTCAAATTAACCTTGAAAATGTCAAAATCTTTGCTTTGACAAATGGGCTTTTGCTTTATCACTACAGCTCTGAGTCACAGATACATGCAAATATTTTTGCAATAGATGCTGGTCTGTGGGGAGTGTCCTTAAGTACACTCATTTCGCTTCATTTACCAACTCATCTATTTCCAATAATACCTGCAGTATTACAGTCATTATTAGATGGAAAGGAAGAAAAAGGAAGCACAAGGTTACTCTTGTTTATGGAAAGCTTTTGGGATTTCAGGTGAGGCTCTTTCACCTAAGATAAACAGCTCCTCTGGGAATTGAAGTAATCCCAGACAGATGGCCTAAGCTAAGTAGAACTGGCAGGGTCATGGAGAACTGATTTCTCACTATAAGAAGCAGTGTTTTCAAAACCCCCAGGCCTAATTATGCTTGACATTTTGCCCATCTCTTCTGGACATAATAGATGGTCAAGTATCTAAAATAATTAGGCCAAATGGCAACGTAACCCTCAGTGGAAGTAATGTATGGTGTTCAACAGAACCACTTCCTAAGAAACCACCTATTTTATGAATGTGAAGTCTATCTGTTTATAGCAGTTTTTCAGAAAATAGGTTTTTTTCCTTGAAAAGCTAGAAAGAATTAGATGTTGAGCCCTGTGAAATGTTGGTAAGCAACAAGAAAAGTTTAAACGTTCTAGTTCTGTAGATTTTTCACTATATTTCAATTTTCATGCTCTCTCCCTAACCAACCCCCATACATTATATAACAGCACAGCGACAACTGGGTGTGTGTTCACAAAAGAGAACACCTCTGAGACATCAATTGAAGTAAACACTGCTGTGCCTTTAGCCACTTGGTAAACCACTGTGAAATGTGATATACAGATTGGCTTACTAAGGGTTTAGGGGTGGGAGAATCTTTTCTTCTTCCTTGGAAAAGCCAAAGGAAAGGTATAATGTAAAATCAAAATAACCCAAACCCCCAATACAGAAACAGAAAACTGCTTTCCTCTCTTACCTGCCAAACTATGTGCCTTCCCTCCTTAAAAGCACTGCTGAAGATCCACCTTCTCCAAGAGGCTCTTTTCATAAACATCACACAGTGTCCAATCTTTTAGAATAATCTGATCTACCCTTCTCCCACAACACACATTTGCAATTTCATTACACAATAATGTTGGTTACATGACTACCTTGTCACCATCTAGTTTGTAATCTTTTTTAGAGCAAGGGTGCCCATTCTCTAGATGCACCCCAGCCACTTTGTTCAATGTTATGCTCACTGAATGTAGGTACTCGTTATGAAATAATTATTTACTGATCAATTTACCAAGAAGCAAGTTACGAACAGGTCTAATCAGTGACAGCAACTTATCTGGGTAACAGTGTCTAGACCTAATGCTGGTCATTATGGATCAAATTTTCTATTTAAAACCTGCAGAGAAGGATGATTTAAACAAGTAAACAGATTCCAAAAATCAAGAAGACTAGAGTTGGTTCCTGAGATAGAGGTCTCATCTTGAGAATCCAAAAAATTTGAGTGCATTCGAGTGTGAGAAGATATACAAATAAAAATGCCCTTATCTGTAGGGGAATAGGTATTTTTGGAAGAAAAACTTTAGTTAGATATTATGGTATTTGTTAAGCACTTACTATGTGTCAAGCACTGTACTAAGCGCTAGGGTGGATACAAAATCATCAAGTTAGGCACAATCCATGTCCCACATCAATTTTTGCTCTGTGACTGGGCACAGAAAGTCCAACCTGATATTAAATGCTTATCAATCAGTCAATCAGTCAAATCAATCAGTGGTATTCCTTCAGCACTTACTGTGTGCAGAGCATTGTACTAAGGACTGGGGAGAATTTATTTATTTTTAATTATATAACTATTTATACTGATGCTATTGATGCCTGTTTACTTGTTCTGATGTCTGTCTCCCCCCTTCTAGACTGTGAGCCCATTCTGGGCAGGGATTGTCTCTATCTGTTGCTGGATTGTACTTTTCAAGCCCTCAGTAAAGTGTTCTGCAAAGATTTAAGTGCTCAATAAATACGATTGAATGAATGAATACAATAGAGTTAGTAAACCAACCTAATTTGCTTGTATCCACCTCAGCACTTAGTACAGTGCCTGGCATATACTAAGTGCTTAACAAATACCACAATTATTATTATTATCAGAAGTACCAAGGTGGGCTCTTAGGATCCATCAATCAAAAGCATTTATTGGGTGACTACTTTGTGCAGAGCACTGGGAGAGAACAATAGAGTAAGCACAATAAAGTGAGAAGCATCATGGCCTAGTAGAAAGAGCACAGGACTGCATATCTGAGGACCTAGATTTTAATTCTGGCTCTGCCACTTGTCAGCTATGTGACCTTGGGCAAGTTACTTAACTTCTCTGTGCCTCAGTTACCTGGTCTGTAAAATAAAGATTAAATCCTCTTCCTTCTAACTTAGACTGTGAGCCCCATGTGGGACAGGGACTGTTTCCAACCTGTTTATCTTATATCTACCCCAGCATTTAGAACAAGTCCTAGTTACATAGTAAGCACTTAACAAATACCTTAAAAAAAGTAGATCCAGTTACTGCCCTCAAGAAACTTACAATCTAGATAGAAGAATAAAGTGTTTAGTACAGTGCTTTGCACAAAGTAAGCACTTAATAAATACGATTAATAATAACATGGCTATGAAAACTTTCGCCTTGCCTCAACGGCATAATCCCTCCTAAATTAGCCTGGTGATAATGGTTTAGTTTAGATTGTTCTGTGCACATTCAGATTTCTTTTTTGATTGGTGCCTTTCAAGCTATTCACCTAAACCCTTGAAAACAGGGTTTACAAATCTCCAGAAAGGAAAATATAGAAATAGGAGTGAGAACTCAAATTATCCTCTGTAACCACACAGTTTCCATTGGTCCCAATCTAGAAAGCTGAAGTTCTGGAATTGACAAGTCATCAAATTTTCAAATGAAGCGCAGAGCAGAAATGAATGTTTAATGCCTTTTAATAAAATGAAAGGACTGAAGGGGAAAAAACCCTGCTAAATTACATATTTAATAAAGACCATATGAAGGAAAGTGTTTTCACAGTGCTGGAATCTATGCCCATAAATGAAGAAGAGTCATAAAAAAAAATTGTTCATGAAAGACTTAAAGAAATACCCTGATATTTACCCATCTACGTTATTCTGATTTTTTCTATGGTATTTGTTTAGTGCTATGTGCCAAGTACTGTACTAAACATTGGGACAGATATAAGATAATCAGATTAGATACAGTCCATATCCCACATGTTCTTAAACAGCTCAGATATTCAGATGGGGGAGTGAGAAATACTTTCAACTGATACAAAATCAAAAATGCTTACAATCTGATCAGTCATCCACTACAATTACTGCATCAGCCTTTTTGCTGACCACCCAGCCTCCTGGCTCTCCTCACTCCAGTTCATAGTTCACTCTGCTGCCTCAATCATTCTTCCACAAAATGTCAGGACATGTCACCTTGCTCCTCACAAAACACCAGTAGTTGCCCATCCACCTCCATATCAAACAAAAACTCCTCACCATTGGTTTTAAAGCAGTCTATCACCTTGCCTCCTTCTACCTCACCTCACTTCTCCCATCCTACAACCTAGCCTGCATACTTCGCTCCTCACGTGCTAACCTTCCCACTGTGCCTCGTTCTTGCCTATCTCACCGCCGACCCCAGCTCACATCCTGTCTCTGGCCTGAAATGCCCTCCCTCCTCAAATCCAACAGACAATTGCTCTCCCCCCTCCTCAAAGCCTTACTGAAGGCATATCTCCTCCAAGAAACCTTCCCAGACTATGCCCCACTTTTCCTCATCATCCACTCCCATCTGTCACCCTGACTTGATCTCTATGCTCTTCCTTTGTCCCAGCCCTACCGCACTTGTGTACATATCTGTAATTTTTTTTATTTGTATTGATATCTGTCTCACCCCCACAGACTGTAAGCTCACTGTGGGCAGGGAATGTCACTGTTTATTGTTGTAACATACCTTCCCAAGCACTTAGTATAGTGCTCTGCACACAGTAAGTGTTCAATAAATATAATTGAATGAATGAATGAATAAATGAATGAAAGAAAATTTCTGTTCATATTCAGGATATACTAGAAATTTTTTTAAAAAATGAAAAAAGAGACCCAAACAATGGCCAACAATCTGACTTGGAGGAGACAATGAAATAGAACATATACCAAGGACTTTTTCTATATCCCGTTTGCCTGTGTGAGATACTATAAAGATGTTTTGTCACCAGAATCCCTTTCTATGATTATAGCCTGTTCAATTCCCACTTGCCCATTCACCATCCATTATAACCAGAATTTAATTAATGCACACAAGGTGTTCATAATTCTCATATTCCTGCAATCTGAGGAGGGATTCTAACTTACTAAATTTTTGCCATGACTATTGTGAATGTCACAGAACATCTGTTTGAGAACACTGACTACATAGAGTCTGTGGTGTTGACCTAAAAGTTCTATTGTTCTTTTAGCCAGTAAAGAAAGCACCATTCTCAGAAAATGGAGAGGTTTCCAGTCATGGCAGAATTAAGTAACTACAGTATAATGGCCTCTACATTACTTGTCTGCCTCTTTTGTGTTTTATTGTTAATACTAAAAAGTTGAAAGTTCATCAGAAGATTCAAACAGGGAACAAAATGACATCTTATAAAAAGGATGTTTATAAACTCATGGTGAACTTCAAACATTTTGGCATCAGCAATGTGTTCCAAATTCAAAGGACAGTAGTTTAATGGTCATCAGCCGTAAGTCCTGCCAGTCCGGGAGGTCAACGTATTTTCCCGTAGTGTTGCTAGAAGGCTCGATAAATGATGCACAAAGCCAAGATGGTTCAGTATCAAAAGAAATCAGGACATTTTAATGATCTGCTAATGGTTTTCTTCACAAAAGTACAGTGACAGTACACATAATTCTTATATTTCCAGTGAAAGAAAATAATTATAACAGGCTTTCTTCTGGTATCAACACTTTTTATAAGAAACCTAGTAAGTATAGGAAGCTCTAAATAAATAATTATCACTTCCTGGAATTGTGTTTCTGAAACTTGTGAAGAAGGCCTGATGGGAGATTGGTTCATTAATTTTCCAAGGAAAAGAGACAGGGAGTAGGAATCGGAAAGTCTTTTATTTCCCTGCCTTTGAAAATACACACACTTGGGGTATAATAATCTGTGGCATTCTTTTGGGTAAATAACTTATTTTTCCATCTAGACTGTAAGCTCACTGTGGGAGAGGCACGTATCTAACAACTCTGCTACATTGTACTCACTCAAGCACTAAGTTCAGAATTCTGAACACAAACCACTGTTCTAAGCGCTGGAGGGGATATAAGGTGATCAGGTTGTCCCACTTGAGGCACAGAGAAGTTAAGTGACTTGTCCAAAGTCACACCCCTCCTTTGCCACTTGTCTGCTGTGTGACCTTGGGCAAGCCACTTGGCTTCTCTGTGCCTCAGTTGCCTAGTCTGTAAAATGGGGACTGGGACTGTGAGCCTCACGTGGGTCAACCTGATTACCTTATATCTATTTACCCCAGCACTTAGAATGGTGCTTGGAACATAGTAAGCACTTAACAAATATCATCATCATCATTATTATAATTACATATCCTTATACTCTCTTGCTTCTCCTATCTGTAGTGTATGTTAAAGTTTCTCTACCTCATTAGATTTATAAACTCCTCATCTGGTGCAGGGATCATGTCTGTTGGCTCTATTATATGCACCCAAGGGCTTAGTCCAGTACTTTGCACACAGCAAACACTCAAATACCATTGATTGATGATGCCAAATATATTATTAGAAACTTACTGCCACTTGTATTTTATTTGAATACAATAATGATAAATGTTTTTAGAGAAGCAGCATGGCTCAGTGGAAAGAGCCCAGGCTTTGGAGTCAGAGGTCATGGGTTCAAATCCCAGCTCTGCTAATTGTCAGCTGTGTGACTTTGGGCAAGTCACTTAACTTCGTGCCTCAGTTCCCTCATCTGTAAAATGGGGATGAAGACTGTGAGCCCCACAGAGGACAACCTGATCACCTCGTATCCTCCCCAGGACTTAGAACAGTGCTTTGCACATAGTAACTGCTTAATAAATGCCATCATTATTATTATTATTATTATTAAGTACTCAATAAATACCACTGATGAAGTTTAATAAATAAACCTTTGATTGATGAATTTAATAGAAGACAACAAAATGAAACAATGGCAACAACCTTTAGGATATCTTGATAAAATGGACTTATTTGGTTTGTCTATAGGACTGTCTCAGCATTCCAGTTTTTGATGCACTTTTCCTCTATTCCACCTGGAGAACTTACTGTGGGCAGAGCACTGTACTGAACACATGGGACAGTACAGCATAACAGATGTCTTAGACATCTTTTCTGCTCACAAGAAGCTTTTAAAATTAACGTATTTAGAAGTCATTAAATGGGGACAGTTTGTGTTGGATAGACAAAGGAAGTATGTAACCATTTGGTTTGAAAATACTATTATCAAAAAGCATTTATTAAGCTTCCATCTATGTAAGGCACAGGAGCTGGTCTGGAGCTATATCACTGAATGATTTTTTCTGTTCCTCCGTGGAGGACGAAGGACTATTCGAATGAATAACCACCCAAAGTTCTGGTAGAGTAAATGGGTGTTTTCCATAATAATCCTTTTTAGGGTCATTTTTATATTTACTGAATATAGTAACTTTCAAGGAACTCACAGCCTTTTATTTATTTATGAACTCATCAATCCTCTCAGCACCCCTGTGAGACAGAAAATAGCATTATCTGCATTTTACAGATGAAAAATCCCAGCTACCAAGAGTTCAGTAACTTACTCAAGGTTAGGCAAGGGGACAGATGAATAGAAAGAGAATCCTATTACAAAAGAGATAGTGAGCAGTGTGGCCTGGTGGAAAGAGCATAGGCCTGGGAGTCAAAGGGCCTGGGTTCTAATCCCAGCTTTGCAAGTTGTCTACTGTGTGACCTTGGGAAAGTCCCTTAACTTTTATGAGCCTCGGTTTCCTCAACAGTACCTGTTCTCTCTACTATTTACAAAACAAAAAAACTGTTAACCTTGTGGGACAGGAACTGTGTCCAACTTGAATAACTTGTACCTACTCCAGCATTTAAAAACAGTGCTTGAAACATAGTAAACACATAGCAAATACCATAATAAATTAAATAATTGAAAGAGATAGAAACAAACCCTTGCAATGAACTAAATTCTAAAGTCATCATCGCACATACATTAAGCCATTTTTGATGCCTTCGTTAAGAAACAATCTCTACCATGCCCTTTCTTTTTGATCAATTCATTCTGGGAAAATACCATAAACTCCCTGATGCCCTTTCATTGGCACATAAGTGTATTTGTAATCTATCCATTTATTTAATTGCCTTTTAAAATGCTTTGCTCAAGAGTGGCTGTGTTTGACCCTTTTATCCAGTGTATGGTGGGTGATTTGTATCCATTCAATTTCCCCCATTAGACTCTAAATTCCACAAGGGCAGTCATGACATCAGTGCTCTACACACAATGGTTTCAAGAAATGCTGTTCACAATGATGATGGTGAGAATGATCGTTTTGCGACATTTAGGATTTTTCAAATGTTTTTTTTTTCCAAGTAGCCATCTTAAGGATGAAAGAGTTACTGTAGAGGAGAAGCTCTACTTCAAACCTTCACCCTCTTTGTCTTTGGATTGCTTGTTGAGATTGGGGAAAAATGGCTTCATGATTGTTATTGCAAACTATTGACTCTTCCCTTAGTTATCTGGATGAAGAACATTAGGTGGTTTCAGAGAGGCTGGGTTGAACACTAAGAACTGATTGATAAAAACTCTGCCTCACAACTTATCCATCTAAGTGTGTTTTCACACAAGCTAAACATAAATCATAAAACAACTCTTAAAGGCATTTCAGCTCTGAAAAACAAAACAATAGTAATCTTGAAGAAGTAGATGATAAGGGCTAGCTGGATGTCAAGTTGTTGAAATTGAAGCATTGGAAAGCAGAACTGTTCAAACAGCTCACATAAGATGGCTGATGAGATCTTAGTTCAATCGGTCAATCAATAAATCAATCGTATTTATTGAGGACTTACTGTGTGCAGAGCACTGTACTAAGGGCTTGGGAGAGTACAATACAACAGAGTTGGTAGGTATGTTTTCCTGCCCATAACAAGCTTACAGTCCAGAGGGGAAGAGAGACATTAATATAAATAATAAATTACAGCTATGTACATAAGTGCTATGGGGTTGAGAAAGGAGTGAATAAAGGGTGGAAATCCTAGTTCAAGGGTGACACAGAAGAAGTAGAAGAGGGAATGAGGGCTTATTTGGGAAAGGCCTTTTTGAAGAGATGTGCTTTTAATAAGGCTGTGAAGGTGGAGAGAGTGATTGTCTGTCAAATAGGAGAAGGGAGAGAGTTCCAGGGCAGAGGCAGCGTATGGGTGAAAAATCGGTGGTGAGACAGATGAGATTGAGGTCAGTGAGAAGGTTAGCATTAGAGGAGCGAAGTGTGTGGGTTGGGCTGTAAAAGGAAATCAGGGAAGTAAAAGTAGGAGAGGGCAAGGTGGTTGAGTGCTTTAAAGCCAATGGTAAGTAGTTTCTGTTTGATGCGAAGGTAGATGGGCAACCACTGGAAGTTCTTGAGGAGTGGGGAAACATAGACTGAATGGTTTTGAAGAAAAATGATCTAGGCAGCAGAATGAAGTATGGACTGAAGTGGGGACAGACAGGAGGCTGGGAGGTCAGCAAGGAGGCTGATGCAGTAATCAAGGCAGAATAGGATAAGTGCTTGGATTAACATGGTCGAGTATGGATGGAGAGGAAAGGGCAGATTTTAGCAATGTTGTGAAGGTTGAACTAAAAGGATTTGGTGACAGATTGCATGTGTAAGTTGAATGAAAGAGATGAGTCAAAGATAATACCAAGGTTGTGGACTTGTGCGATGGGTAGGGTGGTGGTGCCGTCTACAGCGATAGGAGGAAAGTCAGGGGGAGTACAGGATTTGAGTGGGAATATGCAGAGTTCTGTTTAAGACATGTTAAATCTGAGGTGTCAGAAGGAGATCCAAGTAGAGATGTCCTGAAGGCAGGAGGAAATATGAAACTGAAGAGGAGAAAGATGCGGGGATTTCAAGTGGGGGCAGGGGGTGGTCAAGCCTTGGTATTTCAGGCCCAGGCCTTGAACCTTCATCACTGAACCGTTACCTAGTAACATTAATGCGACAGCAGCTATGAAACCTTCAAACCCAGATTTGGAGGGGGTTACAGTTTCCGCTTTCTTCTTCGCAGAGCACTTTTACTGTGTTTACTGGGACACATACACCATGTGTTTGATGCAGACCAATGTTGACTAAGGGGAAGTAGAGGCAGGGGGAAGGTCCCTGCTATTCAGAAAGTCTACAACACTGTTGAACTTCTGGAAAAGTTTCTGAAAAAAGAGAATAGGATGACCTTCAAGTGTTTTTAGTAGCTAACCAATTGTCTCTGGCAGAAACTAATTAGGAGATTAGTTTTTGTATTTAAGCCAAATTTGGAATGTGACTGCAGCATTTGGAATGGAAAAAAAATACATTTTCACAAATAAAAGTACATTTGAAGTGAGATTTTTCTAATTGTACCTTCTTGGATGGATGCAAAATAAATTTTAAAAATGACTTGTTTCTAGAGTTTTAAAGGCCACAAAACTAGAAATATCTTGTTTACAGTATTCCTTCTAAGTTTACGTGATATACAGAATTTCACCAGCAAACCGGATTCATTTTGTAATTAGCTCATGTTGGTGAGTCAGTCTTCAAACAGCTACTTTCCACTATAATGGACAAGTTTCCAAATCATTTGACTTTTGCTGCTGTAGAACACGGTTGGCAGAGATCATGGAGATCTTTCTACTCACCCTCCAAACTTGCCCACAACTAAGTTGGCTGGCTTAATGCCCGTTCAACTGAGGCTCAGATTTGGTCTTTAAGAACAACATTTTTCAAGCAAATGATGCCTGATTTACCTTGGGGCTCAACTGAATCAACAAGCGAGAGCAATGAGGCATTACACTATCCTAAGGAACTTTGTTTTATACTGTGGTTTTGGGTATGAGAAGAGAATGCTTAATACCATAGTATCTGCTTGACAAACACTGCTCCTATTAAATTGCCATCCATCCCCTTGCACTCTGGGGAAGGAAGCATTACTTTCAAATAAAGAAGAAAGGGAATATCAATGGGGCTAATCTCTTCAAAGTGCTTAGAGCTCAAAGTGATTGCTTGGGATAGTCCACAGTTTCCACCCTCATTATCTCTGCAAAGCAAGCAAGCAGAAATACAAACTGCAGTCCAGATTCTGGGGCAGAATGATAAAATTCTAGTTTTGAAGAGAACATTAATCTACTCCATCACAGGTGGTAGTAGTAGTAGTAGTAGTAGTAGTAGTAGTAGTAGTAGTAGTAGTAGTTGTAGTAGTAGTAGTAGTAGTAGTAGTTGGCATTTATTGAATAGCCCCTTGATATAGTGCATTATAATAGGCACACGGAAAGTCAGAATGACAAAGTGCCATACCAGCTCATTAGGGAGCCAAAAATAAAAAGTATTTACACAACCGTTCAAAGAAATATATTGAGCAGGCATATGTACATGAGCTCTAAGGAGGATGTAAATAAGTCCATGAATGCTAGCTACTCTGGGTATTTATTTTTAATGGAAAGGTCTTCTAGTCTGTATGCTCCCCATTTAGTCTGTAAACTCCTTCTTAGCAGGAATCATGCCAATATACTCTAATGTATTGTACTCTCCCAAGAGATAACTGCAGTGCTCTGCACACAGTAAGTGCTGAATAAATATCATTGGTTGATTCATTCATTCATCTTTTCAACATTAGAAAAAGTAAAAACATTTTAAGCCTAGGGTAACTCACAAACACAGAAGGATATACATAAACTGTAAAAATAAGCATTACAACAAGGAACAACATGATGGCCAACTGCAAAGCAAGCAATTCATAATCATTTGCATAACTTCTTTTGTATGTGCCACAAGAGAAGGATAGTCAGAAAACAACAGAGAAGCAGTGTGGCCTAGTGAATAGAGCACAGGTCTGGACATCAGAAGGACTCAGTTTCTAATTTTGGCTCTGCCACTTGGCTGCCTTGCTTGGGCAAGTCACTTCACTTCTCTGTGCCTCAGTGACCCCATCTGTAATATGGAGATGAAGACTGTGAGCACAGTGTGGGATCTGGGCTGTGTTCAACCTGGTTAGCTTTTGTCTACCCCAGTGTTCAGTACAGTGCTTGGCACATAGTAAATGCTTAACAAATACCATAAAAAACAATGCTTTGATGACTCCTCAGAGACACTGGTGACTAATGTAGCCTTTTGAATTGAAGAGATTTCATTCATTCATTCAATCATATTTATTGAGCACTTTCTGTGAGCAGAGCACTGTACTAAGCTCTTGGAAAGCACAATTTGGCAACAGATAGAGACAATACCTACCTAACAACGGGCTCACAGTCTAGAAGGGGGGATTTCAGTGGATCAGAAGCACAGTCCAGAATCTTAGTGGCAATCAATCAATCAGTGGTATTTGAGTGCTTACTGTGGAAAAATAGTAATAATAATAATAATGGCATTCATTAAGTGCTTACTATGTGCAAAGCACTGTTCTAACCACTGGGGAAGTCACAAGGTGATCAGGTTGTCCCACGGGGTGCTCACAGTCTTAATCCCCATTTTACAGATGAGGTAACTGAGGCCCAGAGAAGTGAAGTGACTTGCCCAAAGTCACACAGCTGACAATTGGCAGAGCTGGGATTTGAACCCATGACCTCTGACTCCAAAGTCCGGGCTCTTTCCAAGCATTGTACTAAGTATTTGGGAGAGTCCAAGAGTTGGTAGACATGGCCCTTGCCCTCAAGGTGCTTGTAACCTTCATTATGGGCAGGGAACAAGTCTGCTCATTCTACTGTACTGCACTCTCCAAAGAGCTTAGTACAGTGCTTGCATATAGAGAGCGCTCAATAAATTTGTTTGACTGACTGATTGATCGATGTGGCATCATAAAACACATTGACCAGGCCTGACTCGAACACACAGTTCAGTCCTGCTTCATTCTGATGGGGCTGAGGAAAGTCATTCAGAGCACCAGAGTGACTGCAGTAAGGGTTAAGTGCTTACTATGCACTGATGACTGTTGACTGTAGTGAGTTGGAGGCGGGGATGTGGAAGGTCTGGGTCCCTGCACTCCCGGGAATGTGTTCTGTCTAACCCCGATTCCTTCACTTGTCTGCTGTGTGACCTTGGGCAACTCACTTCACTTCTCTGGGCCTCAGTTCCCTCATCTGTAAAATGGGGATTATGACTGAGCCTTACGGGGAACAACCCAACTACCTTATATCTACCCTGTATCTGCTGAAAAGCAGCATGGTGTAGTGGATAGAGCACAGGCCTGGGAGCCAGAAGGTCATGAGTTCTAATCCCAGCTTGGCCACTTGTCTGCTGTGTGACCTTGGGCAAGTCACTTCACTTCTCTGAGCCTCAGTTACCTCATTCATTCATTCAATCGTATTTATTGAGCGCTTACTGTGTGCAGAGCACTTTACCAAGTGCTTGGGAAGTACAAATCGGCAATATATAGAGACCACATCTGTAAAATGGTGATTGAGACTGTGAAACCCACATGGGACAGGGACTGTGTCCAACCCGATTTGCTTGTATCAACCCCAGTGCTTATTACAGTGCCTGGCACGTAGTTAAGCACTTAACAAATACCATCTTTATTATTATTATTACTAAGAGCTGGAGTAGATAAAATATAATCAGGAAGGACACAGACCCTTTCCTACGTGGGACTCACAGTTTAAAGGGATGGGACAACAGGTGGGACAATCACCATGTTGAGGTGGAGGAAGCTGAGGCACAGAGAAGTTAAATGACTTGCCCCAAGATCACACAGCAGGAAAATGGTAGAGCAAGGATTAGAATCTACAACGACCACATTAGCCTCAGGAAGAGAAGCAGCTTCTGTTGCCTAATGGTTAGAACATGGGCCTGGGAGACTGAAGGACCTGACTTCCAATTCTGGCTCTGCCACTTGTATGCTGTATGATCTTGGGCAAGTCACTTTACTTCTCTGGGCCTCAGTTACCTCATCCGTAAAATGGAGATTAAGACTGAGAGTCCTCTGTGGGACACAGACTGTGTCCAACTTCTTTAGCTTGTATCTACCCAGCACTAGGTACAGTGCCTGGCACATAGTAAGTGCTTAACAAATACCACATAGAAAAATTAAAAAGTAGTGGAACTGGGATTGGAATTTACTATAACCAAAGTAGCCTCAGGGTTTTGGTGGGATTCTTAGGTCAGCCAAATTGGCTTAACAATTACCAGAATGTTGATCTAGGCATCCTGTCCAATTCTTTATAAGATCTATGAAGATAGTATATTTATTGTAAAGGTCTTGGGGTTTCTTGCTGCAGTTGTCCTGTGTCTGTCAGGCTGCAAAACTCATACACATCTGCTCTGCGGCATTTTGATCTGAAATCCTAGTAGGACTCAGGAAGTGCGTGGTTGGCTGCATTCTACAGAAACCTGTCCAGGGTAATCTCACCAGCCACTGAAAGCAGTGAGGCACCTCTTATTCCCCCCTAATTTTTTTCTTGGATACAGAGATTACAGTGAAATCCTGTGACGACATCTCAGTTTCCCAAATGGTGAGGCCAACTCATGCAGGTGTCGGAGAACTGTGTCCCCTTTCCATAGAGTTCAGCTAGGACGCCATCAGGTCTGGTTACTTTATGACTTTTCTGGGAGTGTCTGAAGATGTTTATTTCTCAACAGTAAGAGCTAAGGCCATCAATTAACATGATAGAGAAGCAGCATGGCCTCGTGGATAGAACACAGCCTTGAAGTGAGAAGGACCTGGGTTCTAATCCCAGGTCCGCTACTTGTCAGCTGTGTGACCTTGGGCAAGTCACTACACTTCTCTAGGCCTCAGTTCTCTTATCTGTGAAATGAGGTTTAAAACTGTGACTTGCACACTTGGTCTCAATAGGGATGCATCAATTTTTGGCACAGAGAATCTTTCAGGTTTCTTTATTCTCCAGGAGATATCTAGTTAGGCTTCCTGATATCCAGCTTCTGTATTGATTTTTTTCGAGATTGGAAGATCTCAAATGAAGCTCAGTTCACCACTCAGCCCCTTCCATGTTTCTCAGAATAATAATGGTAATAATAATTATGCTATTTGTTAAGCACTTACTATGTGCCAGGCACTGTACTAAATGCTGGGGTGGATACAAGGAAATTGAAATAATCTATAATGTGCCGGTGATTAGATATTAGGCAGATCCATGTCCTCTTGGGAAGCAGACAACAATGTTGGAGATTAGAAGTTCATTCATTCATTCATTCCATCAATCATACATATTGAGCACTTACTGTGTGCAAAGCACTGTACTAAGCGCTTAGGAGGGGACCAATGTTACAACAAACAGAATGTTCCTTGTTCACAATGAACTCACAGTCTAGAGGAGTTGACATTAGGGCTCTTAGGATTTCCACTCTTGAAGTTTGGTGCCTGTTTTCCATGTTACCAACCTGTACATTGATATCTCTCATAGTAACATTATAAAAAACCTACCTATATCTTCTCCTCTATCAGGATCACACCTGGAGAGTTTTCAGTACTCTACTAATTTCGACTCAGGGAGGGAGAGTCAAGCAGAGGCCTATCGATTCCATCCCTAGCTTGGGCAGCGGCTAGCAAGTGGAAGGCAATCGGCTACAAGTCCAAACTCACCTGGGCAGCAGCGGCATGGGAGACAGTCAAAGATGGAGACTCAGGTTTACTGCACAGAAGGGGGCAATAGTAAACCATTTCTGTATTTTTACCAAGAAAATTCTATGGATACACTACCAGAATGATTGCAGATGGAGGTGGGGGATTCTGGGAAAGACGTGTCCATGGTGTCACAGCATAAGACAAGACCCACATCTTTGTATCACTTTAGTTTCTATTCATTTTTGTTTGGTACCATTTCTGTACCAAAGAGCATCTAATAATAATATTAATAATAATGATGATGGTGGTGTTTGTTAAACACTTACTATGTGTCAAGCACTGTTCTAAGTGCTGGGGTAAATACAAAGTAAGGTTGGATGCAGTCCCACATGGGGCTCATAGTCTTAATCCTCATTTTAAAGATGCCCAGAGAAGTCAAATGTCTTGCCTAAAATCACACAGCAGACAAGTGGCAGATCTGGGATTAGAACCCAGATCCTTCCAACTCCCAGGCCCATGCTCTATCCACTAAGCCACAGTGGTTCTGCTTTAAAGGCAGGGGTAGCATCATCCATCGGTTTCCTTTGGCTCTGGTGGACGTTGAAGGCCAGACACCGGAAATTGTCAAATTGCCAATCTAACTCGATCAATCAAACAATCAATTATCTTAGTTGAGCACTTTCTGTATGCAGAGTATTGTACTAAATGCATGGGAGAGTATAATACAAAAGAGTTGGTAGACATTTTCCCTGCCCACAATGAGCTTACAGTATTGAGTTCTTGAGTGTTGTCACTGTGAAGGGAGAAGTCGTCCCTAGAAGGTTTATTGATGTTGGGAAAATACCAGTTGCCTGTCCACCATACTGTCTTCGGATGGTAGCTAGTTTGGGGGGTCTTCCATGGAATCTCTAATTTCTGAGTTTCTCTCCCTATATTTGGGTCAAACACAGATGGAAGCTCATCCCTGGTGACCTCCAGTGGGTGGAGCAGCATGGCCAAGTGGAAAGAGCACGGGCCTGGGAATCAGGTCATGGGTTCTAATCCCAGCTCTGCTACATTACTGCTGTGGGACCTTGGGCAAATCACTTTACTTCTCTGTGCCTCAGTTCTCTCATCTGTAAAATGGGGATTAAGATTATGAGCCTCTTGTGGGACAGGGACTGTGTCTCGTCTGATTATCTTGTATCTATCCAGTGCTCAGTATAGTGCCTGGATACATAGTAAGCACTTAACAAATACCACAATCATTATTATTGGTTTCTGCATGTCAAATTTGAAGCAGTTTACAGAGATGGTAGACAAGAGAAGCAGTGTGCCTGAGTGGAAGGAACACAGATCTTGGAGTCCCCACTCATCCACTTGCTTGTTGTGTGACCTTGAGCAAGTCACTTACCTTCTCTGTACCTCAATTACCTCATCAGTAAAATGGGGATTAAGACTGTAAGCCCTATGTTGGACAGTGACTGTGTCCCACCCTATTATTTTGTGTTGGCCCTTGCACTTAATACAGTTACTGGAATGTAGTAAGCACTTAAGAAATACATTAAAAAATACTCTGTTGTACAGTACTCTCCCAAGCACTTAGCACAGTGCCCTGCACACAGTAAACTCTCAATAATAATAATAATAGTAATAATAATAATTATGGTATTTCTTAAGTGCTTACTATGCTTATTATGCTAGAGAAGCAGCGTGGTTCAATGGAAAGAGCATGGACTTTGGAGTCAGAGGTCATGGGTTCAAATCCCAGCTCTGCCACTTGTCAGCTGTGTGACTTTGGGCAAGTCACATAACTTCTCTGGGCCTCAGTTACCTCATCTGTAAAATGGGGTTTAAGACTATGAGCTCCCTTGGGACAACCTGATCACCTTGTAACCTCCCCAGCACTTAGAACAGTGCTTTGCACATAGTAAGTGCTTAATAAATGCCATTATTATTATTATTATTATTATTATTATTATTATTATTATTATTATTATGTGCCAAGCATTGTTCTAAGCACTGGGAGAGATACAAGTTAATCAGGTGAGGCACAGTCCCTGTCCCACCTGGGGTTCACACTCTTATCCCCATTTTAGAGATGAGTTAACTGAGGCCCAGAGAAGTGAAGTGACTTGCCCAAAGTCACACATCTTACAACTGGCGGACGCGGGATTTGAACACCTGACCTCTGACTCCAAAGCCTGTGCTCTATCCACTAGGCCAAGCTGCTTCAATTGTTCATTTGACAAGTCTAAATGACATTTAATTGCTCTGAGTATGAATTTCCTGATTTGAGCAATTCCACTCATAATTGTCTAATCTGTTGTGCCATTCCTTGTTACAAAGAGCCTTGGAGCTGCAAATGTAACTTGTCAGAAAAACAATTGGGCAAAATTCTACCTAATTTCCCTTCCAGATTATAGCGTTGTTCTCTCCAATTAGTAGACTACTGGAGCATCCTAGTGTTGCTCTCTCAACTCAGCGTGAGACTGGCTCTACAGATTTCAGTTGCTGTCAGTAAAATAGCTGTGATGCTTGTGAAATGAGTGAACTTTAGCCCTCTATCCTCTTGTGCCTTTTGTGACTAAATCTGGCCCACTGAGGACCCAGATTAAACTGGACAAGGACCAGAAACTCAATATTAGGCAGATATTGTGATGTTTTTCCAGGGGCCCTGAAAGGATCTGCCACTTTTCATTCTGAGGCAAAATTCCACACAATGGGCTAAGATCACAAACTTAGTGGGGGATATTATAGGGGGTGGGGAGGTGGTGGGTACAAATCCAAAGCAGTTTACCTACTCCAGGCCCTGATCCAATAACCCAGACTTCCAAGTCTTACTGGAACCTCAATCTGCTGTGGGTGGATGAGATTGAATCAGGACCCCAGAGAAGTCCTGCTAAGTAGATGAGAAGGTCAGACCGTTTCCAGCCAAAGACTTTCAGTGACGACAAACGAGTTCCTGTTCACAGTCCTCAGTTAAGGGACGTTGCTATTGCTATCCATGTAAGGGAAAGATACGGGGACAACTCTAGGAGACTGTAAGACTCCAGGGCTCCACAGCATCGCTTGGGTTAGTGGATAGAGAGTGGGCCTCGGAGTCAAAAGGACCTGGGTTCTAAACCCTGCACTGCCACTTGCCTGCTGTGTGACCTTGGGCAAGTTACTTAACTTTTCTGTGCCTCAGTTACCTCATCTGCAGAATGAGGATTATTACTGTGAGCACCATGTGGGAAATAGACTGCGTCCAACCTGATAAGTTTGTATCTACTCCAGTGCTTAGTATAATGTCTAACCCACAGTAAGTGCTCAAAATACACAAAAAAAGAGTGACGAGTCAAGAATAATGCCAAGGTTACAGACTTGTGAGACAGGGAGGATGGTGGTGCCATCTACGGTGATGGAAAATTTGGAGGGAGGACAGGGTTTGGGTGGAAAGATAAGGAACTCTGTTTTGGACATGTTAAGTTTGAAGTGTTGGGGGGACAGCCAAGAAGGGATGTCCTGAAGGCAGGAGGAAACGTGAGACTGCAGAGAAAGAGAGAGATCAGAACTAGAGATATAGATTTGGGAATCGTCCATGTAGAGAGGTGGTAGTTGAAGCCATGGGAGTGAATGAGTTCTCCACGTGAGTGGGCATAGAAGGAGCATAGAAGGGGAACCCAGAACTGAGCCTTGAAGAAAATGGAAGTGGAGTATATATACACATATTATATTATCATGTATTATAATATAGAACTATTGTACCATAAATCATTTAGAATCACTTCAATAGATTGTATACTATACTGTCTGTATAAATCTGTATTGCCTTGCTCAATCTCAGGGACCTACTGTTATTCATTCATTCAATTCATTCAATTGTATTTATTGAGTGCTTACTGTGTGCAGAGCACTGTACTAAGCGCTTGGGAAGTACAAGTTGGCAACATATAGAGATGGTCCCTACCCAACAACAGGCTAGTCTAGAAGATGGGCTCAGAGCCAACTTGGTACTTCCCAAGCTCCTAATACAGTGCTCTGCACACAGTAAGTGCTAAATAAATGCGATTGAATGAATGAATTAGAAAACCCAATGAATCCACATGAAACTGCCCACAATCCCCCTTTCAATCAATCAATCAATCAATCGTATTTATTGAGTGCTTACTATGTGCAGAGCACTGTACTAAGCGCTTGGGAAGTACAAATTGGCAACACATAGAGACAGTCCCTACCCAACAGTGGGCTCACAGTCTAAAAGGGGGAGACAGAGAACAGAACCAAACATACCAACAAAATTAAATAAATAGGATAGAAATGTACAAGTAAAATAAATAAATAAATAAATAAATAGAGTAATAAATATGTACAACCATATATACATACATACAGGTGCTGTGGTGAAGGGAAGGAGGTAAGATGGGGGGATGGAGAGGGGGGCGAGGGGGAGAGGAAGGAAGGGGCTCAGTCTGGGAAGGCCTCCTGGAGGAGGTGAGCTCTCAGCAGGGCCTTGAAGGGAGGAAGAGAGCTAGCTTGGCGGAGGGGCAGAGGGAGGGCATTCCAGGCCCGGGGGATGACGTGGGCTGGGGGTCGATGGCGGGACAGGCGAGAACGAGGCACGGTGAGGAGATTAGCGGCAGAGGAGCGGAGGGTGCGGGCTGGGCTGGAGAAGGAGAGAAGGGAGGTGAGGTAGGAGGGGGCGAGGTGATGGACAGCCTGGAAGTCCAGGGTGAGGAGTTTCTGCCTGATGTGCAGATTGATTGGTAGCCACTGGAGATTTTTGAGGAGGGGAGTAATATGCTCAGAGCGTTTCTGGACAAAGATAATCCGGGCAGCAGCATGAAGTATGGATTGAAGTGGAGAGAGACACGAGGATGGGAGAGCAGAGAGAAGGCTGGTGCAGTAGTCCAGGCGGGATAGGATGAGAGCTTGAATGAGCAGGGTAGCAGTTTGGATGGAGAGGAAAGGGCGGATCTTGGCAATGTTGCGGAGCTGAAACCGGCAGGTTTTGGTGACGGCTTGGATGTGAGGGGTGAATGAGAGAGCGGAGTCGAGGATGACACCAAGGTTGCGGACTTGTGAGACAGGAAGGATGGTAGTGCCGTCAACAGAGATGGGAAAGTCAGGGAGAGGACAAGGTTTGGGAGGGAAGACAAGGAGCTCAGTCTTCGACATGTTGAGCTTTAGGTGGCGGGCGGACATCCAGATGGAGATGTCCTGAAGGCAGGAGGAGATGCGAGCCTGGAGGGAGGGGGAGAGAGCAGGGGCAGAGATGTAGATCTGGGTGTCATCAGCGTAGAGATGATAGTTGAAGCCGTGGGAGCGAATGAGGTCACCAAGGGAGTGAGTGTAGATTGAGAACAGAAGGGGACCAAGCACTGAACCTTGGGGAACCCCCACAGTAAGAGGATGGGAGGGGGAGGAGGAGCCTGCAAAAGAGACTGAGAAAGAACGACCGGAGAGATAAGAGGAGAACCAGGAGAGGACGGAGTCTGTGAAGCCAAGGTCAGATAGCGTGTTGAGGAGAAGGGGGTGGTCCACAGTGTCAAAGGCAGCTGAGAGGTTGAGGAGGATTAGGACAGAATATGAGCCGTTGGATTTGGCAAGCAGGAGGTCATTGGTGACCTTTGAGAGGGCAGTTTCCGTGGAATGAAGGGGACGGAAGCCAGACTGGAGGGGGTCGAGGAGAGAGTTTCAATCTCTCTTTCAATCTCTCTCCCCTTAATGGATAGGTGGAGAATACTGAAACCTGGAAAAAGAAGAAGTACAACCTACTGGAAAAAGCCAAGACTGGGAATTCATTCATTCAATCGTATTTATTGAGAGTTTACTGTGGGCAGAGCACTGTACTAAGTGCTTGGGAAGTACAAGTCGGCAACATATG
Source organism: Tachyglossus aculeatus (assembly GCF_015852505.1). Taxonomy (NCBI): domain Eukaryota; kingdom Metazoa; phylum Chordata; class Mammalia; order Monotremata; family Tachyglossidae; genus Tachyglossus; species Tachyglossus aculeatus. Next base: position 59,570,775 of record NC_052072.1, read on the forward strand.
TAGATGGTTCCTACCCAACAACGGGCTAACATCAGAGGACATGGGTTCTAATCCTGGCTCTGCCACCTGTCTGCCGGGTAAAGTTGGGCAAGTCACTTAACTGCTTAAATTCCCTGTGCCCCAGTTACCTCATCTGTAAAATGGGGATTGAGACTGTGAGCCCTATGTGGGACAGGGACTGTTTCCATCCCAGATACCTTCTATATACCCAGTGCATAGTAGAGTGCTTGGACCATAGTAAATGCTTAACATATTCCCCCCAAAGAGGAAAAATAAAAGTATGACAACTGTTGTTCACTCTGGAACTACTTAAAATCATAATATTGTGGTTGGAAAGTCGAAGGAAACAAATATTTGTAAAATGTTAATAAATGTTCACAAAAGAAAAATAAAATCAACTAATCTGTTACAAGTTACACCAAATAGTTCTTCATTTGCAAAAGTCACTTGATTTCTCTGTGCCTCCTTTACCTCATTTGTAAAATGGGGATTAAGATTGTGAGTTCCAGATGGGACAGGAACTGGTACCAACCTGATTAGCTTGTATCTACTCCAGTGCTTAGTACAGTGTCTAGTACATAGTAAGCACTGAACAAATACCACATAAATATGGCCTACTCATGTCCATTGTTGTTGCCCACACAGATCCTTAACACTGGAAAACTGTCTTCATCCACAGCTAACAATTCTGCTAGATTTTGCTACCTTAAAATCAACTGCAAAGCCTTCATTGTACTCAAATGAATCTAATCTCTTTCAAACACGCAATCTTTGCTTTTTCCTATTGTCAGGACCCAATCTCATTTATTATTCCATCCCTAACATATTAAGGGGACGGTGAAGGCAAAAATCGAGGCAGGCTAATTATTTTCACTCAAGTATACTGATGTATAAGGTATAAGCCACTGTTTGCAGCTATATTTTGATAATGATTGGAAGCCTTAAATGTAACTTGAATGTAGGAAATGAATTGATACATTAGAGAAGACATGGGAATACAGCAACATAAAGAGGAAAGAGTGTGAAAACTAGAAATTAAGTCAGAAGTGCACAGCATTAGTGTAGAAAAGGGCCTTTATCTTGTGAGTGTCATGAGCACCTACCTTTGGTTCTACCTCCAAATAACTCAGAAAAAAACAGGTCATTCAGCTGGCTACACAGTATCTTGCCACTCTCTATTCGGAACAGTCCCAGATAAATACTCTTCATTTGTGTCAGTGCTGTCTGTGCTCAATAAATCGATCGCATTTATTGAGCACTTTCTGTGTGCAGAACACTGTACTAAGCAGTTGAGAGAGTGCAATACAATAATATAACCGACGCATTCCCTGCCCATGTGGTCAAGGTGGCAGCTGATGGCAACTGAAACTACTTTTTATTCCACTTTCCCTTTGTTTCACTTTCTCACCTTGTCTCTCCCCTATTTTGTTCTCCATCTTCTTTTCCTCTGTCTCTCTCTATTCTCGGCTTACTCCCCATCTCCTGCTGTTTCTGCCCTTCTTCCAAAAAGCTATGTTCTATGCCATCTCTATAACCTCTGAAACTCACGTCACCAGAGAAGCAGTATGGCCTAATGATTAAGGCATGGGCCTGGGGGTCAGAGGACCTGGGTTCTAATGATGACTCCACCAGTTGTCTACTGTGGGATCTTGGACAAGTCATTTCACTTCTCTGGGCCTCAGTTTCCTCTTCTGCAAAATGGAGATTCAATACCTGTGCTCCCTCCTTCTTTGAGTGTGAGCCCCATGCAGAACCTGATTATGGTGTATCTAGCCCCGTGCTTAGTACACTCATTGGTACATAGTAAGCACTTAACAAATACCACACATATTAATGATTATCATTATTATTACCTCGTCCAGGAAACTTGGCATGAGATAGACATGTCCTCTCTCTACTCTGGCCTGTCTTTAGAGTTCAACGTGCTGGTCAGGGGAGGAGAGGGGCAAGGAATATGCTTACCAAATCTTTTATATTGCATTCTCCAAGCATTTAGTGCAGTGCTCTGCACCCAGTAAGTGTTTAACAAATATGATTGACTGAGAAGGGCAGAGAGAGCAATACCTCTGGACGCCAGCCGTCCAATGCATAGAGTGAAGACTTGCAAGCAGAAATGGGATCATACCAAAATTAAGCCATGGTCCATTCACTCATTCAGTCATGTTTATTGTGTGCTTACTGTGTGCAGGGCACCATATTAATCAATCAATCAATCATATTTATTGAACACTTACTTTGTGCAGAGCACTGTACTAAGCACTTGGGAAGTACAAGTTGGCAACATATAGAGACAGTCCCTACCCAACAGTGGACTCACAGTCTAAAAGGGGGAGACAGAGAACAAAACCAAACATACTAACAAAATAAAATAAATGGAATAGATATGTACAAGTAAAATAAATAAATAAATGGAGTAATAAATATGTACAAACATATATACATATATACAGGTGCTGTGGGGAAGGGAAGGAGGTAAGATGGGGGGGATGGACAGGGGGACGAGGGGGAGAGGAAGGAAGGGGCTCAGTCTGGGAAGGCCTCCTGGAGGAGGTGAGCTCTCAGTAGGGCCTTGAAGGGAGGAAGAGAGCTAGCTTGGCGGATGGGCAGAGGGAGGGCATTCCAGGCCCGGGGGAGGACGTGGGCCGGGGGTCGATGGCAGGACAGGTGAGAACGAGGTACGGTGAGGAGATTAGCGGCAGAGTAGCGGAGGGTGCGGGGTTGGCTGTAGAAGGAGAGAAGGGAGGTGAGGTAGGAGGGGGTGAGGTGACGGAGAGCCTTGAAGCCCAGGGTGAGGAGTTTCTGCCTGATGCACAGATTGATTGATTGGTAGCCACTGGAGATTTTTGAGGAGGGGAGTAACATGCCCAGAGCGTTTCTGGACAAAGACAATCCGGGCAGCAGCATGAAGTATGGATTGAAGTGGGGAGAGACATGAGGATGGGAGATCAGAGAGAAGGCTGATGCAGTAGTCCAGACAGGATAGGATGAGAGCTTGAACGAGCAGGGTAGCGGTATGGATGGAAAGGAAAGGGTGGATTTTGGCAATGTTGCGGAGCTGAGACTGGCAGGTTTTGGTGACGGCTTGGATGTGAGGGGTGAATGAGAGAGTGGAGTCGAGGATGACACCACGGTTGTGGGCTTGTGAGATGGGATGGATGGTAGTGCCGTCAACAGAGATGGGAAAGTCAGGGAGAGGGCAGGGTTTGGGAGGGAAGACAAGGAGTTCAGTCTTGGACATGTTGAGTTTTAGGAGGCGGGCAGACATCCAGATGGAGATGTCCTGAAGGCAGGAGGAGATGCGAACCTGGAGAGAGGGGGAGAGAGCAGGGGCAGAGATGTAGATCTGGGTGTCATCAGCGTAGAGATGATAGTTGAAGCCGTGGGAGCGAATGAGGTCACCAAGGGAGTGCATGTAGATCGAGAACAGAAGGGGACCAAGCACTGAACCTTGGGGAACCCCCACAGTAAGGGAATGGGAGAGGGAGGAGGAGCCTGCAAAAGAGACTGAGAATGAACGACCGGAGAGATATGAGAACCAGGAGAGGATGGAGTCTGTGAAGCCAAGGTCAGATAGCGTGTTGAGGAGAAGGGGGTGGTCCACAGTGTCGAAGGCAGCTGAGAGGTCGAGGAGGATTAGGATGGAGTATGAGCCGTTGGATTTGGCAAGCAGGAGGTCATTGGTGACCTTTGAGAGGGCAGTTTCCGTAGAATGTAGGGGACGGAAGCCAGACTGGAGGGGGTCGAGGAGAGAGTTGGTGTTGAGGAATTTGAGGCAGCGCGTGTAGATGACTCGTTCAAGGAGTTTGGAAAGGAATGGTAGGAGGGATATGGGGTGATAACTAGAAGGTGAGGTGGGGTCAAGAGAGGGTTTTTTTAGGATGGGAGAGACACGGGCATGTTTGAAGGCAGAGGGGAAGGAACCAGTGGAGAGTGAGTGGTTGAAGATGGAAGTTAAGGAGGGGAGAAGGGATGGAGCGAGAGATTTCATGAGATGGGAGGGAATGGGGTCAGAAGCACAGGTGGCCGGAGTAGCACTTGAGAGGAGGGAGGAGAGTTCCTCTGAGGATACTGCTGGGAAGGATGGGAGAGTAGCAGAGAGTGTTGGGGGCGGGGGGGCATTGGAGAAGGAGGGGAAGTGACTTTGGGAGAATACAAAACAACAATAAACAGTCACTTTCCCTGCCCACACATCTTTGTGTGGAGGGCTGTAAAAAGCACTTGGGAGAGTCCATCTGTAGAGATCTAAACTGAGAATATGCATAAGTGGTAAGGGCAGCTGTTGAAAAGAGATGACCTGAGAGGCTGGAGCTTTATTGATCCTGAAGGAGTTGGGGTTTTAGCAGGACTTTGATGATGTGGAGAGCTGTGATCTGGCACATTTGAAAAGGAAGGGAGTTCAAAGTAGGGGCAAAGATTAACAAGGGGTTAACAGTAGGATCCTCAAGATTGAGGCACAATAAAACGGTTAGCTTGAGAGGAGCAGAGTATGAGCTGGCTTGTGGGGAGAGAAGTAGGTGGATAAGTAAATGGGAAAGAGCTAATTGAGTGTCTAAAAAAGCTAAAATATATCAATAATATTTATGGAGCACATACTGTGTGCAGAACAATGTACTTGGGAAAATACAGTACAACAGAGTTGGTAGGCGTGATCCCTGCCCACAAAGAATTTACAGTCTACAAGGGGAGACAGGTATTAAAATAGATGAGGGAGAGGGGAAATAGTAGAGAATATGGATATTTACATTACACAGTCTATTGTGGGGCTGGGGTGAGTATCAAAGTGACTTAGGGTTACACAGCCAAGCGAGTGCAGAAAGAGGATTAAAGGATTTAGTCTGGGAAGGCCTCTCAGAAGAGATGTGATTTTAGGAGGGTTTTGAAAGTGGGGAGACTAGTAGACTGTCAGATATGAAAGGGGAGGGATGCCCAGGCCTGACTCTGTGTTTGCCTGAATTATGGAATTGGCACTTGAGTCAAAACCTAAGAGAAAGTGGGCCTGAAAGGCTTAGTTCCATAATGGAATTCTGTATTTCAGAGACTGTCACACTGAAGGTGGCCATTTCTTTGGGAAAAGGAGTATTTTCCAATCTGTGGAAAGTAAACCACTATGGGATCTGAAATAGATGCTGTAGTAATCAATCAATCAATCCAATGGTATTTATTGAGTGCTTACTATTTGCAGAGCACTATACTAAGCACTTGGGAGAATACAACACAGAACTGCATTGCAGAATTAGCAAGCACATTCACCAGAGGTCTTTGGAATGGAGCCCTTTTCCTCTCTACTCCTCCACAATTGAGCCACTGTTAAACTTAGTTCCTGTCCACCTCTATGCATTCCTTGGCTGGAGGTGCCACAGTCAATCACTCTATGGTATTTATTGAGCACTTGCTGTGTGCGGAGCACTGTACTAAGGCCTCAGTAGAGAAAAATACAACAGAGTTGGTAGACACATTCCCTGTCCATAAGGGGCTTACAACCATAATTGAAGGGAGCTTAGTTTGGTACATACGGGTACTATAATAGTCTAACCAACTCCTGACAAACCTCCCCAACTACCAGAATCAGAAGTAAAACAACTCCCAAGGCTGTATTCTTAGGCCATTTTTCTTTCATGCAAAATGGTATTGAACAGACTTCCGACGTTAATTTGTTTTTAATTGCAAAGCATTAACACATACCCTAAGCTGTCATAAACTGCTATGGCAAAGTTAAATAAAGTAACTTTGGCGTTGTCTTACTGTATTTCGGGCATAATATTCTGTTTCTAGTGGTTCTCTTTATATCTTATATTGTGGTGATTTCTCCCACCTTTACGATTTCTGGTGTAGCTCATCCTGCTTTAGGCATTTTTCCAATGGTGGGGAGTTTTGCTCACTTAGCTTATCTGATATTAATAATAATAATAATTATTATTATAGTATTTCTGTTCTACTGGGGTGGGTACAAGATAATCATGTTAGATACAGTCCCTGTACCATGTAGGGCTCACAGTCTTAATCTCCATTTTACAGATGAGGGAACTGAGGCACAGAGAAGTGAAGTGACTTGTCCAAGATCATACTAGAGAAGCAGCGTGGCTCAGTGGAAAGAGCCCAGGCTTTGGAGACATAGGTCATGGGTTCAAATCCTAGCTCTGCCAATTCTCAGCTGTGTGACTTTGGGCAAGTCACTGAATAATAATAATTATGATGGCATTTATTAAGTGCTTACTAGGTGCAAAGCACTGTTCTAAGTGCTGGGGAGGTTACAAGGTGATCAGGTTGTCCCTCGTGGGGCTCACAGTCTACATCCCCATTTTACAGATGAGGTAACTGAGGCCCAGAGAAGTGAAGTGACTTGCCCAAAGTCACACAGCTGACAAGTGGTGGAGCTGGGATTTGAACCCATGACCTCTGACTCCAAAGCCTGGGCTCTTTCACGTGAACCACGCTGCTTCTCAACTTAACTTCTCTGTGCCTCAATTACCTCATCTGTAAAATGGGGATTAAGACTGTGAGCCCCCCGTGGGACAACCTGATCACCTTGTAATCTCCCCAGCACTTAGAACAGGGCTTTGCACGTAATAAGTGCTTAATAAACGCCATTATTATTATTATTATTATTATACAGCAGAAAAATGGTAGAGCCTGTATTAGAACCCGTGATCTTCTGATTCTCAGGCTCGTCCTCTATCCACTAGGCCATGCTGCTTAGCTTTTCACTGGAAAGCACCCATCTGGTGTCAGCATGATGGGACAGGGAGGGCTTAGAGAAGAAGGTAGGGAGGAAAACACGGAGTGATAGTAGGAATGAAGCAGGGAGAAACTGGGAGTGGTGGAGCGGAACAGAGATGGGGATTGGTGAGGTAATCAGGAGAAAAGCAGAGAGCCTTGGATCCTAAGTCTCCCAAATGGCCTCAGTCGGCTGTGTTGTTGTGTTGAACAGGGTTGGACCAGAGTTTGAGAAGCTCAAAACAGAGAGAGCTGCAAAAAGTGGACAGAAACCACAGAGATGGTCACTAAAACACTGAAAAACACAACAAGCTGGATCCAGACTGTAAGCTTGTTGTGGGCAGGGAACGTGTCTATGTAGTTATGTTGTACTCTCCCAAGCACTTGGTACAGTGACCTGCACACAGTAAGCTCTCAATAAATACAACTGACCGACTGACCAAAAAAGGCAGGGGTGTTTTTCCAGGCTTTTGGCTGTGATTTTTCAACAAGAGTCTTTGCAAAATTCAAATTCCATTCATTGGATTCTCTCACAGCTCAGAGATTGCCAGAGCTAACACAGCTCTCCCTGCCTCTTAGACTGTGAGCCCTATGTGAGACAGGGACTGTGTCTCATCTGATTGTCTTGTATCTTACCCCAGTACTCATCACAGTGCTTGGCACTGAGTAAGTGCTTAACAAATACAACTATAATTATCTGGGGCTTGTTGCTCAGTAAAGATGGATGGATGGATGGATGAATCTCTCCACTGCCCTCTTGCCTACATCCTGCCTCTGGCCTGGAACACCCACCCTCTTCTTATCCTCTAGACTATAATCTCCTGGCAACGAACATGTCCATGCACTCCGTTATATTGTAGTCGCCTAAGCACTTAGGACAGAGTAAGTACTCAGTAAATATCATTGATTGATTGCAAGAGTAGTAGTAATGATACTAGCAGTAGTAGTAATAGGAGCAGTAGTAATAGTTAGTAGTCGAAGTAGTAATAGTAGTAGCAGCAGCAGCAACTGCATTTAGGGAGTGCCCAGATGGCGCAGTGCACTGTATCAAACACTTCGGAAGATCAGAAAAAATGCAGTGACACAGTCCTTGCCTACAAGTTGCTTACACTCTGGTGGGGAGACAAAACTAAATCCTGGCTCCCCCACTTGTCAGCTGTGTAACTCTGAGCCAGTCACTTAACTTCTCTGGGACTCTCTTACCTCATCTGTGAAATGGGGATTAAGACTGTGAGTCCCACGTGGGACAACCTGATCACCTTGCATCTACCCCAGTGCTTAGAACACCGGCACATAGTAACCACTTAACACATACTATTATTATTATTAATAAAAATATTTACAACTAGAATGGTCAAAGTAAATAAAGTGAGCAGACATACATGCAAGAATGAAAAGGAGGGTGTAAATCCATCCCTAAGTGGAAGAGTTTGTTGAAAGGAAGATATGGCTTAGGATGGTGGGAAATTAACTGGGAAAAGTTTGCTGGAGGAGGAGTTTTAGCAGTAATTTGAATAGAGAGAGAATATCTGAATATAGGAGGGGGAATGGTGTGACAAGAGAATGGAGGCAGGAAAGTCAGCATGAGGTACAGCTAGATGTTTGGCTTTGGAGGAATGAATGCAGTGAGGTGGGGAAAAATGGATAGAGAGGTGCAGATAGGTAATAATAATAATAATTGTGGCATTTGTTAAGTGCTTACTATGTGCCAGGAACTGTGCTAAGCACTGGGGTAGATACAAGTTTATAAGGTTGGACATAGTCCCTGTCCCACAAGGGGCTCACAGTCCCAATCCCCATTGTACAGCTGAGGGAACCGAGGCCCAGAGAAGTGAAAAGACTTGCCCAAGGTCACACAGCAGACAAGTGGCAGAGCTGGGATTAAGAACCCATGACCTTCTAACTCCCAGGCCCATGCTCTATTCACTAGGCCATGCTGCTGCTCAGGGAGAAGTTTTGGTTCAACTGTTCAGGACAATATAGCCGCTTTAATTTGTATCAGCCTGAAAAAGGTCAATGCTGGAATCGTATTCACCAGCCTGCCAAAATTCACCAATCTTTAAAGGCACAGACACACAATACACAATGTATACACCTATATATAACAGGATGTATGTATTGTATTGCCCCAAAAAAGCAGTTTTTGTTTGCTGCTGAAAGGTACAAGAAGCCAGAGAGGAGGAGAGAGCTATGGACCAGGCAACGCTTCAGGAACATGCTCTGGGCAGCAATCTGTAGATTGGAAGGTGAAGAGACACTGAAGGCTGGGGGACCAGCAAGGTGGCAAACAGTTTAGAAAAAGCACAGCAGGTGAAAATGAACTTTGGCTAACAAAATACAATCAGATTAAATTCTGGGCAGCTGGCTGGGGTGCCTTTTTGACAATCAACAATGAATTCAATGAGATATCTTAACTCACAGGCTATTGTTCTTTTCAACAACTGGGACTCGGTTGTTCAGGTTCAGACCTCCTGTCATCACTCCCTAGGAGATGAGCTCGAAACCAGAAAGACACCCAACTCCACAGGGAATGTAGAGGTGAGGAGGGGGTGCTTGAAGGCACTAAATTCAGAAGAAACAGGAAAACAAAACACTTCCTCACCTACTGAGTAGTATGTATTGTGTATCTCTGCAGTGCAATGTACTGCATTATGCAATTTGGGGATGGACAAGAAATACAAGATATGTTTTCTGTCCTAAAGTTGGTAACCAATTTCCACAGAAAGAGGTGCAGGTTGACAGTATCAGCAATTTTAAGAGGGATTAGGAAAAAGTGTTGGATGAGAAGATTATATTGGGTACCTATGAGAAAATCTAAAGAAGATAAGGGAAATATTTGGGGTGTTTAGCCATCCTTACCCTCGTGGGCAGTTGTTCAGAAGGGCAAGGGTTTCATGGTTCCTCCAAGTGTTCACTGTGAAGATGGAATTCTAGGTTGGAGGAAACACTGTACTAACTGAATAATGACTTTCCTTATGGTCTTTTGCTCTTAAATCCAACTAACTCATTTTAGACTAAAATTTAAAATGGTTGAAAATACTAGTATGAATTTTAAAAGAATTCTACATGACGTCTAAATATCTTCATTTCAATTGTAGTGTGCCAAAGACAAAGCATTTGGGCTTTCAAAGCAATTCCCTCATTTATATCTTGGAATTCCAAGTCAAAATATAACTTGGGCTCACACTGCTTATCATGCTTATATTTTCCTGGTTACATTTTTATATTTTAAAATTAGTATCCTCAGTAGCACATTAAGGAAGAATTTAACTTTAAATTCATATTAAATACCTACTGGTATTTTCCCTTTCTTTTTCCCCTTTCCTCCAGTGAATGAAACTGCCACTATATATATATATATATATATATATATATATATATATATATATATATACATTGTGTATTGTGTCTCTGTGCCTTTAAAGATTGGTGAATACGATTCCAGCATTGACCTTTTTCAGGCTAAGTGATACAAATTAAAGCTGCTATATTGTACTGTAGCATTTCATTTTAGCAATTAGGACAAATAATGGAGAATTCTGTAGAACATTTTGAGTTATACTGCAATATAAACATATTCAATTGATAGCTACATATATATCTGTCGATTATCTGCACAAGTTAAGATGAAAATGGCATCACTAATGTGAAAAAAAAAAGGTTATGTGCCAAGAGGAGAGAGATTGAGCCCCACCTGGTCAGCTGTGGGAATCAGCCCCAGGATCTGTTATTTGTTTTATGGTATTTGTTAAGCACTTACTATGTGTCACACACTGTTCTAAGCACTGGGGTAGGTAGAAGTTAATTAGGTGGAACACAGTCCCAGTCCCACAATTTGACATGATTGGCTTGTATGTACCCCAGCGCTGAGTACAGTGCCTGGCACAAATAGTAAGTGCTTAACACCATAAAAAAAAGAGAAAGAAAAAATCTGGGTCATTTGATAGTCAACCAATTGCTTGTTGTGTGACATTGGGCAGGTAACTTCACCCTAATGGGGCTCTGTTCTCATGTTCCTCTTCTTACTTAGACTGTGAAGCCTATGCGGGATAGTCTAGAACAGTGTTTGACACATAGTAAGTGCTTAAAAATACCATAAAATAAATAAACGATGGGACTTTCAGTCTCGGTAGGAAGGAGAACAGGTACCCGATTTTACAGTTGAGGAAACTGCAGTACCGAGAAGTTAAGTGACTTGCCCAAGATTACACAGCAAGCAACTGGCAGAGCCAGGATTAGAACCCAGGTCCACCCATGCTCATGCTTTCTCTACCAGTCCATGCTGAACCCAGCTGGCGGAGACTGGAGAGGATCACTGTCGTATATAAATACATAATGATAGTACTTGTTGAGTGCTTACTACATGCAAAGCACTGATTTAAGTACTGTGGTAGATACAAGTTAATCAGGTCGGATGCAGTCCCTGTCCCACATGGGGCTCAAACTCATCCCCATTTTACAGATGAGGTAAATGAGGCACAGAGAAGTTAAGTCACTTGCCTGAGGTCACACAGCAGACATGTGGTAGAGCAGGATTAGAACCCAGGTCCTTCCGACTCCCAGGCCCATGCTCCAGCCATGCATTTCCATGTGCCGAGCACTGTGCTAAGCACTGAGGTGCACACAAGACAGATAAAACACAGACCCTTCACAATTCAGGGCTCACTAGAATTATCATTACTATTATCATTATGTTGTATTAAGCTGTTATGGAGTACCGAGTATTGTGCTAACTAAACAGAAGATAATCAGATCAGACACATTCCCTAACCAAACAACTCATATTCTAAGAGGTAGAGAGAACAGGCTTTTATCCCCTTTTTACAGACCTGGAGACTAAGGCACAGAGAGGTGAAGTGAATTGCTTAGGATCATAAGACAGGCCAGTAGGAGAAGCAGCATGGCATAATGGATACAGCACGGGCCTGGGACTCAGAAGGTTATGGGTTGTAATCCCATTTCTGCCACTTGTCTGCTGTGTGACCTTGCTGTGTGGTTAGAATCCACATCCCTAGCCCATGCTCTTTTCACTAAGCCATGCTGCTTCTTGAGAGTTACCTGTGGGATGTTCTAATATGGTTGACTTAGAGGGTACTAAATGAGATTTGATATTTTACTATGCCTCTAAATGTGTGTTACAATTGAAGTTCCCAAACTGTCTTTTAAAAATCCCATATTTGCAAAGTGTCCTGGGTGCGTATATCTGTAAATGTGTGTGTGTGAGAGTGTGTGTGTGTGTGTGTGTGTGTGTGTGTGCGCGCGTGCGCACTCCTCCTGATTTCCCAGGCTCTGAGCAGAGCCATATTGCTCTGTGGGCTACAGGAATTCCATATCTCCTCTTGTCTCTGTGCCCTCTGGGGTCCTTCTTACTTGGCCCTTATCTTGGTTCCTCTAGCCAGGATAGTCTACTTGACAGGGTATTACAAGGAGTAATGTCTCTTCCCTTTCCCTCCTTCCTTCTTTCATGGCCCACATTACTGGGATTCTCTGGGTTTTAACATCCTGGGGATACTGCTAGTATTTTTCAGTGTCCTACTCTGGGTTACCCCCCTCAAGGTCGCAACTACAGAGTTTCCAGTACTCTACCAGTACTATGGAAAGGGAAGAGAAGGGAGAGTCAAGCAAAGGCCTGTCCATTCCATTCCTAGCTTGGGCAGTGGCTAGCAAGTGGAAGGCAATCTGCTACAAGTCAAAACTCACCTGTGCTGGGATACAGTCAAGGGCGGAGACTCAAGTTGACTGAGTGGAAGGAGGTAATGGTAAACCATTTCCGTATTTTTACCCAGAAAACTCTATGGATACACTACCAGAACGATTGCAGATGGAAGTAGGGCATCCTGAGAGAGACGTGTCCATGGCTTCGCTATGGGTCGGAGACAACTCGATGGTATAAGACAAGACAAGATCCTGGGTTACAACCACTCCACAATGCAAACAAACCAGAGAGACAAACTGTATTGTTTGATTCCTTACCCCCATGCTCTGGCCAAGTACTACCAATACTACCCAGCTCCTTCCCATCTAGGCCGAGTTTAGATTGAGTTCTAATCCCAGCTCCGCCAATTGCCTGCTGGGTGATCTTGGACAAGTCACAAAACTTCTCAGTACCTCAGTTCTTTCATCTGTAAAATGGGGATTGAATACCTGTCTTCTACCCTACTTGGACTGTGAACCCCATGTGGGACAGGACTGTGTTCCACATGATTGAATTATATCAACCCCAGCACTTAGAACAGGATCTGGATCTTGGAGGAGTCACTGCCCAGAGTTAATATATGATTTTCAAGTCACTAAGGAGATCCTTAAGCAAATATTCGAAGAGATGTTGAACTAGGGAGGCAATTTAATTTTAAAATGGAAGACATAGCTGTCAATCCGTGGAATGACTGACATTCAGCTGAATGAGTTCCATCTCATTCAGAAATCACTATCTAATGAGGACCTCAGTGAACTTCAACAAGCCAGTGTGTCACTACAAGGTGCAAAACAGATGGAAAACAAGCTGGGATCTCCCACCACCAGCCAAGATCTTGCATCAGTTTTCAAGAGAGCGAACACACATGATTATGATTGAAGAAAGAGAAGACCCTAATGAGAGAAAATTTCAAAGGGACACAGAGCTGTTCAGAAAGAGATAGACTACTGCAATATAATGATGGTACTTAAGTGCTTTACTATATGCCAAACACTATATTATATTCTGCCTTAAATACAAGATAATCAGATTAGACATGGTCCCCTGTCCACCTTTGGGATTCACAGCAAGTTTGTACAGCAAGAAAGTGGTGGGGCCAGAATTAGAATCCAGGACCTCTGACCCTAGGCTTTTGCTCTTTTCACTGGATCACATAGCTTCTGACTAGAAAAGAAGCCGGTTCCACTTCTGTAGGACAAATTCTCCAGTCAGCAGGACATGCTTCTACTCCAGTACTTAGAACAGTGTTTCCAGTGCTTAGAACAGTGCTTTGCACAGAGTAAGCGCTTAACAAATGCCATCATTATTATTACTATTACTACAGTCTCCTACACAGACTCATAATCACATTATGACAATTTTATTTGATACTATGATGGCATCTTTGCAGTATTTTTCAATAAAGTTTAAACAGTAGCTGATAACCCATAAAGGAATTTCATATTACCTTTCCAGGGGTTCTGGAACAAATCTTAATGAATAACATGCAAATCTAGAGGAAAATGTACCCCCTGATACCATCATTCACAATATGACTAAATTGTCATGGAATGTAACTTAGTTGTATCGTGAGGTATTTGGGTACATTCACTACAAAAGTATTGGACTAGTAATAAGAAATGCTCTTTGAAAAGCAACTGAATCAGATGAGACAGTCCTAAGAAAAATCATGTCATTATTCAGCCACCCAAGGCGGTAATGTTTTCTGTCCATTTTCTACTATCTCTTCTACCTTCGGCTATTCAGTCTCTTGCTCTCTTGCAATGTGTCTGAGTTACAGGAGTTAAAGTTGTCAGTGGGAGAGAAAACAAGTCAGCAAGGTCAGATACACAGGAGACCATTCCCTTGGGTGGAGACAAATGTATAAAAACTGAAGTTGCATTTCAGCAAGCCAGGAAAATATTCATACAATTCATTCATTCTATTGTATTTATTGAGCGCTTACTGTGTACATCAAAACATCAAATACTCCAAACGTTAAGGGAGAGAGGAGACACCTTTGAAGGAAATGAGCTCTTAATGTTGAACACACTATTCTATAGTCCGTTTTGCCTTGTTGCACTGACTGTTTACAACCTTCCTAAGGGCACAAATTCTACCCCTGGTAATAACTGCAGAAAATTTCAAGGGATAAAGAAAAGAATTCAAACATGTAAGAATACCAGATATACTTGCATAATGCCACACTTTCCTGATAATTTTTGAAACATTAAAATAGGTGTGGGACTAAAACGTGGATCATATCAGAACATAAGCATCACAATTAGCAATATGAGGAGGAAGAGAAAAAAGAGAAAAAACTGGAAATTTGGAACTTCCAATCAATCAATCAGTGTTATTTATTAAGCATGTACTTTTTGCATGGCACTGTACAAAGTGCTTGGAAGAGTCCAATATAACACAGTTGGTAGGACTGTCTCTATGTGTTGCCAACTTGTACTTACCAAGTGGTTAGTACAGTGCTCTGCACACAGTAAGCGCTCAATAAATATGATGGAATGAATTCGCTCTCCACAAGAGCCTAGTCTAGAAGGGGAGATGGTCATTAAAATAAATTACAGACAGGTACATAAATGCTTTGGGCTTCCAAACCTGTGGGAGAGGGTGAAGGAGATAGGTGCTCTCTTTTCACTGGCCACTGTCTGTGAAAAGGGAATGTAATGGAAACACAGTTTCCCCCACCTTGTCCCACCCAAATATAACAATATGGAAGCAGTGTTGTCCAGTGGAAATAACACGGCCCTGGGAATCAGAGGACTTGGATTCTTATTCCGACTCTGTCAGGTGGCGGTTGTGTGACCTTGGGTGGTCACTTAACTTCTCTGTGCCTGTTAACTCCTCTGTAAAATGGGGATTAAATCCTATTCCTTTCTACTTAGTGCACGCCAAGTGGGTCAGAAACTGTGTCCAACCTGATTATCTTGTACGTATCCCAATTCTAAGTACAGTGCTTGGCACATAGTAAGGCATTAATAAATACCATTTAAAAAACGAAAACAAAAATATACCCTTGACAGTTTCCTCCTTTCTGACTGTTGATCCTGCCCAAGTCATGTTTTCCCTGTAAGGCTTTGCAGAATTAGCCCCCTATGCCCTCAAAACCAAGACCACCACTCAGCAAGAGAGGATTACCAGAACCTGATTGCATCTAGCTCTGAGGTCTGAATACCTCTCCCTGCAAAAATCTCCTGCCTAAAGAGATAGAAGGGAGAGAGACCCCTCACACAAGAGACAGGAGTCTTTTAAGTCCATTTAGCCTTGCATTAGGTCTGATTCAGGCTGTTCTGGTCTTCCAGAATCTCAAGCAGAATGGGGAACCGTGTGCTACCAGAGATATACCATGGTTGTACTGGTACACAACTGTGTTTGTGCACATACGCAGAGAGAAATCCCCTACAGTTTTCTCATTTCTTCATGAGGCACTCATAGCTTTTGTGTACTTTCAATTTCATAGTGTTTTGGGCTCCCTCCTGGCTTCTGAATTTACTGCCTTGCTTTGCCTCACCTGGTAGGAACTTTTCTCCACTGCAGTCTCAGGAGTGGGCGACGTTGTTTACAGCTTGTGATTAGGGCTTTCAGTCAATTTCAAATAACTCTCCGTGGATTATGCCACATTAAGTTAAAGTTGGATGCAAGTCAAAATAAAAGTAGGAGAGGAAAGAAGCGTGAAAGGCTACGGAGAGGAGCCATTAGAGAAACAATAAGTCTGAGGAGAGACAGAATGATTGAAAGGTCCAAGTCCACCGTTTGATGCATGGATGTGGGGGAGGGAGCCAAGCTGTTGGCGCATTCTAGAGAGTGGACACGTCGACAGAAGAGTGAGAGACCATGTGGTCAGGCATCCGAAAAAGGCAGGAATGGACATCAATCAATCAATAAATGGCATTTACTGAGTGTTTACTCTGTCCAAAGCACTGTTCAGAGTAGTTGGAGGAGTACAATACGCAACTTAGCGGATAGAGCACGGGCCTGGGAGTCAAAAGGTCGCGAATTCTAATCCTGGCTCCACCACATGGCTACTGTGTGACCTTGGACAAGTCGCTTCACTTCCCTGGGCCTCAGTTACCTCATCTGTAAAAGGGGGATTAAGAACCCTATGTGGGACAGGGACTGTGTCCCAGCTGACTACCTTGAATCTTATCCCAGTGCTTAGAACTGTGCTTGGCACATAGTAAGCACTTAACAAGTACCATTATTATTATTATTATTATTATTATAGTGGGTAGACACATTCCCTGCCCACAAAGAGTTTACAATCTAGAGGGGTAGACAGAATTAAAAATAAATGAGGAACACTATAATTCCACTACATGCCCCATTCACAGACAGTGGAGAGTGAAATGAAAGCACCTGTTTCTTGTACTGTCTCCCACAGGCTTGGAAGTCCACAGCACTTAAATACCTATGTGCACTTCATTTTAACATTCATCTCTCCCTCTAGGCTAAGCTCTTCTGCTCAGTCAGTCAATCATTTATTGAGCAGCATGGCTCAGTGGAAAGAGCACGGGCTTTGGAGTCAGAGGTCACGGGTTCAAATCCCGGCTCCACCGCTTGTCAGCTGTGTGACTTTGGGCAAGTCACTTAACTTCTCTGTGCCCTAGTGACCTCATCTGTAAAATGGGGATAAAGACTGGGAGCCCTCCATGGGACAACCTGATCACCTTGTAACCTCCCCAGCGCTTAGAACAGTGCTTTGCACATAGTAAGTGCTTAATAAATGCTATTATATTGAGCGGCACTTACTGTGTGCAGAACATTGTACTAAGTGCTTGGGAGAATACATTACAACAATAAAACAAGCAGGTCGGGAATGTGCCTATCAATTCTACTGTAATGCACTCTCCCAAGCGCTTTGTACCATGGTGCCATGAAAATACTACGTGCTCAATAAAGACCACTAATTGCCAGTAAATCCAAGTTTTTAAAATGGACTTTTGAAGGCTTAGCATGTTGCCAAGCCCTTAGCACATAGTAAGCACTCAATAAATACCATCGATTGATCTGTACATCACTTCTATGGTGCTGAGGTGGGGGTGAATTCATTCATTCATTCATTCAATCGTATTTATTGAGCGCTTACTGTGTGCAGAGCACTGTACTAAGCACTTGGGAAGTACAAGTTGGGGACATCTAGAGACGGTCCCTACCCAACAGCGGGCTCACAGTCTAGAAGGGGGAGACAGACAGCAAAACAAAACATATTAACAAAATAAAATAAATAGAATAAATATGGACAAATAAAATAGAGTAATAAATACGTGCAAACATATATATGTATGTACAGGTGCTGTGGGGAGGCGAGGGAGGTAAGGGGGAAGAGGGGATGGCTCGCTCGTTTTCTGCTCCCGACTCCTTTAACACGATTGGAGACACAGCGTGGCCCAGGGGCTCAAGCCCAGGCCTCGGAGTCAGAGGACCTGGGTTCTAAACCCAGCTCCGCCAAGGGTCTGTGTCCCAGCTGACTACCTTGAATCTTATCCCAGTGCTTAGAACCATGCTTGGCACATAGTAAGCACTTAACAAGTACCATTATTATTATTATTATAGTGGGTAGACACATCCCCTGCCCACAAAGAGTTTACAATCTAGAGGGGGAGACGGAATTAAAAATAAATGAGGAGACACTATAATTCCACTACATGCCCCATTCACAGACAGTGCAGAGTGAAAGGAAAGCACCTGTTTCTTGCACTGTCTCCCACAGGCTTGGGTGAATGTCATAAGTGAGCTCTTCGCAGCCACCTGAAACGTTCAATATTGGGCCTATTCGGGGCTTCCCTTTCAACCAGGGGGGCAGGGAGGTACTCCTCCCCCAAACCTTGGGGGCCATGGAAGTGGCACAGAAGCCTGAAAGAGGGATGCCTACCTGTCGGTCAGTCAGTCAATCATATTTATTGAGTGCTTGGTGTGTACAGAGCACTGTACTAAGCGCTTGGGAGAGTTCAGCACTTAGAACAGTGCTTTGCACACAGTGCTTAATAAATGCCATTATTATTATTATTACATTATAACAATATAACAGACACACCTCTCTCCTCCTCCTTTTCCTCAGTGCCAGCTGCTCATTACACTGCTGTGGTGAATGTGAATGAATTGACCCATTCTAGGGCCATTCATGAGAGTTTCCACTGTAGCCAGAAGTATATCTCTAGCTATGCTAGAAACCCCTAAGAACAGGTTCAGATAGACTGAGCTGCCTGCCAAGGTGACCAAGAATAGGTGACACAAAGGATGGCAATGGGGATGTTGGACATGGTCATTGCCACAGTGATCACAGTGGTTTGGTGGATTGACCCCTTTTCCTTCTCCCCATTTATTTATTTTTTGAATGGTATTTGTTAAGTACTTACTCTGTGCCAGGCACTGTATTAAGTGCTGGAGTAATCAGGCTGGGCATAGTCCCTGTCCCATAGAGGGCTCACAGTCTTAATCCCCATTTCACAGATGAGGTAACTTGGACACAGAGAAGTTAAGTGACTTGCCCAAGGTCACACAGCTGACAGAGCTAGGATTAGAACCTTGGTTCTCTGCCTTTCAGGCCCATACTCTTTCCACTACTCTGCACTGCTTCTCTCCACCTCTGCCTTGCCTGTCTCTTGTCCATCTTGAGGTAATGAGAATCCTGGTCCCTTAGGTGTGGCAGGAGAAATAGTGTCATGTTCATAAATTATCCATATGCAAAGGAGCAGCATGGCCAAGTGGATGGGGCCTGTGTCTCGGAGTCAGAGGACCTGGGTTCTAATTCCAGCTCTGCCATAAGCCAGCTGGGTACTCCTGTGCAAGTCATTTAACTTCTCTGTGCCTTAATTAGCACATCCAAAAATGGAGTTACAATATCTGTTCTCTTTCCTTCTTAGACTGTGAGCCCCATGAGAGATAGGGTCTCTGTCCAATCCACTTATATTGTGTTGTCAATACCAGTGCTTAATGCCTTGCTCTGCACAAAGCAAGTTCTTAGAATATATAATAATGATACTAATAATCGCTTAGTACACTGCTCTGCACATAGTAAGCGCTTAATAAATACAATTGAATGAATGAACAATTAATAACAAAACTGATAATGATTCCTCCATTATTACAGATGTGAAGTCTCTATGGGATGTTTTGCCTCTTCTGGGCACTCAGTATTGAGAATAGCCTGCATCTCAATCTGCAGTCAGGACTTCATTATGGGCAGAAAGCTTTTCCCTTTGCTCAAAATTTTGTTTATTCCAGGATATCAATCAACAGTACTTATTGAGTGCTTACTGTGTGCAGAGTACTGTACTGTGTTTGGGATAATATCACAGTTGGTAGACACATTCCCTGGTCTCAATGAACTTACAAGACTACTGCAGTAGTTGAATAATTAAGGTTATAGGAAAGGAAGGAAGGAGGGAAGGAAGGAGGGAAGGAAGGAAGGAAGGAAGGAAGGAAGGAAGGAAGGAAGGAAGGAAGGAAGGAAGGAAGGAAGGAAGGAAGGGATTTAGAAAATTTTTCCCTTTGCTCAAATTTTTTTTATTCCAGGATATCAATCAATAGCATTTATTGAGCACTTACTGTATGCAGACCTCAGTAGTAAGCGCCTGAAGGAGTGCAATAATCAAGTTGGTAGACACATTTCCTGCTCACAATGAGGTTATAAGACTACTGTGGTATTTGAATAATTAAAGTTATAGGAAAACTTGGAAAGAAGTGAAAGTCCACTAGATTTAGAAAGTTTTTCTGTTTGCTCAGAATTTTGTTTGTTCTTGGATATCAATCAATAGTATTTATTGAGCACTGACTATGTGCGGAGCACTATACTAAGTGCTTGGAGGAGTACAATATAGCAGAGCTTGAGGACATATTCCCTGACCAAAAGGGGCTTTCAGCCTAGAGGGTTGAAAAGAAAATTAAAGAAATACTTTGTAGGAAATTAATTTAGTTTCCTGTTCCAATTCAGGAAACATTCGCCACCTGAGCAAAGTCAATATTTGAAGCACGAAAGAAGTGAATTCAATTACTGGTGCCTAGTCAATACATAACTGAGGATTCAAGGAGTTAATATATCCACAAATTTCCAGTTACTACCTTCCCACCTATAAATACAAAGAAACATCGCTATATTTGTAGGAAGTAACCAATTAAAACTGTCGTATAAACAAGAGATTAGTCTGAAGAGAACAGGTTCTCCATTTTCCAAGTAACTTTATATAATAGGCATTCAAGTCCTTCAGTGAATATACCTTCCTTTATTGTATCTATTTAAAAAATGGAACCACAGACCATAGCAATTTGCCAGAGGGAGAAGGGTAAAACCAAGATTGATTTCCAAGGCAGCACAGCCTGCCTACAGAACAAGCCTGTAAATGGATGACTTTGACTAACAAGAGAGTAACAAGCTCCTACCTGAGGGGTCAAAGACCACCTGGTTTCCAGGACTGGGACCCACATCAATCGACACCATCGCTATCACTTTTCGGACATCCCAGAGCTTCATAACGCCACAGGAATCACAGGACACAATAGTGTCACCCTGAAATGTATCAGAAGGAAGGTAAAATCATCATTTGCTGTATTGCTGGGAAAATATTGACCAAATGGGTCTGCTTTCATCCTCTTTGTTCAGTTTTCAAACAGAACATGAAGAGAATAAATTAGTTTGACCAAAAAATGAGCAGGTGCTCTCTGTATGGAATTACAAAGAGATCATTTAGCTTGAATACCGAGAAAATTGGACTAAAATTTAGAAGATAATTCTCCAGAGATTAGGTTTTGGAAAAATATATTTAAGATTGAAAAGCTAATTTTAGTTGTACTAAAAGGTTCAGAGCAAGACATAACAGACTCTGTATTTAGCCCGAGTTCTATGTTAAAAAAGACATTTTGTTTTAGAGAAACAGGAGGAGAGAACAGCATGGCCTCATTGTTAGAGCATGGGCCTCAGAGTAGGAAGGACCTGACTCCTAATTCCAGCTCGGCCACTTGTCTGCTGTGTGACCTTGGGCAAGTTACTTTACCTCTCTGTATCCAAGTTACCTCATCTGTAAAATGGGGATTAAGACTTGAAGCCATGTGTGGGACAGGAATTGTGTTCAATCTGCTTAGTCTGTATCTACCCTAGCACTTAGAACAGTTCCTGGCACATAGTAAATGCCTAACAAATACCTCCAAAAACCAAAAAATCCCACATCCCACACCACACCATGGGGGCACAGTCTGTGCCTCCTTCTGGAAAGGAAGACGGGCAGAAGCTGGGAACAACCTGGTAGAGCCCAGGCTTGGGAGTCAGAGGTCATGGGTTCTAATCCCCGCTCTGCTGCTTGTCAGCTTTGTGACTTTGGGCAAGTCACTTCACTTCTCTGTGCCTCAGTTACCTCATCTGCAAAATGGGGATTGAGACTGTGAGCCCCATGTGGGACAACCTGATGATCTTTTATCTACCCCAGCATTACTTACTTACTTACCCCATACTTACTGTGTACCACAGTGCTTGGTACACAGTAAGTGCTTCACAAATACTATAATAATAATGATAATAATAATAATAATTATTATTATTATTAAAACCAGAGGTTACAGAGTCCACGGGGGGTTCTACCCAATGGTTGGGGTGATTAAGCACTGCAGCACTCAGGTGATCACCCACAATGACACAGGACATACACACAAATCGTTATATGTTGTTACTTTCCCTGCTTGTAATTTATTTTAATGTCTGCCTCCTTGGCTAGATTGTAAACTTATTGAGGACAGGGATCATATCTACTTACTCTATTGTACCCTCCCAAGTGCTTAGTACAGTGCTCTGAACAGAGTAAGTATATAAAAATTACTATTCCTTAATCGTTTGATTGATCTCCTCGTTGTACAGAAATCAGGGATAAATTTCTCCCCAGAAGATTTTTGGATCCAAAGTGAAGGAGAAATCAGGAGAGGAAACAAAACTCTTATGCATTCTATTCTCCCAAGTACTTAGTATTGTGCTCTACACACAGTAAGTGCTCAATGAATAGCTTTGATTGATTGATTGATAAGTCTTCAGTGATGATGGTTCCAGGCACTGGAATTGTGGGGCTCTGGACACTTGTTTAATTGTGATGGGGTGGGAAAACTTTGAAGAAAATTGTCACAGTCTTCAGCATTATCTAAGACGTCTGACCCTGTTGCTGAGTCATTCTAGGTGTGTTGCCTTAGTAATGAGCTAGAAAGCCAGGTGACTTGGAGGAATGTTAAGTGGAAGGAAGAGTTTGAACTTTCTGCAACTTGGGGAACCTTGGTACTTGGTTAATTTTTCACATTTCATGGGCAAATGGGGTCAGAGAAAGGGCAGACTTCCCTGTAGGGGACCAAGGATTTTGGGAAGGAGTTGGGAGCATTTTGTTTGATTGGGTGGGTTCTGTTAATGGGTAGGGATTAGATGTTAATTAAAGGGTGGGAAATCTTTACTGAATAGCTGCTGATTGCCTTGTTAGGCTTTGGCAGCTGAAGACTACCATATGGGACTTCTGTAGGATGCTTAAGATGATTAGCTATTTAAACTGATATAATAATAATAATAATAATAATAATAATAATAATAATAATAATAACAATTATGGTATTTGTTAAGCACTTACTATGTGACAGGCACTGTACAAAGCACTAGGGTGGATACAAACAAATCAGGTTGGACACAATCCCTGTCGTTCATTCATTCAATCCTATTTACTGAGTGCTTATTGTGTGCAGAGCACTATACTAAGCACTTAAAAAGTACAGGCTCACTCACAGTCTCAATCCCCATTTTACAAATAATAACAATAATAATTATGGTATTTGTTAAGCGCCTACAATGTGCCAGGCACTGTTCTAAGCGCTGGGGTATCTAAGCTCGCTCCATCCCTTCTCCCCTCCTTAACTTCCATCTTCAACCACTCACTCTCCACTGGTTCCTTCCCCTCTGCCTTCAAACATGCCCATGTCTCTCCCATCCTAAAAAAACCCTCTCTTGACCCCACCTCACCTTCTAGTTATCGCCCCATATCCCTCCTACCATTCCTTTCCAAACTCCTTGAACGAGTTGTCTACACACGCTGCCTCGAATTCCTCAACACCAACTCTCTCTTCGACCCCCTCCAGTCTGGCTTCCGTCCCCTACATTCTACAGAAACTGCCCTCTCAAAGGTCGCCAATGACCTCCTGCTTGCCAAATCCAATGGCTCATACTCTATCCTAATCCTCCTCGACCTCTCAGCTGCCTTCAACACTATGGACCACCCCCTTCTCCTCAACACGCTATCTGACCTTGGCTTCACAGACTCCGTCCTCTCCTGGTTCTACTCTTATCTCTCCGGTCGTTCATTCTCAGTCTCTTTTGCAGGCTCCTCCTCCCCCTCCCATCCCCTTACTGTGGGGGTTCCCCAAGGTTCAGTGCTTGGTCTCCTTCTGTTCTCGATCTACACTCACTCCCTTGGTGACCTCATTCGCTCCCACGGCTTCAACTATCATCTCTACACTGATGACACCCAGATCTACATCTCCGCCCCTGCTCTCTCCCCCTCTCTCCAGGCTCGCATCTCCTCCTGCCTTCAGGACATCTCCATCTGGTTGTCTGCCCGCCACCTAAAACTCAACATGTCCAAGACTGAACTCCTTGTCTTCCCTCCCAAACCCTGCCCTCTCCCTGACTTTCCCATCTCTGTTGACGGCACTACCATCCTTCCCATCTCACAAGCCCGCAACCTTGGTGTCATCCCCGACTCGGCTCTCTCATTCACCCCTCACATCCAAGCCGTCACCAAAATCTGCCGGTCTCAGCTCTGCAACATTGCCAAGAGCCGCCCTTTCCTCTCCATCCAAACTGCTACCCTGCTCGTTCAAACTCTCATCCTATCCCGTCTGGACTACTGCATCAGCCTTCTCTCTGATCTCCCATCCTCGTGTCTCTCCCCACTTCAATCCATACTTCATGCTGCTGCCCGGATTGTCTTTGTCCAGAAACGCTCTGGACATGTTACTCCCCTCCTCAAAAATCTCCAGTGGCTACCAATCAGTCTGCGCATCAGGCAGAAACTCCTCACCCTCGGCTTCAAGGCTCTCCATCACCTCGACCCCTCCTACCTCACCTCCCTTCTCTCTTTCTACAGCCCAGCCCGCACCCTCTGCTCCTCCGCTGCTAATCTCCTCACCGTACCTCCTTCTCGCCTGTCCCGCCATCGATACCCGGCCCACATCATGCCCTGGGCCTGGAATGCCCTCCTTCTGCCCATCCGCCAAGCTAGCTCTCTTCCTCCCTTCAAGGCCCTACTGAGAGCTCACCTACTCCAGGAGGTCTTTCCAGACTGAACCCCTTCCTTCCTCTCCCCCTCGTCCCCCCTCTCCATCCCCCCATCGTACCTCCTTCCCTTCCCCACGGCACCTGCATATATGTTTGTACATATTTATTACTCTATTTATTTATTTATTTATCTTACTTGTACATATCTATTCTATTTATTTTATTTTGTTAGTATGTTTGGTTTTGTTCTCTGTCTCCCCCTTCTAGACTGTGGGACCCCTGTTGGGTAGGGACTGTCTCTATGTGTTGCCGACTTGTACTTCCCAAGCGCTGAGTACAGTGCTCTGCACACAGTAAGCGCTCAATAAATACGATTGATTGATTGATTGATTGATTGGGGTAGATACAAGGTAATCAGGTTGTCCCATGTGGGGCTCACAGTCTTAATCCCCATTTTACAGAAGAGGTAACTGAGGCCCAGAGAAGTTAAGTGACTTGCCCAAAGTCACACAGCTGACAAGTGGCAGAGCCAGGATTAGAACCCAGGACCTCTGACTCCCAAGCCTGTGCTCTTTCCACTAAGCCACACTGACATCCCCAATAATAATGATGGTATTTGTTAAGCGCTTACTATGTGTGAAGCACTGTTCTAAGCACTGGGGGGGATTCAAGGTGATCAGGTTGTCCCATGTGGGGCTCACAGCCTTAATCCCCATTTTACAGATGAGGTAACTGAGGCACAAAGAAGTGAAGTGACTTGCCCAAAGTCACAAAGCTGACAAGTGGCAGAGCAGGGATTAGAACCTATGACCTCTGACTCTCAAGCCTGGGCTCTTTCCACCGAGCCACCCTGAGGTAACTGAGCACAGAGAAGTGAAGTTACTTGCCTGAGGCCACACAGAAGACAAGTGCCAGAGTCAGGATTAGAACCCTTGACCTTCTAACTTCCAGGCCTGTGCTATATCCACTATGCCAAGCTGCTTCACTTTAGGTGTTCCCTTTGGGACCCTCCATAAAGTGTGGGCAGGCATACCAGCAGGGTAGAGCAATGACACACTGATCTCTTCCAAGCCCAGGGTTTTAATTATAATAATAATGGTATTTGTTAAGCGCTTACTACGTGCCAGGCACTGTTCTAAATGCTGGGGTAGATACAAGGTAATCAGATTGGACACAGTCCGTGTCCCATGTGGGGCTCACAGTCTCAATCCCCATTTTACAGATGAGGGAACTGAGGCCCTGAGAAGTTAAGTGACTTGCCCAAGGTAACACAGCAGACAAGTGGCGGAGCAGGAATAGAACCCATGACCTCTGACTCCCAAGCATGTGCTCTTGTCACTAGGCCATGCTGCTTCTCACTCCTTCTGTTGCCTATTTATCGAGACTGGGTTTTCTGCATTTCCTTACATTGATGTAGTCTTGCAGCCACATGGGTAGAGATGATCTAACACGATTAGTGCTAGCAGAAGTCAGAAGTCATGGGTTCAAATTCCGGCTCTGCCCCTTGTCAGCTGGGTGACTTTGGGCAAGTCACTTCACTTCTCTGGGCCTCAGTTCCCTCATCTGTAAAATGGGGATGAAGCCTGTGAGCGCCCCGGTGGGACAACCTGATCACCTTGTAACCTCCCCAGTGCTTAGAACAGTGCTTTGCACATAGTAAGTGCTTAATAAATGCCATTATTATTATTATTATTAGCATCTTTCCCAATATGGTCAACAATGGCATCCCAAGCATTACTCCAGCAGGTTGCCTTGCCTTTTAAAAATCATGATTCTTTTTCTGCCATTCATATCATGGAGAACAAAAGCATCTCACCAGTTAGCAGCAAAGAGTGGATGCCATTCCCCCTCACTAGACAGTAAGCTCATCGTGGTAAGGGAACATGTCTACCAACTCTGTTGTACTGTACTCTCCCAAGTGCTTAGAACAGTGCTCTGCACATAGTAAGTGATCAATACATACCGCTGATTGATTGACTGGAGTTTAAGTGGCAAGATGCTGCTTTCAAATTCCCTGATAAGCCATTTTGCCCTTGGGCCATGGCTTAGTGGATAGACTAAGTGACTTAGTACAGGCCTCAGAGCCAAAAGGACCTGAGTTCTAATCCTGACTCCACCACATATCTGCTGTGTGACCTTGGGTGAGTCATATAACTTCTCTGTGTCTCAGTTACTTCATCTGTAAAATGAGGATAAGAATGTGAGCCCCATGTGGGACAGGGACGGCTACCAACCTAATTAACTAGGATTTATCCCAGCACTTAGTGGCACATGGTAAGCACTTAATAAGTACCATCATTATTACTACTACCCATCTGTCAATTCATCGGTAGCATTTATTGAGCACATACTGTGCACAGAGCCTGCTAACATACAAAAGAAGGAAAAGGCCTGGTCCCTACCCTCTACTTTAAAATCCTGGTTTCGTGCACTTTTGGTTTCTGACCCACATTAGTGACAGTCAGTCCTCAAGGAAGACCGTCTATGGATTGCTGGCCTACTACCGTTGGCCTACTGTGGAATAAGTTTGCACACCATCAGCCAAGGATGTCCTTACATCTTTCACCTTTCAGTTGAACTATTTTACCTATTGTATACGTGCAACATGTCTCGGGTTTTCATGTCCACTACATGGAAACTCCTTGAAGGCAGAAGCCTTACATCTTACTTTGGCTGTAGGTTCCAAAGTGCCTAGCACAGTGCTTGCCCATAGGAGCCACTCAATTAACGATGCGGTTGATAGCAATCTGTCTTCAGTGTTTAGTACGGTGCTCTGCGCACAGTAAGCACTCAATAAGTATGATGGAATATGTCTTTATCAGGATTAGGACTGTTGTTTTACGACCACACACCCAATTCAAAGCTTTGCCAAAGCTGCTGCAGTCCTCCCTCCATAAGACTGAGTTTCATCGGCAAGTTGATCGCAATCATTGTTTCCCATATTTGCATTTTGAGCTAAGCCTCTTCCTGCACATCGATAAAATCACAATGATTTTCTTCTGATGGATGATAAAGCCATTTTCAGAAAGCTGTACTTTCCTTGGGTAGGGGCTCAGCTATTTCATCGTCATTTTCATCAAGCTAGTGTCTGTCCCTGTGTTTGACAAAACCATTGCTGTCTACAGTTAATCGAAAAAGTAACATCACACAACTGCTACTAGCCTGTTTCAACATTGTTATAAATCACTGGTAGGAATATTGCAGCACTGCCAACATCGGAGGTGCATTTCCCCTAGCATAATTTGTCTTTTAGCGCTGAACCTTTTTCCACAATGCAAATTTTAATGTAAAAGATCAATCACTAGAATAAAGAGCGCCTACGGTGTGCAGATCAGGGAACTGAACACTTGGGAAAGTACAATATAGTTAGAAGACATGATCCCTGCCCTCAGGTTACTTTTGGTCTAGAAGGAGTGGGGGAGAGGATGGGGATTTTTTTACAGAGAGAAGAAGAAAAAAGAAAAATGGATATATGGATAAGCAACTGCTTAAATAGTAGAGTGTTTTAAGTTGTTATCTTCAGAAGCATAAAGTGCAGAATAGGTACAAAAGTGTTGAGGTGGTATAAGGGAAGCATCACAATGCAGTGGATAGAGCCTGGGCCTGAGAATCAGAAGGTCATGGGTTCTAATCCCAGCTCTGACACTTGCCTGCTGTGTGACCTTGGGAATGTCATTTTGCTTCTCTCTGCCTCAGTTACCTCATCTGCAAAATGGGGTTTGAGACAGTAAGCACCACCTGAGACCGGGGCCGTGTCCAATCCAATTTGCTTGTATCCACCCCAGCGCTTAATATGGTGCCTGGCACATAGTAAGTGCTTAATTAACAAATACCATAGTTATTAGTCTGGGGCCATGATCTGGTGAAAATAAAAAAAAAATAATTAGGGGAGGAGATATGGTTTCAGAAGGAATTTGAAAATGAGGAGAGTTGTAGATTCTTTAGACTTGAGTGGGGAAGGAGTCCCAGGCAGGAAGAAGGGAGTGAGCAAGGAGTAATAAGGGCACAGAGTTGAAAGTGAAGCACAGTAAATTAGCTGGAGCAGGTGACATACACTAATTGGACTGCTGTGGGAGAAGAGAGTATAATGCATAAGTTGATGAAGTACCTTGAAGCTAGTGGTTAGATGTTTCTGCTTGAGGTGGAGAGGAATGGGCAACCACTGACATTTGTAGAATGGGGAGATGTGTGCAGAATAATATTTTAGAGCTGCAGAGTCAAGTATGAATGGGAGAGAATCAGCATGGCCTGGAAGTGGAAAGGGCATGGAGCTGGGAGTCAGAGGACCCAGGTCCTAATCCTGGCTCTGCCACATGCCTGCTATGTGACCTTGGGCAAATCACTTCACTTCCCTGTGCCTCAGTTCCCTCATCTGCAGAATGGCAATGCAACACCAGTTCTCCCTCCTACTTAGATTGTGAACCCCATATGGGACCAGATTATCTTATATATGTATATGTATATATGTATATGTATATATATATATAAGTGATTAGTACAGGGCTTTATGCATAGTAAGTGTCTAACAAATACTACAATTATTAATAGTGGGGAGGCACTGCAGGTAGGGAGATCAATGAGGAGGCTGATATAGTATTCAAATTGGGATATGAGAAGTGCTTGAAAGGAACAAACTATCTGGATGGAGAAGAAGGAGTATATCTGGGGAATTGTCTGAAGGAAAAAGCATCATGATTTTGTGATAGACTAAACATGAGACTGAAAACCAGGAAGAAATCAAGAAAAACATCAAGATTGTAAGACAGACCAGGAGGAAGGTAGTGTTTTTGGCTGCAGT
Source organism: Tachyglossus aculeatus (assembly GCF_015852505.1). NCBI lineage: Eukaryota > Metazoa > Chordata > Mammalia > Monotremata > Tachyglossidae > Tachyglossus > Tachyglossus aculeatus. The sequence continues at coordinate 59,600,205 of NC_052072.1, forward strand.
GGAAAAGTTAGGTAGAAGAGTTGGGAATGAGTTGAGTTTTAGACACTGAGGTCTAGGTGAGACATCAAGGTAGAAATATGCTTGAGGCAAAATAAAATGCAAGTCTGCGGAGGAAGTAAGTAGTTAGGGGTAGTGAGGTAGTTGAGCTGGCAGTTGAAGCCATGGGAATAGATGTAATTCCAAAAAGGAGTGAGTGTAAAAGTGAGAAGAGAAGAGGGCCAAGAATGGACCCTGGAGGGACACGCTCAATTAGGGTTTGAGAGGTAAAGGAAGAGTCAGTAAAAGAACAGTGTCAGCAAATCCTAGAAGAGACAGCACTTCCTGGAGAAGAGAGAGGTCCGTAGTGTTGAGAAAGACAGAATTGAAAATTAAAAATTGAACACAGCTCAAACCATTTCATGATTGGTTCAACATCTCACCATTTGTTTTAACTCTCATCATATTTAGATCTTTAAGGTCTCTATGCCATATGATAACCTAGTCCAAAATATAATACATATATAATAGATAATTATATTACAATACAATTGTGAGAAGCAGCATAGCCTAGTGGCAACAGCATGGGTTTTGGAGTCAGAGGCCATGGGTTCTAATCCCGGCTCTGCCACTTGTCTGCTGTGTGAACTTGGGCAAGTCACTTCACTTTTCTGGGCCTCAGTTCCCTCATCTGTAAAATGGGGATTATGACTGTGAGTCCCATGTGGGAAGGGACTGTGTCCAAGCTGATTAGTTCTTATCTACCCCAGCAAATAGTACAATGCCTGGCACATAGTAGGTGCTTAACAAATACCATTAAAATAAATAAAAATAAGAAATAAAAGACACATCCCTGCCCTCGAAGAGCTTACTCTAGGAGGGTCCTTTCCTATTAATTCTGTTTTTAAGTACACTCTCCTCAGTCTTACCTCCACCACTCCAGGCATCCTGGCATCAGCTAAATAACCCAAGAGTCACCTGCCACTGACAGAATAAAGTCCTCATAAGTGGACTCATTTGCCAATACATAATTTGGGCCTGAATAATTTCTAATCCTTGGAAGAGGAGTGAGTTATAAAAGAACACTCTGTGTGCTTTTTGATTGTAGTGATCACTGAGATGAGATTTGTTTCTCAATCTCTGCATCATACTACTTTTGTATATCCTCTCCAAAAAATGATGTGTCATTATTCTTTTGTTTGTTTAGATGTACTCCCCATATTTATCTCCTGCTGTGTGAAACAGAGGGGATCTCTCCCCTTTTTATCTTATCAAGAAGTATGACATTCCTTGTAGGATTCCAAGTGAACAGCATGTGTTAGACTTGAAGTGGTTTTATGTATAAATTTACATAAGAAGCCCAAAATCTCTACACCCCCTGCTGAGTAAAAGCTAGCTGTAGTCCACACTTTACTTGAAGCAGTGAAGTGACAATGTTAATAATATAGGCACTTAAAATAATCAATTTGTTTTCCCTATTATCTGTCAAGTCAGCCCTTTACATTTCAGGCAAAATGAATGAGGAAGGAGATGAAAACACAACAGATGCTCTAGATGGAAGGAGTGTGGCTTAAAGGTCGAAGAATCATCTGGGGAATTGGCAATTTGGAGTTTCCAACCTTATGACTGATTAATGTGCAACCTCAAGAAAATCAAATCTTTTTGCCTTTTCTTCTCCAGGGAAATTTAAGATGAATTTAGTTACCACCCAGCTGCTTGGCAGGAGTTGTGAGAATAGACAAATTATTATTTTCAAATAACTTTGAAATTATCATTACTGGCAGAGGTAACAAAAGTGTTGTTTGTCTTGCAAACCTTAACTGAGAATATAACAAAATCAAATGTCAGCATTAGCCCATTCATAATTTAGCATGAATGCAGAATTCTCACTTAAATAAATGGCCATTAGAGGAGATGCCAATGGAAATGCATAAGAATGCTGATGAATTATCTTTATTTTTGGACTAATAACATAAAGTGTTACTTGTGGGACACTTTTTAACACAGTCAATTACTATTGATTAATTCAGTATTCACTTTAATAATATCACTGTAATGAGTTTATTTGGTAAATGCACAGCTTCACTCTAAGTCTTCCCAGTCATTAATAGTATTTATTGAACGGCTACTCAGGGCAGTGTACTGTGTTAAACATTTGGGAGAGTATAATATAATTAGTAGACATGGTTTCTGCCCTTGAGGAGCTTACAATCTAGCTGGGGACACAAACCATAATGAAGCAGCATGGCCTAGTGAAAAGATCACGGGCCTGTAGGTCAGAGGATCTAGTCTTGGCTCTGTCAATTGCCTGCTGTGTGATTTAGGGTAGGTCACTTGATTTCTCTATGGCTTGGTTTCCTCCTCTGTAAAACAGAGCTCACAAATATGTGCATGCCACCCACCTCCTCAAAAATTTCCAGTGGTTGCCTATCAGCCTTCGAATCAAGCAAAAACTCCTCATTATTGGCTTCAAAGCTCTCCATCACCTTGCCCCCTTCTACCTCAACTCCCTTCTCTCCTTCTACAGCCCAGCCCACACATTCTGCTCCCCTGCTGCTAACACTCTCACTGGACCTTGTTCTGGCCTGTCTCACCTTCGACCCCTGGCCCATGTCCTACCTCTGGCCTGGAATGCCCTCCCTCCTCAAATCCACCAAACTAGCATACTTTCCCCCCTTCAAAGCCCTACTGAAAGCTCACCTCCTCCAGGAAGCCTTTCCAGACTGAGCCCCCCTTTTCCTCTGCTCTTCCTCTCCTCCCCATCGCCCGTACTCCCTCCCTCTGCTCGACCCCCCTCCCCCCCACAGCACTTGTGTATATATGTACATATTTATTATTCTATGTATTTTATTAATAATGTGTGTATATCTATAACTCTATTTATAGAATTACATTATATTGACACTACTGATGCCTGTCCACTTGCTTTGTTTTGTTTTGTTGTCTGTCTTCCCCCTTCTAGACTGTGAGCCCATTGGGTAGGGACTGTCTCTATTTTTTGCTGAATTGAACTTTCCAAGTGCTTAGTACAGTGCTCTGCACACAGTAGGAGCACAATAAATATAATTGAAAGAATGAATGAACCTCCTTCTTAGACTGTGACTGAGTGTGATCTGATTAACTTTGTATCTAGCCCAGCACATAGAATAGTGCCTGACGTAGTAAGAGCTTAACAATACCATAATCATTTTTTAAAATTATTATATAGATCAGATAAAATGAAGTTAGCAGGAGGTGGAGGCCTATGGCTTTGCACACAGTAAAGTGCTTTGCACACAGTAAGTGATCAATAAATACTACTGAATGAATGTATGATGGCAGCAGTGGCAAGAATTGTGCAGTTACTTCACCTTTCCTGTGGAAGAAAAGGAAGCATTCCATTCCAAGAAGTTGTTTCCCTCTATTTCTCTCTCCCCAACCTAATTTGTTTTGGATTTGCAGGTTCTTCTGCTAAATCTACTCTGTTTTGCTGGCATCCTTCCAGGCCCCCTCCCCCACCTCGCCCCCCCTTGCTAATAACTCTTCTCCTCCAGTGGAAAGATGGAAAAGGTGTGACTTGAATCCTTACTCACACCCAACACTTTATAATAAGCCTATTTAATGGGTAAACATGGTGCCCTGCAGCATTAATTCCACCCTTAAGCCTACCTAAATAGAAGGAAAAGGAAGTGGGGGAGGGAAAGGGAATGGGAACTAATTGTTTTTTCTCCCTTTCGGTTTCCCTCCCTCTTCCTTTTCAATCAGTCAATATTTATTGAGCACTCACTATGTGTAGGACACTGTACTAAGTGCTTGGGAGAGTACAATATGACAGAGTTGGTAGACATGTTCCATGACCAGAGTGAGTTTACAGTTTATCTCCCCTTCTCCTTTTCTCTCTCCCCTCTTAATTATAATTTCATAATTACACCTCTAAAATGAAATAATGTATGTTGAAGTTTATTCGATGTGTGTTTAATGTCTGTGTTTGGCTCTGTGCACTGACTGCTCAAAAGTGTCTATTTTGGGGCATCTCTACATGAGAGCGTGCATACCTCTGTCAGCTTATGAAGATATATTTGCATGTGCTTTGGAGGTTCATGGTTACTTATTAAGTGCTTAGGTGGTGCAGAAGTGCTTAAATAGCAGTGACGGAGAAACAAGGAAGAAAAAAGTTTAATGGATATTGGAAAATGTAACAAATGTACACTTCATTCTGCTAGAAAGCATGTTTTCATTTTGTGTTCTGACTAGAATGTGTGTTATTTTCTAATCACTACCACCCAAAACAGATTAAATCTAAGTTTATACCTGATTACTACCTTAATATCCATAGACAATGCAGATGGTGATCTACTGAGAGAAGCATGGATAATTTCACTTATGTCATCATCAAGATCGCCAGTGGAATTTACTGCGTGCAGCCAGAGCACTGAACTAAGACTTGGGAAAGCACAATAGAGTAAGTAGTTTGTGAAATAAAAACCTGGGTTTTTAACATAGCTATTGAAATTTAAAAATGTTCCATGATAGGCCTGAAATATTGACAATATTATATTGCCAACTTGTACTTCCCAAGCGCTTAGTACAGTGCTCTGCACACAGTAAGCGCTCAATAAATACAGTTGATTGATTGATTGATTGATTGATTGAAATCCATGATGTAAATGCTTCAGTGAAAATCCTAGTCTATCCTGCCAGGATATGATACATGATTTTTAAAAATATCTTTATCCGTGCAGTGCCTGTTAAACAGCAGCTACTTCTTGAAACGAATGGATGTGGGGTCCAGAACTTGCAATTTAAGCATACAAAATTTCATTAAAGTAGATCATCTAGTTTCATCATAATTGCAATTGGTGTGATGATTTAGTTTTTCTTAATTTAGGAAATGCTAAATTCCCAGTTCCAAATGGGTAGTGTATTAGAGGGGATCACAATTTAACATTGTCATGGTTCCCACAGAGGTGAAGGTAGCAGGGGAAAGAGAATAATAATAGTAATAATAATAATAATAATAATATAAAGGGTATTCGTTAGGTGCTTACAATGTGCCAAGCGATGTACTAAGCACTAGGGTAGGCACAAGTTAAACGGGTTGGACACAGTTCCTGACCCACATAGGACTCATGGGCTTATTCCCATTTTACAGATGGGGGAACTGAGGCACAGAGAAGTGAAGTGACTTATGCAAGGTCACAAAGCAGACAAGCGACAAAGCCGAGATTAGAAGTGAATAAAGAGAGTAAATCCAAGTGCAAGTGTGACACACAAGGGAGTGGGAGAAAAGGAAATCAGGGATTAGTCAGGGAAGGCCTCTGGGAAGAGATGTGCCTTTAATAAGACTTTTAATTTAATTTAAATTTAATTTAAATTAATTTAATTTAATTTTAATGAGACTTTCATTGAGGTCCTTCTGACTTCCAGGCCCATGCTCTATCCCCTTGGAATCACAGGAAGCTTGGCTTCTTGGAGTTTTCATTGGTTGTAGCACTGCCCCACCATCCTTCGGTACCTTACCACCCCCACCTCACCTGCTTCCCACCCCCTTTCTGAGCCTGATGTGCCCCAGGAAGTCGGAGTCTCTAGCTGAACTCCTCCTGTGGCCTCCTCTGAAGCTGTAGCCAGTGCCAAATCCCTGGCTCTCAAGTGCCATGGACCCATTAGACAATTTATTTTTATGTATATATGTTTGTACATATTTATTACTCTATTTATTTATTTATTTATTTTACTTGTACCTATCTATTCTATTTATTTTATTTTGTTAGTATAGTTTTGTTCTCTGTCTCCCCTTTTTAGACTGTGAGCCCACTGTTGGGTAGGGACTGTCTCTATATGTTGCCAACTTGTACTTCCCAAGCGCTTAGTACAGTGCTCTGCACACAGTAAGCGCTCAATAACTCTTCTAGACTGTGAGCCCACTGTTGGGTAGGGACTGTCTCTACATGTTGCCAGCTTGTACTTCCCAAGCGCTTAGTACAGTGCTCTGCACACAGTAAGCGCTCAATAACTCTTCTAGACTGTGAGCCCACTGTTGGGTAGGGACTGTCTCTACATGTTGCCAGCTTGTACTTCCCAAGCGCTTAGTACAGTGCTCTGCACACAGTAAGCGCTCAATAACTCTTCTAGACTGTGAGCCCACTGTTGGGTAGGGACTGTCTCTATATGTTGCCAGCTTGTACTTCCCAAGCGCTTAGTACAGTGCTCTGCACACAGTAAGCGCTCAATAAATACTATTGATTGATAAATACAATTGAATGAATGAATGAACGCCGGGGTGGCTCCCAAGGAGATCGGGTTGGACACAGGCCTAGTCCCACAGCGGGCTCTTACCATGTGTATTACTCTATTTATTTATTTATTTATTTATTTATTTATGTATTTATTTATTTATTTACCTTATATTACTCTTTATTTACTTATTTTATTTGTACATGTTTATTCTATTTATTTTATTTTGTTAATATGTTTTGTTTTGTTGTCTGTCACCCCCTTCTAGACTGTGAACCCACTGTTGGGTAGGGACCGTCTCTATATGTTGCCGATTTGTACTTCACAAGCACTTAGTACAGTGCTCTGCACACAGTAAGCGCTCAATAAATACGATTGAATGAATGAATGAATTTGTAGCATCTTGTTGGTTTGTATTAGTTGTTAATGAACTCATGGCTGAAACAGCTAAGTAGGAATGGCTCAAAATCTACAGATTCCAAATTGTTCCAGAGGGATTCAACCATTGAGATGAATTAGGCAACCAACCAACAAAGACGTTCATATACTGAAATCTTCCAGGACAGTACTGTTAAGAGACTATAGCTACATCCTCCTTCTGGTCTGGAACACCCTCCCTCTTCCTATCCAACAGGCAATCATTCTCCTTACCTTCAAAGTCTTATTAAAGGCACATCTCCTCCAAGAGGCTTTCCCTGATTAATTCCTGATTTTCTCTTCTCCCACTCCCTTGTGTGTCACCCTTGTACTTGGATTTACTCCCTTTACTCACCCCTCCCTCAGCCCCACAGCATTTATGTACATATCAATCATTTATTTGTTTATATTAATGTCCATCTCTCCCTTTAGACTGCAAGCTCATTGTGGACAGGGAATGGGTCTACCAAATCTGTTATAGTGTTATACTGTATTCTCCCAAGCACTTAGTACACACAGTTAGTGCTCAATAAATATGACTGTGGATACTGTAATACGGTAATATACTGCCATAATAAATATGGCAATATATGTAGCCAACTTGTATTTCCCAAGCGCTTAGTACAGTGCTCTGGACACAGTAAGCACTCATTAAATATGATTGAATGAATGAATGAATGAATGATTTACTTTAGGGTTGGGCTTTTATTAGGTGCTTTTTTATTGTATTTGTTAAGTGCTTTCTTTGTGCCCATTGTAAGTGATGGATAGATGCAAGTTATTCAGCTCAGATACTGTTCCTGTTCCACATGGGGCCCACAGTTTAAATAGGAGGGATAATTGGTATTGGATCCCCATTTCACAGATGAGGAAACTGAGGCACAGTGAAGTGACATGACCAGTAGTGTTCCACTCTGGGCCCTGAATCCAGTGACCTGAGTTCATATCTCAGTGGGACCTTAATTTTTGCAGAGAAACAGTATGGCTCAGTGGAAAGTGCACGGGCTTGGGAGTCAGAGGTCATGGGTTCAAATTCCGGCTCCACCGTTTGTCAGTTGTATGACTTTGAGCAAGTCACTTCAGTTACCTCATCTGTAAAATGGGGATTAAGGTTGTGAGACCCACATGGGACAATCTGATCACCTTGTATCCTCCCCAGCGCTTAGAACAGTGCTTTGCACTGTTGCACTTACTTCACACATGGTAAGCACTTAACAAATGCCATCATTATTATTATTATAAGGTACAAAGTACTGTACCAAAAACTTAGGAGGATACAGTACAATAGAGTTGTCAGACATATTCCCCGCCCATGAGTTTACACAGTAAATGCTTAGAAAATGCTATTGATTTGAATGAGTGAGTGATTGAGTGAAGGAATCATGGTATCTGGGCTTGGGGGAGTCATTCATTCATTCAATTGTATTTATTGAGGGCTTACTGCGTACAGAATATTGTAATAAGCACTTGAGAGAGTACAATGTAACGATAAACAGACACATTCTCTTCCTGCATCAAGCTTAGGTCACTGGGATACTGGGATAATGCCAGTGGGCTGGAACCCATCTGGCTCAAGAGTCTTCTTCCACTCAGTTATCAGAGCCTCCAAGGGGCCACATGGGCTAATAATAAGGATCAAGGCCCACAAATGTACTCTTGTCAAAACTCCCCTGACATTCCCCATTCAAGCAGTTAGACCAGGATTTCTGTGCCTTTCTGACCCTGACCAAGGAGTCCAAATCTTCCTTTCTTTTCTGATATATTCCCAAGTATTCCTTGAATAGATCTACTTTGGAATATGGACTTTAAAACCCCATTAAGTAAGGTAAGGGGTGGAAAACAAGGCAACTTACTGACAGCTGAATAGGAGACTCCTGTGGGGGAAAAGTAATTTCAGAAAATGGTATTCAATCCATTCCTTCCACTGCTTAGAATTAACCTATCAGAGAAATCTCTGCTTCTCAGCTAAGTTTTTAGTGATAGCACCAGTTTCCAATAGTCTGCAAGGGTGAGAAGATGTTGATATTTTTGGATTTTGTAGAACTTTTGTCCAGAAAGGAGGGGTTGTCTGGGCCCCATTTCTGATCAGGCTAGGGCTCTGTGGGACTCAAAAATTCAGACAATTCCCAAAAATTCAGCTTTTCCCTAAGTTGAGTAGTCTCTATCATTTCAGATGCATTATCAGAACAAGGAGATCTAAAGGAGCTAGAGAATCAATCAATAAATCAAGCAATCGTATTTAATGAGTGTTTACTGTGTTCACAGCACTGTAGTAAACGCTTGGGAGAGTTCAACATAACAGATGTGGTAGAAATGTTCCCTGCCCACAACCAGCTAATAGTCTAAGTGGGGAGACAGACATTAATATGAATAAATTAATAAATTATGTACTGCTATGTACCCAAGAGCTGTGGGGCTGAGACAGGGGTGAATAAAGGATGTAATTTCATTCATTCATTCAATCAATTGTATTTATTGAGCACTGACTGTGTACAGAGCACTGTGCTAAGCGCTTGGAAGTACAATTCGGCAACAAATCCCTACCCAACAATGGGCTCACAGTCTAGAAGGGGGTAGACAGACAACAAAATAAAACAAAACACACACTTGGATTCTGTTAGAAATCCAAGTGCAAGTGCTACGGCAGTGGTAGTGGGAGAAGAGGAAATGAGGTCTGATATGGAAAGGACTCTTGAAATAGCTGTGATTTCAGTTTTGATTTTAAAGAAAACATATTGCAGAAATGCTAAAATTCTAAGGTTAGAGATACTAGTTAACCTTTAAACTACTACTGACTTTAAAATTATGCTAATAGAGCTGTATTTTGAATATATATTTTATATCATAGATGTATGCATCTGTGTGTATAAATAATTGCACTTTTCTGTAACGTTCTGTTCTTTGTTTTTACTTAAAGTATGCATAGCCCGCTTCAGATATTTGTTTTCCTGAAACTTCTAAAAGTTTTAACATGCCTCATTTGGGTGCAGAAATGAAAAAGAGCTGACATAAAATATCGATATTATTGGCCCATGTAAATGGTAGCAGACACAAAGCTGGATTGCTCAAGAGGTAAACAAAATTTAAATTTCTTTGGAGTATAAAGACTGTCTGATATCATTTGTCTTTCAGAGGATCAATGGATGACTAACCTAAATTTGTTATTTGTATTTTAGACTAAAGAAAATTCCTAGGGAATGATACCAAGGATTCTTTGAGCTTTGATAATAAACAAAATTCAGAAACTCTAGGTCTTCAATAGAAGATTTTCTTACAGGATACATGGTCAAGGTGAAGGATTTCTCCATTGCAAATTGAAATGCATCTCTCAATCCATCATTTTAAACAAAAAAAATCTGAATGCCTTCACTGGTATTGACATGCTAATGAAGTACAAAATCATCTTCCCTTCAAACAAATTTCAGGCAACAGAGGCTTGCTACAGGCTTTATTTTATTCTACATATAAAAATCACATCTCCTCCAGGAGGCCTTCTCCAATTTAGCCCTCTTTTCCCCTACCTCCTTTCCCTTCTGAGTTTTTTTTTAATGGTATTTGTTAATCACTTACTATGTGCCAGGCACTGTTCTAAGCACTGGGATAGATACAGATAATCAGGTTGGACTCAGTCCTTGTACCAAATAAGGCTCATAGCCTTAATCCCCATTTTGCAGATGAGGTAACTGAGGCACAAAGAAGTTAAGTGACCAAGGTCACACAGCAGACAAGTGGCAAAACCAGGATTAGAACCCAGATCCTTCTGACTCCCAGACCAGTGCTCTATCCATTATGCACTTAGATGTGCACACTTTAATCTCTTGATATTCACCCCACTCTAAGCCCTACAGACCATACATACATATCCATAATTTATATTTATTTATATTGATGTCTGTCTCCCCCGCTAGATTGTAAGCTCCATTTGGCCAGGGAATGTTACTACCAACTCTCCCACGTGCTTAAATTGTACTCTCCCAAGCATTTAATATAGTGCTTTGCACACAGTAAGCACTCAATAAATACTATTAATAAACTCGATTATGTTGTAGCACTTACAGTACAATACTCTGCACACAGTAAGCTGTCAATAAATACTATTGATTGATTACTTTTACATCCCGTACCTAGTTGGTGAAGAGGATTCTTGGTGGTTAATTACTTTTATAATGTTTAGTAACAGTTGTATTGAACAATTCATTTACATGTTGTAAATTTACTGGTTCAGAAGTAGAACAGCAATAGCAATCGCCGGATGAGTTATCTGGAGAAATGGGAAATTTTTCACCTTTGCATGTTATAACTCCAGCAAACTGTGGGACTTGTCCAACAGATATCAAGGCCAATCCCTAAGATGTTCAGCATTCCCCAGGAAAATTCTGGAGTAGGGAAAGAACAGTGGGAAGACTAGATGCTGAGTCCTCCTTTGGCTTTGCCCCTGAGTTGTTAATCTAGGAGTGGTGTTTTATGGAGCACTTACTGTGTACAGAGCACTGTGAGGATCCTCCAGAATCTCCTCACCCTGAGTGCCTCAGAGGGAACCAGGTAAAAGCTGGGGGCCCCAAAAGGGCCAGACTTGTGTGCAGAAGAGGAAGTGATTAAGGCAGCAATGGAGTAGAAGCAGCTACAACCTTGGAGGGGGTGGCTCACTCCAGCCATAATCAATCCATTAGTCAGTCGGTCGTATTTATTCAGAGCTTACTATGTGCAGAGCAGTGTACCAAGTGCTAGGGAGAGTCCAATACGACAGAATTAGCAGACACATTCCCTGCCCATAAGAGCTAGAGGAGAATGGTGGAATGCGGTTTAAAGGAACCAACCTGGTGTGGCTGCAGTGAGGCTAGCCTTACCTTTGCCTTGGCATATTAATAATAATAAAACATTTACTTTGTGCCAGGCACTGTACTAAACACTGAGGTAGATACAAGATAATCAGGTGGAACATAGTCCCTGACCCTCATGGGGCTCACAGTCCACAAGGAGAGATGAATAGACATCAAATCCCCATTTTACAGATGAGGGATCTGAGGCACAGAGAAGTTAAGTTACTTGCCCAAGGTCATACAGCAGGTAAGTAGTAGAAAGGAGGGAGTTTTAAATTAACCCAAAATTCAAAATCCTAAACAAAAGCTGGGGCAGAATTGAAGCAGGAAGGGATCCTAAATTAGCAAGTACTCCCCTTTCTTTTGGGTTGTTCTCTGTTTTGATTTATAAAGAAGAGGAATGGGGCTATGAGGTTACTTCTAAAAAGAAGTAAAATAGCACCAAATAAACAGTCTTCATTTTTTAGAATTTTGTCAGCCAGCAAGAGGTGTTCTTGATCTGGCAATAATTCAACATGTAAATAAGGGAGACAACATCATTGATGTCAAAGTGGCTATCAACAGTTGATTGCCCATCTTTGAATACCAAAAGGAAAGAATTTAAATGAGTGAACATGCATCCAATTCACAATCCAATGAAAAAGCAATGAGCCCAAAGCAAGGGAAAAACTGGATTGGACATTTTTCATGCTGAGATCAGCTGGAATTTGTCAAGAAACTTTTTAGTCAACATTTAGAAATGAAGGATTTATAAGAAATCTGTGTTTCACTGTTAAAATAGATAATACCATTTTTGGATTGTTACTCTTGAGAAAACAGAAGCAGCAAGGTCTAGTGGAAAAAGCTCAGGCCTGGGAGTTAGAGGACCTGGGTTCTACCTGGCTCTGCCAACTGTTTGGTGTGTGACCTTGGACAAGTCACTTAACTTCTCAGGGCCTCTGTTTCCTTAACTGTAAAATAGAGATTAAGTACTTGCTCTCCATCCTACTAAGATTGAGAGCCCCCTGTGGGACAGGGACTGTGTCCATCCTGATTAACTAGTATCTACCCCAATGCTTAGAACAGTGTTTGACACATAATAAGCATTTAACAGATAACATAGTAATTATATAAAAAACAGTCAAGCTGTGTGTTCATCATTTAGTAGGGACTGCACCAGTGTCCCTCGGGTTTGGCAAATGAGAGCAACCATATTTGTTGATCAAAGAGCTTCATTCACATGGATTAGTGGAAAGAGCATGGTCTTGGGAGTCAAAGGTTGTGGGTTCTAATCCTGGCTCCACCACTTATCAGCTGTGTGACTTTGGGCAACTCACTTAATTTCTCTGGATCTCAATTTCCTCATCTGTAAAATGGGGGTTAAGACTGTGAGCCCCACATGGGACAACCTGAATACCTTGTATCTACCCCAGTGCTTAGAACAGTGCTTGGCAAATAGTAAGCGCTTAACAAATACCATCATTCTTATTATGATTATTAGGCAGAGTCTCTTTTCCTACCATACTGGATCCAGTATATTGAAAAATCTTGGAAATGATATTATTTTTCAGGTTTCCAAACAGAATCCATCAAGAAGAAAAGTGAGTGTTAGACTGAGTCTCTAACATGACTAACATTATGTACATATTTGTAACTGATTATAATGTTTGTTTCCACCCTCGGGTCTACCAATTCTATTGTATTGTACAGTACGGTAAGCGTTCAAAAAATGGATCGCTTGATTGAATTTCTGCATTATCTGGGAGGGTTACAATTTTGAGGGTCTCAGCTTGCCATCTAAAAATGTTTTGGGGGGACTTTGTTATGAGGGGCAGTGGAGACACCTAAGTCTGGGTGAGTGTTGTGCATGTGCACTTAAAAACATTGTGTTTTTTTGTGTGGAAAAACACAGGGTTCACCCAAGAACTGGAGCCCCACCCCCAAACCTCTTGGACCACTTCAAAATCTGATCACATTTGTAAAGCAAGACTCAATTATTGGGGATTAATAAATTGGTAATATGTCTCCACAGTGAAATAATAATACATCAGATATTTTCTTTAGATCTTTGTGAGATAACAATAATAATAGTAGTTGTTAAGTGCTTACTATGAACCAAGCACTGTACTAAGCACTGGGGTAGATACGAGATAATTGGTTCCTGTCCCATATAAAGTTCACAGTCTTAATCCCCATTCTATAGATGAGGTAACTGAGGCACCAAGAAGTTAAGTAACTTTTTCAGGGTCACAGAACAGACAAGTGGCAGTGCCAGAATTAGAACTCATGTCCTCTGACTCCCAGGCCTGTGCTCATTCTATTAGGCCATGTTTCTTCCCCTGTAATAAGTCAATCCAAAAATATCTTGTTACTGTACTAGCCCAAGCAAATGCTGTAAGCTCCTTGATTTTGAGGATCATGTCTACACACTCTATTGTACTGCATCTGTCACAAACTCCTCATACAGGAAGCATTCAATATGTACTAGTGATTGATTGATTTACTAAAAGAAGATGTACTCATAGAGCTCATTCCACCAAAAATGAACTATGTTAACAGTTTCAACAACTTCATTAAGAACAGTGTGAAGAATGATAGGAAAGCTGTTAAATAGTGCTGATTGACAGTATTCAAGATTTAGGTATAAGGAGTCAGATGTATGACAATCTGTAGAGGTAAATCTTATGACAATAAATATAATAATAATAATAATAATAATAATAATAATAATGGTATTTGTTAAGCATTTACTCTGTGGCGAGCACTAAGCACTGGGGTAAGATACAAGGTAATCAGGTTGGCCCACTTGGGGCTCACAGTTTTAATAGTAATAATAATAATAATAATAATGGCATGTATTCAGTGTTTACTGTGTGCGAAGCTATTCTAAGCACTGGCGGGCGGGGGGGGAATACAAGGTGATCAGGTTGTCCCACGTGGGGCTCACAGTTTACAGATGAGGTAACTGAGGCCCAGAGAAGTTAAGTGACTTGCCCGAAGTCACACAGCTGACAAGTGGCAGAGCCGGGATTAGAGCCCTCTGGATCCCAAGCCCTTGCTCTTCCCACTGAGCCACGCTGGTGACTGAGGCACGGAGCAGTTAAGTGGCTTGCCCAATGTCACACAGCTGAAAAGTGGCAGAGCCGGAATTAGAACCCATGACTTCTGACTCTCAAGCTCATGCTCTTTCCCACTCTCTTTCCCTGATAATAACCAATTAATCCAAAATAGTGTTTGAACACCTACAGTGTATGAAGCATTACACTAAGTGTGAGGGAGAGTACACTAGTATTGGAAGACACAATCCCTGCCCTCAAGGAGTTCACAATCTAGCAAGGGAAAGAGACTAAAAATAATTCAACAGAGAGACAAGAAAGGAAAATGATATGTGGGTGCAGAAGTCCTTAAAATATAGAGTACAGGAATTATGTATATTCGGAAGCACTATAGATGGTTGGTTGTGTATGATTGCAGAGGTAAGCCAAAGTGCTGAGAAGAGCCAGTTGGGAGGCTATGGCTAGGGGAGAAGAAAAAATAATTGGGGAAAGCTTCCTGGAGGAGGTGGGATTTTCTGAAGGACTTTGAAGATGAGGAGGGATGTGATCTGGTGGATTTGAAGAGAGGGGGGGTTCCAGGCAGGACTGGAGAGAAGAAAGACTGGGAAAAGGGAAATCAGTAAAGAGGCTGATATAGTAATTGTTCTGGAATATAGCAAGTGCCTGAACCATGTGGAGAGGAAGGAGCAGATCAATCATTCAATCAATCAATCATATTTATTCAGCATTTACTATGTGCAGGGTACTGTGCTAAGTGCTTGAAAGTGTACAACACAACAATATAACACACATTTCTCTGCCCCAGATCTGATAAATGCTTTGGAGGAAGAAGCTTCAGGATTTAGCGATGGCCTAAATGTAAGTTGAAAAAGAGCAAGGATTCAAAGATAATGCCACCACTGTGGAATTCAGAAGCAGGGCATATGGACATGTTGCTAACCTTGTTGAGAATATTACCTGGAGGATCGGATTTAGGAAAGAAGATGAGTCATTCACTTTTAGTCTTATTGAGTCGAGGGTGCCGGTGGGACATATATGTGCTGATGTCTTTGAGGAAAATCAGGCTGATCCTAAGACATGTGACTGCTGATCAATCAAGCAGTCAATTGATTATATGTATTGAGTAATTACCATGTGCAGAGCACTGCATTAAGTGTCTGAGCCCAGGTGGCCCGCCCTCAGCCCAGTCCATCTAGGTTTGTCTGAACCCTGCTGGCCCGACTCAGACCCTGGCTTGTGCAGGACTCTTCAGCCAGATAAGGATGGGCCTGGGCAAGCAGTTTCTGAGGCAGGGAGCTCAGTACAGTGCTCTGCACACAGTACACACTCAAGAGAAGCAGTGTGGCTTAGTAGATAGGACACGATCTGGGAGTCAGAAGGTCATGGGTTCTAATTCCGGCTCCACTACTCGACTTTTGTGTGACCTTGGGCAAGTCACTTAACTTCTCTGTGCCTCAGTGACCTCATCTGTAAAATCGGGATTAAGACTGTGAGCCCCATATGGGACAACCTGATTGCCTTGTATCTACCCCAACACTTAGAACAGTGCTTGGCACATAGTAAGTGCTTAACAAATACCACGATTATTATTATTATTTGGGGAAATTACAATACAACAGAGTTCACTAAGCACTCTCCTTTCCCTACAGTCTTCAGCGGGACTCAGCCATTACAATAAATTATGGATTGGGAAATTAGTAGAACTTCAGGATATGTACATAAGTACTGAGGGGTTGGGGTGAATTACAAAGTGCTTAAAGTAAATACAGCCAAGTGCATAGAGGGGGATGCAGAGAGGGGAGGGACAGATTCATTCAATCATATTTACTGAGTGCTTACTGTGTGCAGAGCACTGTACTAAGTGCTTGAACAGATAGACAGATAGACAGACTGTAGACTCTAAACTGTAAGCTCGTTGTGTGCAGGGAACGTGTCAACCAACTCGGTTGCATTGCACTCTCTCAGACAGTTTGTATAGTTCCCTGCACACAGTAAGTGTTCAATAAATACCCCTGATTAGTTGATTGAAATTACAAAAGTGAGCCCCAGGGAAGTTTACTATGTAATCTGCATATTAAACTCAGGAAAATTGAGCATTTACTATGTGCAGGGCTCTTTTAGACTGTGAGCCCACTGTTGGGTAGGGACTGTCTCTATATGTTGCCAATTTGTACTTCCCAAGCGCTTAGTACAGTGCTCTGCACATAGTAAGCGCTCAATAAATACGATTGATGATGAAAATGGCAACCCACCAGTGACGAGATGCCAAGCTTGAACCAAGGTGTTTTCCTCCTCTATGAAGAAGCTTGAAAACTGCAAATCACTTCCTTAGCTTCCTGAAAGTATACAGCATGGCTCCAACCTCATCACAGAAAAGGAATGTATCATTCAGAAATAATAACCCTTAGATGTTCTGCTGAATACACATTCCGGAGGGTGAAGCAGGTAGGAGATGTTTGGTTAAAGATTCTGGCATAAATTCTTTTTATTTCTCTAGATTGTAAGCTCTTTGCGGGTAGAGAATGAATCTACTAAGTCTGTTGTACTCTCCCAAGCTCTTGGTATAAAGCACATCACCTGTCTACTTGTTCTGTTTTGATGTCTGTCTCCCCCTTCTAGACAGTGAGCCCATCTTTGGGTAGGGACCATCTCTCTATGTTGCCAATTTGTATTTCTGAAGTGCTTAGTACAGTGCTCTGCACACAATAAGCACTCAATAAATACGATTGAATGAATGAATGAATCACACAGTAAGAGTCAGTAAATATTAGTGATAGATTGAATGATTACTTAAACTATGAGCCCCAACTGGGATAAGGACTGTATGCAACCTGATTATCTTGCCTCTTCCCCAGTGAATAGCATAGTGCTTGGCACATAATGTTTAACATAAAGCCACTGTTGGTATTATCAGTATTATTCATGAGTATTCTCCATGATCTCATGGAGGTCATGAAGATGTCATGATCTTGGAAGCTTATATCATACAGGGATTTAGCAGAGTGAAACAATATGCCTATACTTAGTTCTCTTATAATGAGAGACTGTTGTAAAATCACAGTAAGACTAACTTGAATCATTTTTACCTATTCCACTACCACATGCAAGCATAAGGTTGGACACACATATGTCATATCTTCCAACAATGCGGCACGCTGTCTCCAAACAGGCTCATTTTGTCATAAGACTATTCCCTGATTTCCTAACAATATTTTACCCACATAGTAAAAATTACACCCACTTTACACTGACCATATATAAGCAATCTATGTTACTCAAATTTCCTCCGTCTTTTCCTTACAACTCCTTTCAATCAAATCAGAAGTTCTCTTTTGGGTCTTTGGATTTCATTCTTGGCTTGATGACTATTTGTCATCTTAACCTTGTAACTAATATCACTTTTCCAGATATGGGTTTTTTTTGCTCATGTTGGATAGGTTTGTGGATTTTCTAGTCATTTTCATCTCATTTCATCTCCTCTAACAAAGTCCAGAGACTCTTTAAAGGAATTTTTTATGGCATTTGTCATGCACTTGTTATGTGCAAGGCACTGGTCTAAGCACTGGGGTAAATAAAAGGTAAACAGATTGGACACAGTCCATGTCCCAAATGGGGTACATAGTCTTAATCCCCATTTCTAGACTGTGAGCCCATTGTTGGGTAGGGACCATCTCTATATGTTGCTGATTTGTACTGCCCAAGCACTTAGTACAGTGCTCTGCACACAGTAAGTGCTCAATAAATATGATTGAATGAATTTCACAGATGAGGGCACTGCGGCACAGAGGAGTGAAGTGACTTTCCCAAGGTCAGAGAGCAGACAAGTGGCAGAGCGGGATTAGAACCCAGGTCCTTCTGACTCTCATGCCTGGACACTTTCCACCAGCCCATGCTGCTGATGACAAGAGATTTAAAGGCACTCCAGATTCTGGTGATAATCCCCAGAAGTAGTTGGTTTAGGGTCACCACCTTTCTATCCTATTATTGTTAGATAAAATCCCATTTGGATGGGGTCTTAAATCTTTAAGTATTGATGCACTAGTTTTGCTTCTAGGTAGCCCTTGTTTGGAAGCCAGTTTAAATGTCATTGACTGAATTAATGAGTCAGTGATCAGTGCGGTAATCTTTAAATCCTAACACAGTTCAATAATCTGGACATCTTGGTGAATAATGACATAGTTAAATAATTCATAGTTTAGGTAGTGGATGTTGTCACGGTGACTAATACTGACATTTCTGACAGCAAAGAGAATGGATGACGAGTTTATTTTCAGCATGTTTGTTCAGATGGTAAATTCCAATGGAATGAATGTTTTTACATCCTCCCTACTTCCAAGCACAAGGTCAGCAATTGATTGACCATAGCAGCATTGCATTCCAAAGGGGTGAATCCCTTCCAATTCCAGAACAAAAGTCACCAAGTAGAATATCCATATCACTCCTGAATGTTATAAAGGACTCAGTCAAAATGGATATAAAATCCTTCTTTGGTTTCCTTAACAGCATCGTACACCAGGGCATATTCACTGATGCGTATGACATAATGGCTTTCTGTCTGTTTAAGATGAAAGGCCTGAGGTGTTAATTAATTCCAGTAGGGAGCTCACTAAATTGGTTTGTGAGTCATTCTAAATAGCAAATGCAATGCCTTAAAATAAAAATTCTCCTCCCATCCAGAAGAAAAAGTGTTGCTGCCATCTCATTCTTAGAGTTGCTCATTCCTTGCTTGCTGAGACCCAGAAATTCCATGTTTCATCACTTATGCTCTTAGACCACGACTGCAATGAAATATTCTGAATATTTATCAGCAAAACAGTCCATAAGAGTCCTGACATTTCAAGTCTCAACATTGATGTTTGTTGTCCTTTGATGATTCATGGAAAGAAAAGCCTTTGTATGATTTCTTTGAGGTGGAGAAACTGGTTCCCAACAGTACCACAACGCATCCTCAGAATGAAAACTTAATCTAAGGGTACGGAAACAAGACAAGCGTGAAATTTCATTCATCTTCAGAGCTACTGAAGTTCTAAGACCTATTTCTGTCTCTTCTCATTAGAGAAGTTGGAAATGTAAAAGTCGGACTGTTTTAATTGGAATATTATTGTGGAACAAGGGGAGAATTAATATAACCTACTAATGTGGTATAGTTGATTTTACTATTATAGTTTTCAACACTGAAACATAAACTGCCTCAGTACTTTTAAGATCAGCTGGTCAAGCAATCTGTAGCAGTTAAACAAATATTTCCTTCTAAAGTTTATCAACCTTTACTCAGTGTGGTTTAGTGGCTAGAGCATGGGCCTGGAAGTCAGAAGTACCTGGGTTCTAATCCCAGCTCTGCCACGTCTGCTGTGTGACATTGGGCAAGCCACTTAACTTCTCTGGGCCTCAGTTACCTCATCTATAAAATGGGGATTAAAAGTGTGAGTCCCTGTGGGACAGGGACTGTGTCCAACCCGATTTGTTTGTATCCTCCTCAGCGCTTTAGAACAATGCTTGGCACAGAGTAAGCGCTTAACAAGTACCATAGTTGTTATTAGTTATATGCCTTCCAAAATAGCACTCTTTCCCTAGTTTAATCAAATATTTCTCTTCCATATCTATTACTTTGCCCATTAACAGTGCCAACCGCCTTTTCTAGCTCTGATCTTAATTTCAGCTGTTATTTCTTAACAAAAGGTCATTTCTCTATCTCGAAAAATCTCAGCGCACTTCAGTTCCCTTCTAATTATCCTAAAGCATATACAAATATGATCCCCTTATTAACACACTCAACATAACGCCTTCATATCTTTCCTTTTAATCACTGTGTACGGCTCAAGGAGTAAGCTTTTATGCAGCAGCCAGAGCAGCTATTTCACCTTTTTTCACTAATTGCCCCACGAGAGACAATTTGATGAAGCATTCCTTGCTAAGATACATCTTTTAAAATATAACTGGGATTGAATGTTCATTAGCATTTACAGTGTCGGCAATGATGCCCACACAATTTCACCTCCTGCCATCAGCTTTCGTTCAGTGATAGCATTGTTGAGCAAACTCCTTTTTACTCGTGCTATCG
The DNA here is from genome assembly GCF_015852505.1 of Tachyglossus aculeatus. Taxonomy (NCBI): domain Eukaryota; kingdom Metazoa; phylum Chordata; class Mammalia; order Monotremata; family Tachyglossidae; genus Tachyglossus; species Tachyglossus aculeatus. Next base: position 59,620,727 of record NC_052072.1, read on the forward strand.
AATGACAAGGTAGATGTAACAGGGTTACTTAAGGCTTAATAAGAAGAATGCTGATTATAAAAAAAATATTAGCAGGTAAAAAAAATACCAGGGAGCTCCTTGGGAGAAGAATTCTAATTTTAATAGAAATATCTATAGACCACCTGGTTAGAATGAGAAAATGAAGAGAAGATATTAGGTGAGGCTCGGGAAGAGGTAAAGAGTGGGCAAATAGTAGTAGTGAGAAGCTGCAATTTTCTTCCTACAGGACTGCAGAGAGACTGAAGGGAAGAGAGGTTGGAGGCAGAGAGAAAATAATAATAATTATAATTATGGTGTTCGTTAAGTGCTTACTAGGTTCCAAACACTGTTCTAAAAGCTGGATAGAAACAAGGTAAACAGGTTGTCCCCTGTGGAGCTCACAGTCTTAATCCCCATTTTACAGATGAGGTAAAGAGGCACAGAGAGGTTAAGTGGCTTGCCCAAGGCCACAGAGCAGACTAGTGGTGGAGCCGGTATTAGAATCCACATCCTCTGACTCCCAAGTTCTTTCCCCTGAGCCACGCCGATTCTCTGAGATCAGAGAAGAAGAGAGATCAGTGAGGAAGCTGAGTATTCTAGCTGGATGATGACTTGAATGGCAACCAGGCTGGTGGCTGATAGGGAGAAAAGGGGGCACTGATCTGAGAAATATTATGGAGGAAGAACATGCAGGATTTAGTGAATGTGATATGCTATGAACGTGAATGTGAAGTTGAAGTATACGAGGAGTCAAAGATAACACCAAAATTTCAGGCTTCGCAGGCCAAGAGGAGGGTGATATTGTTGACAGAGAGGGCAATGGTAGGAGGAGGAATGGGATTTGAGAGGGAAGATGTAGAGTTGAGGTTTAGATGTGTTCAGGTGTCAATAGGGAATCAATGTGGAGACATCCTTTAGTCAAGAGGAAAGGCAAGACCTATAGCAGGAGAGCGTCTAGGGCGCATGAGGTGGACTTTGAAATCATCTGTGAAGAAAACTGACACTACTAGAGAAGGAGCATGGCTTAGTCAATAGAGCATGGGCCTGGGAGTCAATAGGACTTGGGTTCTAATACTGGCTCCTCCACATGTCTGCTGTGTGACCCTGGACAATCACTTCACTTCTCTGGGTCTCAGTTACCTCATCTGCAAAATGGGGATTAAGGCTGCGAGCCCTATGTGGGACATGGACTGTGTCCAACCTGATTAACGTGTATCTACCGTAGCACTTATAACAGTGCTTAACAAGTACCATAATAGACTGTGAGCCCACTGTTGGGTAGGGACTGTCTCTATGTGTTGCCAATTTGTACTTCCCAAGCACTTAGTACAGTGCTCTGCACATAGTAAGTGCTCAATAAATACGATTGATGATAATAATAATAATAATAATTATTATTATTATTATTATTATTATCAGGCATGATCTCCCTAAAATCTCCCCTACTTCTCCTCAGTCCCTCCCCTCTTCTGCCTCCTCTTCAACTCTCCCATCTTTCCCAGCAGTATCTCTAGGGGAGATCTCCTGCCTTCTTTCAAAATCCACCCCCTCCACCTGCACATCCAATCCCATTCTTTTGCACCTTATCAAAACACTTGCCCTCTCCTTTTTTCCCTCCCTAACAGCCATCATCCACTGTTCACTCTCCGATGGCTTCTTCCCCTCTGTTTTCAAACATGCCCATTTCTCCCCTTTCCCAAAAAACCCCTCCATGGACCCCTCAGCTCCCTTCAGTCATTGCCACATCTCCCTTCTATCATTCCTCTCCAAACTCCTTGAGCAAGTGGTCTACACCTGCTGTCTCAAATTCCTCTCCCCCAGTTCTCTCCTTGCACCTCTCCAATCTGGATTCCGTTTCCTTCACTCCACAGAAACTCCCCTCTCAAAGGTCAGCAATGATCTCCTTCTTGCCAAATACAATGGTCTCTACTCCATCCTAATCCTCCTTGACCTTTCAGCTGTCTTCAACACTGTGAACCACTCCCTTCTCCTGGTTCTCCACTTATCTCCGTGGCCACTCATTCTCAGTCTCCTTCACAGACTCCTTCTGTGCCTCCCACCTCCTAACTATGGGGGGACCTCAAGGTTAAGTTACGGGTCCCCTTCTATTCTCCAGCTACACCCACTCTCTTGGAGAACTCATTTGCCCCATGGCTTCAACGACCACTTTTATGAGGATGATACTCAGAACTACATATCCAGCCCTGATGTCTCTCCCTCTCTGCAATCTCACATTTGCTCCTGCCTTCAAGACATCTCTACTTGGATGTCCTCCCATAACCTCAAGCTTAACATGTCCAAAACAGCTCCTTATCTTACCTACCAAATGCTCTCCTCCCCATGACTTCCCCATCACTGTAGAACGCACCACCACTCTTCCGGTCTTGCAAGCTTGTAACCTTGGCATTATCCTTGAGTTCTCTCTCTCATTCAACCCTTAAATTCAATCTATCATGAAATCCTGTCAGTTCAACCTTTCCAACATCACTAAAATTCCCCTCTATCCAAATTGCTACCATGTTAATACAATCACTTGCCTCTTCAGCCTCCTTGTTGACTTCCCAACCTCCTGCCTCTCCCCACTCCAGTCTCCCCTCTCCTCACTCCACTCACTCTACTGCCCAGATGATTTTTCTTCAAAAACATTTAGGACATGTTTCTCCACTCCTCACAAAACTCCAGTGGTTGCCCAACCACCTCTGCATCAGACAAAAACTACTCACCATTGGCTTTAAAGCACTCAATCGCCTTTCCCCCTCTTACCTCACCTCTCTACTTTCCTACTACAACCAACCCATGCACTTCGCTCCTCTAAGGTAAATATTCTCACTGTGTTTCAATCTCTTCTATCTTGCCACCGACCCCTCGCCCACATCCTGACTCTGGCCTGAAAAGCACTCTCTCCTCATATCTGACAGACATTTACTCTCCCACGCTTCAAAGCTTTATTGAAAGCACCTCTCCTTCAAGAGACTAAGCCTCACTTTCCTCTTCCCCCACTCCTTCTACGTTGTCCTGACTTGCTTCATTTGTTAAATCCCCCTCCCAGCCCCTCAGCACTTATATACATATCTGTCATTTACTTATTTATATTAATGTCTCCTCCTTTAGGCTGTAAGCTTGTTGTGGGCAGGGAATGTATCAGTTTATTGTTATACTGTACTTTCACGAACATTCAGTACAGTGCTCTGCATATAGTAAGCACTAAATAAATACGATTGAATGAATGAATGAATATAAAGTCATAGCTGAAGCTGTGTGAGTCAATGAGCTTTCCAATACAGTGAGGGTGGAATGGGAAAAATAAGGGATCCAAGGATCCAAGGTAAAATGTTGCAGGATGCCCTACAGCGAGGAGTGGAATGCGAAAGTGGAACCAGAAAATGAGACTGAGGAAAAATGGTCTGGGAAGGCAGATGATTATTAGGTAATAACTGTGCCTGTGAAACCAAAGTGACAGTAGTGTTTCCGGAATAAAGTGAAGAATAGTGTCAACAGCAGGCAAAAGGACTTAGCTTAGAAACCTGTCTAAGAAATCCTGAAATCCTGTAGGCTTTAAGGCACTAAATCATCTTGCCCCGCCTACTCTCTGTTCTCCTATTAAAATCTGGTCCGCAAACTTTACTTCTCTAATGGAAACATATTCACTGTATCTCGATCTCATCTTTCTCACTGCCAACCCCTTGCCCACATCCTGTCTCTGGCCTGAAACTCCCTCCCTCTTCATATCTGACAATGTTCACTCTCTTCTCCTTCAAAGTCTTATTAAAAACACATCTACTCCAAGACACCTTCCCCAACCAAAGCCTCATTTCCTCTTCTCCCACTCCCTTCCGTGTTGCTCTTGCACTAGGATTTGGACTCTTTATTCACCCCTCCCTTAGCCCCATTACATTTATGCCTTGTCTGGATTTATGCTTTCGAGTCATCTCTGACCCATAGCGCAGCCATGGATGCATCTCTCCCAGAATTCCCCACCTCCATCTGCAATTGTTCGAGTAGTGTATCCATAGAGTTTTCTTGGCAAAAATAGGGAATTGGTTTACCATTCCTTTCTTCTGTGCCGTAAACTTGACTCTCTGCCCTCAACTCTCTCCCATGCTGCTGATGCCCAGCACAGGTGAGTTTTGACTTGTAACGGACTGCCTTCCACTTGCTAGCCACTGACCAAGCTAGGAATGGAATGGGTCAGCCTCTGCCTGTCCCTCCCATAGCTGAGACTGGTAGAGTACTGGAAATCCTCCAAGTGTGATCCTGAGAGGGTTAACTTAATACATATGCGTAAATTAATTTATTTACTTACATTAGTTTCTGTCTCCCCTTCTAGACTGTAAGCTCTATGTGAGCAGGGAACATGTCTACCAACTCTTTTATGTTGTACGCTCTCAAGTGCTTAGTACAGTGCTGTGCACACAGTGAGCACTCAATAAATATGATTGATTAATTGATTAGCTATGAGAAGATCATTGGTGACCTTAGAAAATGCTGTCTCAGTGGAGTGAAGGGGCATTTAGACTTTAAACTCATTGTGGGCAGGGAATGTGTCTGTTATATTGTTGTACTCTCCCAAGCATTTAATACAGTGCTCTGCACATAGTAAGTGCTCAGTATATATGACTGACTGGCTTATTGGGTGGAAAAACGGGGTTCTTCAGAGCTCAACACTGTAATATAGATTTTCTTTAACATCCCCCCTACTAGATTGTTCTCCTCCACTAAACTGTAAGCCCCTTGCTGGTAGGAAATGTGTCTACCAACTCTGTTGTTTTGTACTTGGCAAGTTCTTAGTACAGTGCTTTGCTCATAGTAGATGCTCAACAAATGTCATTGATTGATCTTCAAAATGCATCTGAAAAATAGGCTAGTGCTGAGAAATCTTGAAGCTCGCAGAAGACATTCAGCCAAATACCGCATACGTGGGAAAAAGGGTATGGGTAGACCTCTTAAAGCTGAGTGAGCCACAGTTTGTGAGAGTGAGGCATAGCTCCTAGGGAAAAACAACCTCAAAAACAACATAATCTCAGGCATCAGAGGAAAGGCACCTGTGAGTCACTGCAGACTGCTCCTCTGAAGCAGTTTAAAAAATTCCCAAAAGGCCAACTGAATGGTAATGGTCACCAAGAAGAGGATAGAATGCAAAACCAAAGGCAGTCTTTTGTCATTATGGAACACTGTGTAGATCAGCATGCAGATCTGGTCACTGTATTTTTCAGAAGGACATTTTAGGGTTGGGGAAGGTACAGAGAAGGACAATCAAGATCATTAGGAAGACAGAAAAGCTTTTGAACTGAACTGAAGATATTATGATTCAGACCTGGAAAATTCAAGACTGAAATGGGATATGATTGAGCTTTCCAAAATCCTAGAGGGTATGGGCAGGCCAAACACACAATTGCAGTTCATCACCTCCAAGAACACCAGAGGCTAATGTTTTCCCAGGATACTTTTTTAATCTGGAAACAATGCTGCGTGTGACTGATTTTTGGCCAAGATATTTTTTCTTCTCTTCGTGCATGTGAGCAATCATCTCCCATCTTTATTTGTGTGTTGTTGGTTGCTTCACCAATTATCCTAGACCACTCTTGTCCTTTGAGAATTCTGCTTTCTAAATCAAAGCATGGATAGTACACAAAAGCAGATGTACTTCCCAAGTGCTTAGTACAGTGCTCTGCACACAGTAAGAGCTCAATAAATATGATTGAATGAGTGAATGAATGCATTTGAAGCATTGAAGAGCTGGACCTACCTTCATGTTGAATGAGGCATCATTGCAGGAATGCATGTGTCCGTAGAAAGTATGAGCACAGAGCCCCTAAGGAAACAAAAACAAAACACAGAATTGAAAAAGGTGCACTTCACAAAATGAAAAGAAATAGAAAGGGAAGCAGTGCAGTGCACTAAGCACTTGGGAAGATGCTACAGGAAAAGGAGACATTTCCTGCCCACAAGGAACTTAAACTTTAATGGGAAAGACAAATGTTGCAATATTTATTAATAAAATGATACGTGATAAGTGAGGTGCAGTGTGACCTAGTGGAAAGAGCATGGTTCTAGGCTCAGCTCTGCCACTTGCCTTGGGCAAGCCACTTAGCTTCCTCATCTGTAAAATGGGGGCTCAACACCTGTTCTCTCTACTATTTAATTAGTCAATGGTATTAAATGAGTGCTTACTCTGTGCAGAGCACTGTTCTAGGTGTTTGTGAAACCATGATGTAACAGAGTTGATAGACACATTCCTTGGCCACAAGGAGATTAAAGTGTAGACTGTAAACCACATTGTGGGACAGGGACTGTGTCTGACAACTTGAATCTTACACCACAATTAAGAACAGTGCTTGACACATAGGAAGCACTTAACAAATACAATAATTAGAAGAATAACAGTAATAGATAATCGAGTACATAATTGAGTATACATAATAATGATGGTATTTGTTAAGTGCTTACTATGTGCCAAGCACTGTTCTAAGTGCTGGGGTGGGGGGGTACAAGGCAATCGGGTTGTCCCACATGGGGCTCACAGTTTTGATCCCCATTTTAACAGATGAGGGAACTGAGGCACAGAGAAGTGAAGTGACTTGCCCAGAGTCACACAGCTGACAAGTGGCAGAGCTGGGATTAGAACCCAAGACCTCTGGCTCCCAAGCCCATGCTCTTTCCACAGAGCCATGCTGCTTCTCCACAATATATATATATATATATATATATATATGCAAGTGTACATATGTACACAAGTGCTGAGAATGGGTATAAATATGTTAAATATGTTAAGTACTGGTGGCGGTTGTTAGGTCTTCAACCTACAGTCCTACCTGTCCCAGAAATCTACAATTTGGGTATCAGACTGTATCTAAATTCATTACCTTTCATCATCAACATTGGTATTTATTGAGTGCTTACTGGGTCTAGAGCACTGTACTAAGCGATTGGGAGAGAACAATATAGCAGAGTTGGCAGACATCTTTCCTGCCTACAGTGACTTTATAGTCTGGATGAGGAGACAGACCTTAATCCAAATAAATTAATTTTAGTTATGTACAGAAGTGCTGTAGGGTTGTATATTTCCAAGTGCTTGGTATAGTGCTTTAGCACATAGTGGGGGCTTAATAAATACCAAAATCATTTCCCTTGACACTGTGCAATCCTTTCAACATTCAAATTTAGTCCTGCTGTGGTTTCTTCTGCACTATTTCCTGGGTCTTCCCCCTCCTATCTAAATGGCCCACACCATAATCCAGGTGCACAGCCTATCCTGGACAACTAAATTAGCCTTCTCACCCATTCTCCCGTCACTCTGCTTTCTGCAACATCTTTCTAAAACATCACTGAGCATACATCTCTCCCTACTCAAAAACCTCTAATTGTTATCCATTATTCTCTGCATCGAGCAGATGGCCTGTTCGTGTGTGGGGTTTTTTAGATGAATTGAAAAAACTTTGACCTATGCGCCTGATACTCTTTCCTCTCACAGAACACTCTACCAAAATATGGTCTAGTCTTTCAATTCCCTTTGAAAATCTCATCACACTTTGAAGCCTGTACACCTAAGAGATGGCTATGACACTTGGATAAGAGGTGAAATGGTCCACAGGGCCAGAATGGATGGCAAACAGTGGCAATGCCCTGTGTTCCTGTGGTCACCACGGCCCATGCAGAGATCCAATTGACAAGGGGGCAGAGTGGTTTCCTTGTCTCTCCCCATCCTTCCTCTGGCCTTGGGCCACAGACATCCATTTGGCCCCTTGAACATTCATATTCAGTACTGTTGTGTTTTCCTCCACACTACTGCCCTACTATGAGCTATTTTTAAAATGAAATGGAAAGGGAGGGTCATAGACGAAACCTTTTCAAACACAGCCGCTCTAAGCCAAGGGTCCACCCTTACTGGAATCCAACTCCAAAGGGAAGGAAGGCAGTGTGGGGGTGGGCAAGGGAAGGGCCCCTGCTGGCTGGAAAGCTGAGGTGGCTGTTAGAGAGACACAAGCAAGGTGAAGCAAAATGGCAGAAAAATGGCAGGGGCGATATCACCAAACAAAGACGTGCTAGTGAGGTCTTATTGGGGCGGGCCATGTTTGGCCTTACCCACATACGTGACTAAATCCATCATTCATTCATTCATTCAATCATATTCATTGAGTGCTTACTGTGTGCAAAGCACTGTACTGGGAGAGTACCTTACAACAATAAACAGATACATTCCCTGCCCACAGCGAGCAGACAGTCTATAAAGGGAGACAGACATCAATATATATAAATAAGTTACAGATCTGTACCTAAGGACTGTGGGGCTGGAAGGAGGAATGAATAACTTACTGAAACTTTGCAAATCGAATACAAGCATAGAGTGGTGAAGTATCATAACAAGGTCACTAAAAAGGACAGGAGCAGTAAAATCCTGGTCTCTGGACCTCCATGGAACTTGATTGCTGGCCTTGGTTTAACAGACTTTCTTTATAAACTGAACTTTCTTTATAAAATGAACTTCTACCAGGGATACCTGGTGATTGAGTCGTTCAGTCCCTTCCACAGATAACTTTTTTTGTTTTCCATTAACCACATGGCTCCCACACTGGGCAAGTTGAGGAAGCAGTCACAGTCCCTTTAACACTGGACTGCTCATGTCTGCTATTTGAAATGGGGCTACCCCCATGCTCTCTGGAACTGCCATCAGTCCCTTCTTCAACCAGAAGCCAGTATTAGGCATCCACAACTTCTAGAATGTTGGGAAGACTATGTCTGTGTCAGTGGTTGTGGCTGTGATTTTGGAACTGCCTACCCAAGCCATGAGGAGCTCAAAACTCAGCTCCTCTAGCCACAGTGCTTTGTTGATCTTGAATTTATCACTGTCCATGTCTGTTATGTTGTTTTGGGGTTTTATGATTTCATCTTTCCTTCTGTGTCTGCTGCCAACCTCTTTTGCTCCCACTATTCTTAGACTGTGTGAGCCTCTAGGGGGTGAATTTTTTCCTAGGGCTTAGTAGAGTGTTTGCACACAGTAGGTGCTCATTAAATAATATTAAATGAATACATGAGGAAAGGATTCAAACTCTCAAATCCTCTTAACCTCAATTTTTTAATGAGCATCTTGACAGAGAAGAATATGTTTCTCTATTACCGAGCCAGTCCAATGAATGGTTCACTCACTCTAGCACTCTGTCTCTGGTAATGGCAAAGGACACTTGGAAGAAGTAGGCCTTCCTTGGAGGATGTTTGCTGTCTTTGAGAACTATCCAATATCCTAGAGAAGCAGCATTACTTAGCAGATAGAGCACGGGCCTGAGAGTCAGAAGGACCTGGGTTCTAATCACAACTCCACTGTTTGTCTGCTGTGTGACCTTTGGCAAGGCACTTTACTCTTCTGTGCCTCAGTTACCTCATCTGTAAAATGGGGATTAAGACTGTGAGCCCCACGTGGGACAGGAACCGTGTTCAACCTGATTTCCCTCAGTGCTCAGAACTGTGCTTGGCACATAGTAAATGCTTAACAATTACCCTAATTATCATGATTACTATTAGAGGATAGAGGTTGCACACTAAAGATGGCCACTGTGGGGTTAGAGCTCACTAGCCCAATACAAAGAGTCTCAAATTCTACCAATTCAGCTAGGTGGCCTCTGTTGAGACTGTGGTTTTTGAGAAAAGGCTTTAACTTTCTTGACATGCAATATGGAATTTCTCCAGTTAATGAAAATCTAACTGTGCCAAACACCCCTCAGGCCATTTTTACATTGCCTGGGGACTCACGCTGTGACTGCTTTCTCAACCTGCCCTGTGTGGGAGCCGTGTGCCTAATTAAAAATGGTCTCAGACACAAATAAGAAATGCTGATAAAGAAATCAATTAGGACTGATTCTACACAACTCCAAAAGGGGAATCCATTATTTACTAAAATGAAAGTAATAAAGGTTAAAAAGAACACTAATAGCAGAACACTAATACCATCACCATATCATTACTAAAGAAGGGCAAAGCTTAGTTACCTGTACAACGAAGCAGTATATGCAGAGGTAAATTAATGTTCCCCAGCTAACAGTAAATTCACCATTTGAGTGATATCTCACTCTTAATATTATATCAACAAAGTTTTTGCATTGATTTCTCTTCTAAACTACAAATCTTCACACTATGTGTATTGGTACTGTACATAGTGTATTGGTGAAGAAAGAAAGATTTCCAGATTCAAATGATGTTTTGTTGTTTATTTAATGGTATTTGTTAGGCACATATTCCAGGCACCTAGATGGGGTAGAAACAAGATAATCAGGATGATCATAGTCATCCCTGTCCCACATAGGGTTCAAAGTCTTAATCCCCATTTTTCAGATGAGGTAACTGAGGTACAGAGTGTTAAGTGACTTGCCCAAAGTCCCAAAGCAGGGAAGTGGAAGATCTAGGGTTGAAACCCAGTCCTCAGAATCCCAGGCTTGGCCTCTTTACTCACCTTCCTGTTTTGCTCCAAACACCTGGATTTCTAATACTGCCATCCACAAAACCCTTTCAATAAAGACAACAGGGACATTAACATTTGGAATTCTCTCTTTGGTGAATTTCTAGAGACTGGGCCACCTCTGAAAACATCAGGGAAAAATTTATAGAAATGTACAAGCATGAGAAAATGCAATATGGCGACTTTATTTATTAGATGGTTACTGAGTTTAGTAGCAGTCATGGTTAAAGAAAATTTTTTTCCAAGATAAGTGTCTTTACATAGATACCACCACTGAAGAAATGAACCTTAGGGGTCATGCTCATTATTCTAAATGCATCTAGCCCTCTGTGGGTTTTCAAATTACCAAAGTGCTGAGATCCCTTTGAGGGAATTCATAAGCTTAGTTTAATTTAAAATGTATCAAAGAAAGGTTCTCATAAGAGCAATAGTGACAGTGAGAGACCATATCCTGATGACAAAAGGGGAGGCAAGCTGAGTTGAGCCATCTGTCTGTTTCTGTTCCCCCATCTCTCTCTCTCCGTCTCTCCCTGTCTCTGTCTCTGTCTTTCTCGCTGTCTCTCTCTTTCTCTCCTCTCTCTCTCTCTCTCTCAGCTGACTTCATTTGGGCAGCTCTGGCTGTAGGATAAGTGGCATTTTCCTTTGCCCAAGAAGGAGGACAACCAAGTTTTTATCAAATATATCGAAATATGGAGATTGAGAATATGAATGGTCCCAGTTTATACTGGAATCTCTAATGTAATGTTATGTACACAGCTTTCAAAAAAGCATTAGGTAGAATGATTAGGTCCCCACCATTTAGGAGTTAAGAAGAATTGATAAATTATTTCTCATAATTTTTACATGCTTCAGTTCTTCTTTTAATCCTTTGGAAACCCAAAATATACAAACCTTAGGTGTTTAAGAGTTATTAAAGTTGTCTCCTAATTTTTTAATCTACCACCTGCCATCTAATTTTTATTGAAATAATCTCATTGACAAATACAAATCATCATCGTAGATGGTATTTATTGCACACTTTCTATATGCAGTGCACTGTACTAAGCACTTGGGAGAGTACAATACAGCAGAGTTGGTAGACCACTTCCAAAAATCAATCAATGGTATTAATTGAGTGCTTATTAGGTGCAGAGTACTGTACTAAGCACTTGGGACAGTACAATACAACAGAGTTTGCTGTCATGTTCCTTGACTACAGTGACCTTACAGTCTGGAGGGGGAGACAGACATTAATATAAACAAGTAATGTACAATATTTAATTCATAGATATAAACATAGAAGCTGTGGGGTTGATGGTAGAGTGAACATCAAATGCCCAAAGGTCACATATCCAAGTGTATAGACAATACAGAAGGAAGAGGGAGCCAGGGAATAGAGGGCTTAATTTGGAAAGGCCTCTTGGAGGAGGTGTGACCTCAATAAGGGTTTGAAGGTGGGGAAGAGTGGTGGCCTAGCGTAGGTGAAGGGGACGGGCGAACCAGGCTAGGGGAAGGATGTGGGAAAGGGGTTGGAAGTGATATAAACAAGATCAAGGCAAGTTGTGTGGGCTGGGAAATAGTAGACGAGTAAGAGATACCTGCCCACAAGAAGTTTTCAGTCTTGAGGGGGAGGCAGACATTGCTACAGATCACAGAATAGAGGTCTCATTAACCAAAATCTTGTCTTTATTAAATTTCTATGTCTGAGAAGGATCAATTACAACATTTTAAACATTTCCTGAATGTTTGATTAAGCCTTTTCTGTATGCAAAATGAGTCAATTAGCCTCATTCATTAATCCTACTCTTCCTTGGGCCCAAAATAATTCCTCTAACTGCTAACAATCAATTTTTGATACCAGTCTGCAGAAAAATGCCAAAGACATCAAAAATGTCAAGATTTTCTAAAATATCTGTGCGCTTATGGTATGGAAAGGATTGTTAGTCATCCCTCTAGACTGTAAGCTTGTTGTGGGCAGGGGTTGTGTCTGATATACACACACTTTGGGTTGTAGGGCCATATTATTTATGGTGAGATCATTATTTAAATTGGTCTGTGCAAGTATTATCAGTAGGCTAGTGCATTAATCACAATCTATAAATATACAATTCCCTCTTGGATTTGTTCTGATAATAAAATGACTTACAGATGAAAGGAGAAAAACTAGAATTCGACAACTTCTTTCTTTTTGTTACACCCTACACTAACTGTCATCACCCGCTATCTTATCTGAAAATCAATTCCCCCATGACAGAAGATAGTTTTACATTGCTTGGTATTGATTTTACAGCATTCTTAAGCATTGGTTGTTATTACTGCCAGTAGAGAAAAATCTGTTTTTTCGATTCTCCAACGTCCCTTTCTGAGGTAACTAAAAGGATTTCCTACAATTGTATTTTTTATTCTCAAACTGTAATTACTACTTCTACATTAGACTTTAAAAAACCCTAGAGAAAGAAATAGCACAAGAAACCCCCAGATACTTTGTGTTTCTATTCATGAAGTACTAGCAAAAAAAAAAAAATAATCAGAAACATATAACATTAAGAACCACCCCACCCAGCAAAGACAAACTTCTCAACTTTCTAATATGAGGCACTACTGTTTAGAAGACAAGAAACAAAATCTGTAGAGCTCTATTTCAGCATGGCTCAGTTGAAAGAGCACAGGCTTTGGAGTCAGAGGTCATGGGTCCAAATCCCGCCTCTGCCACTTGTCAGCTGTGTGACTTTGGGCAAGTCACTTAACTTCTCTGGACCTCAGTTCCCTCATCTGTAAAATGGGGATTAAGACTGTGAGCCCCACATGGGACAACCTGATCACTTTATAACCTCCCCAGTGCTTTGCACATAGTAAGTGCTCAATAAATGCCTCCATTATTATTATTATTATTTGAGATGAAACTGTGAATGAACTACAGATTGCTCAGTTGTGAAGCACATTTCAGGTAAAATTCTCCTATATGAGGAAAAGCTGCAGTTATTTTACACTTCTTAAAAATTCTTTAAGATTGCATCTCACTGCTCAGCAACAAAAAAGGAAAAGTTACTTTTTCTTTTAACTGATGAAAACAAATAAACTTGCTTCACAGCAAGCCTCCCCCAAGTGCTTAGTACAGATCTCTGCACATAGTAAGCACTCAGTAAATGCCACTGATTGATTAAGTTTCATAAGAGAAATCAAATGCTTGCTATGTGCCTTTGGGCATCAAAAGAAAATGCTTGAAAAATAGGGGAAAATTAGAGAAAAATTCGTAATGGTACCCAAGCCTACGGAGAGGCATGGTGATTTGGGAATAATGTGATCTCCCATTCATGGTATCAGACCACCATTTAGGATCCAAGAACTAATTATAGTACTAAACATCCATTTTCCCTGAAGGGCTAATTCACCTTCCCTGGATGAGCAGTTTGATTCCAGAATATTTTTCTCCCTTTGGTTCATTTACTCTTCTGAGTTGAAGATCCTGCCATTTCTTTGTACAGTAATACCCTATTGTTATCATTTCAGCTTGATGTGCTTTTTTGAAGCGTGAATAGGATAGAAGAAGAGTGCTTGCTCTTCAGTGACTCATCTATTGATGACTGTGAATTCATTATCAACCCTGCAAGAACCTTATCATAGGGAGTTTGGATGAAGGTAAACAAAGCATACCCACGAAGGAAAGTTTTGTTCCAGTTTCATTTGCTTTACTACTTTAGAGCTCTATGCAAGGTCTTGCCATTAGGAACTCAAAGATCTCCGAGATTGAACTTTAAGGGACTGATTCCACTAGACTGTAAATTCCTTGAGGACAGGGATCATAGGTACTAACTGTGTAGTACTGTAATCTCCCAAGTGCTTAGAAAAATGCTCTGCCCACAGTAAGTGCTCAAAAAGTAGCATTGATTGTTGGATGGATTGTTTCAGCCTTAGAATCTGGTTGAGAGAGAAGCTGATGGTGGAGACCTTAACAGTGTACCTATGGTTACAAGAGAGAGAGAGAAAGACAGATGTGAAACTTCCCAGACCTTCTCACCTAGGCCATGTCCATTCCCCTATCCGTGGGCCTTTTTGGCTCCTGGGCAGCGTGGACCATAAGGAAAGCAGCATTGCTGGACTTTGTGACTCCTGGGCAGTATGCACTGTAAGGGAAACAGCATGGCCGAGTGGAAAGAGTTTGAGCCTGGGAATCAGGGGATGTAGGTTCTAATCCTGGCTCTGCTACACGACTGCTTTCTGGTCTTGGGCAAGTCACCTCACTTCTCTGTGTTTCAGTTACCTCATCTGTAAAATGGGGATTAAGACTGTGAGCCCCATGTGGGACAGGGACTGTGTCCAAGCTGATGACCTTGTATCTACCTATAACTTGGAACAGGGCTTGACAAATAGTAAGTGAATAACAACTCCCACGATTATTATCATCATCATCATTAAGGGAACCATGTAGCAGGCTGCAGCGATTGAGGTGAGGTTGGAGTTTTGCGGAATTTTAAAGTCTGATAGGATTAAGTGAGGTGAGGTGGGAGGCAGAGGAGAACAAGGTGAGAAAAAGCAAATTATAAAGGCTTAGACTTTATTCCCACTGCTCTGGCCACTGACAACAAGTAAAAATCCCTCCATCCCCACTCCGTCATAATGAGAAGCACAACCAAAACTGATCAAGAAAAAGGACCAGCACTGTTTTAAAGACAGATCAAATAGCCAAGTGATGAAAGCTTAAGTGGGACATGACTAAAGCTTACAAATCAATGAGGACTGTGGACAAGGTGAAAACCAAATTGTTCAGCAAATCCCAATAGCATGATGGAGAAGCACCTAGTGATGCTTGGAGGTGAAAGTTCAAAGCAAATAAAAGGAAACACCTCCTCACATGGTTTAAAGTAAATATATACAGCTAGTTAGCTCAGGAAATAGTACAAGTTTAAAATATCAATACAACAGATTTAAAAATAATTGGGATATATTCATGGACTAAAGGTTAATTTAGAGTTTACTAGAGGCATGTTGGGAATGTAGAGGGAAAATTTAGATATAATGAGCAGCACATCCCTAACCAAGAATATTTATGTCAAGGGCAATCATCACATGGTTCTTCCAAGCATCCTGTTACCACTTTCAGAGTGAAAATAAAGGCTGAATAAATCACTGGTTTGACCCAGGAATCATTTGAATATGTTTCTATACTCTTTACTGTTCCTTGCAACAATCTATTCTCTACATGCTCACTTGTTTTCTTCTGCTTGTCAGACCACAGCTCTTCCCATATTCAAAAGCTTCCTGAAATCCCAGTTCCTTCAGGAGTCATTCTCCAATTAAGCTCCTCCTTCTCAGGTCACTTTAATCTACCAACTACCCTTAACACTTACGTTTTTTTACAGCTTCCCCTAGAACTTTTACAGACCATGATGCCATGATGTTATTCCGGAGGAAAAAGCACAGTCCTTGGAAGTCCCCTGACTTTCCCATCACTGTAGATGGCACCACCATCCTTCCTGTCTCACACAAGCCCCTAACCTTGGTGTCAGCCTTGACTCCTCTCTCTCATTCAACCCGCATATTCAATCCTTCATGAAATCCTGTTAGTCCCACCTTCACAGCATCGCTAAAATCCACCCTTTCCTCTTCATCCAAACTGCTACCTTGTAGAACAATCACTCATACTACCCCACCTAGATTAATGCAACAGCCTCCTTGCAGATGTCCCAGCCTCCAGTCTCTCCCCACTTCAGTCCATACGTCACTCAGATTATTTTCCTACAAAAATGTTCAGTACCTGTTTCCCCACTCCTCAAAAAGCTCGAGTAGTTGCCCATCCACCTCTGCATCAAACAAAAACTCCTCACCATTGGCTTTAAAGCAGTCAATCGCCTTGCCCCCTCCTACCTCACCTTGCTACTCTCCTACTACAACCCAGCTCACACACTTTGCTCCTCTAATGCTAATCTTATCACTGTGCCTCAATCTCCCCTATCTTGCCACCCACCTCTAGCCCACATTCTCCCTCTGGCTTGGAACACCCTCCCTCCTCAAATCCAACAGACAATTACTCTTCCCCTCTTCAAAGGCTTACTGAAGGCACAAATCCTCCAAGAGGCCATCCCTGACTAAGCAACCCTTTCCTCTTCTCCCACTCCCTTTGGCATCATCCTGACTTGCTCCCTTTGTTCTTCCCCCCTCCTAGCCCCACAGCACTTATGTACATATCTGTAATTTGTTTATTTACATTAATACCTGTCTCTCCCCTTCCCAGACTGTACGCTCGTTGTAGGTAGGGAATGTGCCTGTTTATTGTTATATTCTACTCTCCCAAGTACTTAGTACAGTGCTTTGAACACAGTAAGCACTCAATAAATACTACTGAATGAATGAATAGAATCAGAAGGCCTGCGTTCTAGCGCCATGTCTAAACTGAGGAAGACCTGTAGTGGCAGTGCCATCAGGAGGTGAAGGTTTCTAATCTTAGATTAATTCATTCATTCAATCATATTTAATGAGCACTTACTGTGTGTGGAGCACTGTACAAAGTGCTTGGGAGAGTACAATATAATAGTAAACAGATACATTCCCTGCCCATAGTGAGATCCACCCACGGTGTTCCCTGAAGCAGACTGTCCCTGTGAAAGTCCTGAAAAATAGCTGGCTAAGTAAGGTGGAGGGCAAAGACAACGGCAGCTACCAGGGCAACCATGACACTGCATCACAGCATCAGTGTCCTGCTGCGGCCACATTTGACCCTTTATGCAAAGTACCCTTAAGTGTACTTGGCAATAATCTGCAGTCCTGCCTGTATACTTACTTGTACTCTCTGCTCTAGCAGGAACATGATTGGCAGGCTGTGAAATCTTGGAAGGAATGTGGACTAGCACAGAGAGCAGGGATCTGCGAGTCAGAGAACCTGGGTTCTAATCCCAGATCCTCCACTAGTAATCTGCTGTGTGGTCTTGGGCAAGTCACTTTACTTCCCTGGGCCTCAGTTACCTCATCTGTAAAATGGGGATTAAGACTTTGTGCCTCATGTGGGACATGAACTGTGTCCAACCTGATTAGCTTATATCTACCCCAGGGCTTAATACAGTGCCTAGCAAATAGTAAATACTTGACAAATGTCGTAAAAAAAGAATTAGAGTGAGAGTGGTGCTGAGCAAACCAGTATCATTATGATCAATCAATCAATCAGTCAATCAATGGTATTTAGTGAATGCTTTCTGTGTGCAGGGGATTGTACTAAGCACTTGGGAGAATGCAATACAGCAGAGTTGGTAGACACATTCCCTGTCCGTCAGGGGCTTACAGCTCTCTGCACAGTGCTTCAGATCTAAATTTTCAGGACCAAGGCTCATCTCTCACTCTTGAAAATGGTCTCTATCATGTATATTTTGACTTTCATTCATTACACTTAATTATTTTTCTGTTTGTCCCACCATCTCACTGTGACACTAGCAGTTAGAGCAATTTTTTTCCTGCTCCAATTCCATGTAGATAATTTGTGTCTTTTGATAAACTCCTTGAGGATGAGGACTGTGTCTCTTACTTTTATTGTACTATTCTAAGCATTTACAGTGGTCTTCTCACCTTGACTGTTCAATACATTGTGTGGATTGATTGTTAGCCATACGTTTGTTATATAACCCATACCCTAGATGGCAATCCAGGAGGGCAATCATTACACAGTTGTTTTGAGCATCCAATTCCTTCTTTAAGACAGGATACTCAGGGTTCTTTGGAGTGTCAGTCTGACCCTGTAATGGTAATAGTTGGGGCAGAATATTATTAAGGGTGCCAAAATAACTTTTTGGGAGTGATATTTGTTAAGTGCTGAACTCTGTGCCAAGCACTAAACTAAATGCTGGGGTTGATACAAGATAATGAGGTTGGACACAGACAAAGAAAATGAGGCATGGAGAAGTTGTGACTTATCCAAGGTTACACAACAGGTAAATGGAAAAGCTGAGATTAGAACCCAGGTCCTCTGATGCCTAGGCCCATGCTCTTTCCATTAGACCAGGCTGCTTCTCAAATTCAGTCGACCAATCAGTCACATTTATTGAATGCTTACTGTACGAAGAACACTGTATTAAGTGGTTGGGAGAGTGCAATGTAACAGTATAACAGAGGTGGCAGACATGTTCTACCCACAATGAGCTTACAGTCTAGAGAGGGAGACTGGCATTAATATAAATAAATACATTATGAATATATATAAAAGTGCTGTGGAGCTGAGGTGGGGTGAATAAAGGGAGCAAATTCAAGTGCAAAGGTAATGAAGAAGGGAGTGGGAGAAGAGGAAATGAGAGGGCTTGGTCAGGGAAGGCCTCTTGGAGGAGATGTGCCTTCAGTAAGACTTTGAAGATGGGGAGATTGACTGTAAAATTGGTATGAAGGGGGAAGGTATTCCAGGTCAAAGGCAGGATGTGGTTGATAGGTGGGCAGCAAGATAGACAAGTTCAAGGTATTGGCATTACCTTATTATATTGGCACAGATTGGCATTAGAGGAGCGAAGGTGTGTAGGCTGGGTTGTATTAGGAAAGTAACGAGGTAAGGTAGGAGGGGGTAAGATGTTTGAGTGCCTTGAAGCCGATGGTAAGGAAATTTTGTTTGATACAGAGGTGCATGGGGAACCACTGGAGGTTCTTGATTGGGGGGAAATATGAACTTAATGTTAATCGTAGAAAAATGATCCCCATGACAGAGTGATGTATGGACTGGAGTGGGGAGAGATAGGATGCAGGGAGATCAGCAAGGAGCGTGATAGGATAAGTGCTTGCATTAACCTGATAGCAGTTTGGGATGGAGAGGAAAGGGTGAATTTTACTGATGTTGAACAGACAGGATTTAGTGACAGATTGACTATGTGGGTTGAATGAGAGAGATGTCAAAGATAATGCCAAGGTTATGGGCTTGTGAGATGGGCAGGATGGTGCTGCGTCTACAGTGATAAGAGTCGGGGAGGACAGGATTTGGGTGGGAAGATTAGGAGTTCTGTTCTGGACATGTTAAATTTGAGGTATGGCGATATAAGCAAGTAGAGATGTTTTGAAGGCATGAGACTGCGAGAGGGAGAGTGATCAGGGCTACTGATGTAGATTTTGGAATCATCTGCATGGGGTGGCAGTTTAAGCCATGGGAGTAAATGAATTATCCCAGGGAGTGGATGTGGATGGAGAATAGAAGAGGACCCAGAACTGAACCTTGAGGGACTCCCTAAGTTCAAAAAGCCTAGAAGGGTACACACTATTAAAGACTTTTTGCAACACAATCTTCATCATTTCTTTTCTTATAAGTGACAACTCGACACTATACTTAGTGTGACTAATTTCCGAGGTCATTTTGACCCTTGTTTCCCAGTGCGTAAAGTATTATTCTTCTCTAAAGAAGTTCAGAGTTTAATGGATAAGGTGTCAAAGAGTAAAAAATGATACCAAGCAAGGGTACCCCTGGTTCTCAGACTCTGTTATAAATAATACTCTCATTAAAATTCTACTGTGAAGAAAGGCAAGTCCATTAGTCTGGGAGCTAATTTTTACAGGCTCCTTAGATGTATGCACATTAAAAATTCAGCTTTTCTAATTGCCAGCCATCAACCACCTAGTCAATGCTGTTCTTGGGGTTTTTAATTATTTACTTCATTTGCATAGACACTTCAATTTATGATCAACCATTCAGTTATCAAGGGACAGTTTAGTAATTTTCTTTTACATTTTTATTTATCCTTTTTGCATTCATAGGAAAAACTCCAAATTACTTCCTGCACCGCATTGAAAGTGAGTCTTCTTAGGTAAAAAAAAACACTACCATTCTCTCTTGAATGTACTACATATACTTTCAATCCTTGAATATTCAGCACGGACAAGTGTAGAAAGTTTAGAGTGAACTCAGTAAAAATTTCCTCATTTCATTCATCATTTGTGGGCCAATACACAACAACAGAGAAGCAGTGTGGCCTGGGAGTCAGAAGGTTCTAATTCTGGCTCTGTCTCTTGTCTGCTGTGTGACTTTGGGCAAGTCACTTCATGTCTCTGAGCTTCAGTTACCTCATCTGTAAATTGGGGATTGAGACTGGGAGCCCTATGTGAGACAAGGACTGTGTCCAACATAATTATCTTGTATCTACCCCAGCGCTTAGTACCCTTGCATATAGTAAGTAGTTAATAAATACCACAGTTACTATTATCATTATTATTAACAGAGAGTCCAAGTATCCTGCTTGCTTTCTCTGCTAACTCTGCTAGGGGTATTGACTCTTCTCAGAATAATACTAACTTTTTGGAATAATACTAATAGGGTATAAACTCCAGGAGAATGAGGTCCATGACTTTGGCTTCTATTCTATGTTCACAATCAAGAAGCAGCATGGCATAGTGGATAGAGCATAGAAGGTCATGGGTTCTAATCCTGGCTCTGTCACTTGTCTTCTGTGACCTTGGGAAAGTCACTTCACTTCTCTGTGCCTCAGTTACCTCATCTGTAAAATGGGGATTGAGACTATGACCCCCACAAGCGGCAAGGACTATGTCCAACCTGATCTGCTTGTATCTACCCCAGCACTTAGCACAGTGCCTGGAGCAGTGCTTAACAAATACCACAATTATTCCTAATTATTATTATTATTATTACAGTGCTTTTGCCCACAGAAGGTGGCTAGTAAATGCAGGTGATGATGAATGCCTCTGTCTTCTGCACTTCTGGAAGCTATCAGGATGGGGAAAGAGTCAGAGACGATGTGGTTAAAATCCCCGAGCAGTCTACAGTTCAAACTACAATGTGGGATTTAAACGAGCATGCACTGAGCATCCTCCAAATTGGATGGTGGGAGGTCTGGGGTGGAGTGACTGTCTAAAACTCTGTACTGTGCCAGAAGACCTGGCAGAGAGGAAGGTCTGACTGGGTTTGACAGTTTTAGACAAGGCATACCCAGTCCCAGGACTTCTGTCTAAAACTTCCCAGATTCTTTTGTCAAGAAAATCTTGACCAACCAGGCACTCTAACCTGTGATTTACTTTACCACTAATATTGGAATGTACATACTCCTTTTCCACAAGAGAAAGTTTTTTTTTTCTCCATGTTGCCCAATACTACTACTACTACTACTACTACTACTACTACTACTACTAATAATAATAATAATAATAATAATAATAATGGCATTTGTTAAGCGCTTACTATATGCCAAGCATGGTTCTAAGCACTGGTGGGGATACAAGGTAATCAGGTTGTCCCACATGGGGCTCACAGTCATAATCCCCATTTTAAAGATGTGATAACTGAGGTGCAGAGAAGTCAAATGACTTGCCCAACATCACACAGCTGACAAGTGGCAAAGCCGGGATTAGAACCCATAACCTCTGACTCCCAAGCCCAGGCTCTTTCCACTGAGCCATGCTGTCAATCAATTCATGGTATCTATTAAGTGCTTACTAGGTGCAGAACACTGTACTGAGTGCTTGGGAAAGCTCAGTCAATAGACACGATCCCTGCCATCAAGGAGCCTAACAGTCTAATGGTGGAGATATACGTTAAAATAAATTAGAGGTAGGGGAAGCAATGGCTGCCTACTCTGTTGGCAGCCATTTTTGATACTTCCCCACATGGCATCATCCAGCCTCCTGGCCTAGATGTGCACACTGCTCCTCAGAAACACAAATCACTATTTCTATCTGTAGGATCAATCCATACCAATCAATCAGTGGCATTTCCTAAGTGCCTACAGTGTGAAGAATACTGTGCTAAGCACTTGGAAAGTACAATACAACAGAGCTGATGGACACAAGCAGCTTACAGTCTAGCAGGGAAAGATACCTTAAAATAAATTTCAGAAAGAGGAAATGGTAAAGTGTAAGGATAAGGTACATCAGTGCTGTGGGATGAGGGTGGGGTAAATATTAAGGGCTTAAAGGATAATAATAATAACAATAATTCTGCTACTTGTTAAGCACGTATTATGTGCCAAGCACTGCAAGCGTTAAAGTAGACTTAAGTTAATCATATTGGACACAGCTCCTCTCCCACATGGGGCTCACAGTCTCAATCTCTATTTTACAGATGAGGTAACTGAGACCCAGAGAATAATAATGATAATTATGGTATTTGTTATGTGCTTACTACATGCCTGGCACTGTACTGAACACTGGGGTGGATACAGGCAAATCAGGTTGGACACTGTCCCTGTCCTACATGGGGTTTACAGTTTCAATCCCCATTTTGTAGATGAGGTAACTGAGACCCAAAGAAGTGAAGTGACTTCGCCAAGGTTACACAGCAGACAAGCAGCGGGGCTGAGACTAGAAACCATGACCTTCTTACTCCCAGGGCCATGCCCTATCCACTACACCAAACTGCTTCTCCATGTACACATCTGAGTGCACAGGTGAGGTAAATGGGAGAATGGTTGGGGAAATGAGGCTTAGTCAGGGAAAGCTTCTTGGGGGAGATGTGATTTTAGGAGCTTTGGAGATGGGGAGAGTTGTGGTCTGTTACATTTGAAGGGGGAGGAATTTCCAGGCCCGATAGAAGGTATGGGAAAAGGCTTGGCGGTGAGATGGATGAGATCAAGGTACAGTGAATAAGCTGGTGCCAGAGAAGTGAAGTGTGAGTGCTGGGTTGTATTAGGAGACTAGTGAAGCAAGGTAGGAGGTGGCAATCTGATTTGGTACCTTAAAGTCAATAATAAGGAGTTTTTGCTTGATGTGGAGGTGAATGGTCAACCATTGGAGGTATTTGAAGAGTGGGCAACATGGACTGAACGTTTTTATAGAAAAATGATCTGGGCAGCAGAGTGAAGTATGGACTGAAATGGGAAGAGACAGGATGCAGGGAGGTCAGTAAGGAGGCTGATGCAGTAGTTAGGGTGGGAAATGATGATCAATCAATCAATCAATCCATGGTATTTATCGAGCACTTATTATGTGCAGAGCACTGTTCTAAGTGTTTGAGAGAGTACAACAGAACCTTCCATCCTACCCTCCTTAACTTTCATCTTCAACGGCTCACTCTCCACTGGTTCCTTCCCCTCTGCTTCAAACATGCCCATGTCTCCCCAATGCTAAAAAAACCCTCTCTTGACCCCACTGCCCCTTCTAGTTATTGCCCTATCTCCCTCCTACCCTTCCTTTCCAAACTCCTAGAACGAGTCATCTACACTCACTGCTTCTAATTCCTCATCTCCAACTCTCTCCTAGACCCCCTCCAATCTGGCTTCCATCCCCTACCCTCCACCAAAACTGCCCTCTCAAAAGTCACCAATGACCTCCTTCTTGCCAAATCCGCCAAACTAGCTCTCTTCCTCCCTTCAAAGCCCTACTGAGAGCTCACCTCCTCTAGGAGGCCTTCCCAGACTAAGCACCCACATTTCCTCTCCTCCTCCTCCCCTCCCCATCGACCCCCCACCTTATCTCCTTCCCCTCCCCCAGCACTTGTGTATATTTGTACATATTTATTACTCTATTAATTTTATTAATGAGTATATACCTATAGTTCAATTTATTCTGATGATATTGACACCTGTCTACTTGTTTTGTTTTTTTTGTCTGTCTCCCCCTTCTAGACTGTGAGCCTATTGTTGGTTAGGGACTGTCTTTATGTGTGCCAATTTGTACTTCACAAGCACTTAGTGCAGTGCTCTGCACACAGTAAGCGCTCAATAAATACAATTGAATGAATGAATGAATGAATAAGCAGACCCATTCCCTGCCCATAATGAGCTCACAGTGATTGCTTGAATCATAGTGGTAACAGTTTCGATGGAGAGGAAAGGGAGGATTCTAGAGTTGTTGTGAAGGTAGGATTAACAGGATTTTGTGACAGATTGATTGGTCAGGTTGAAAAAAAGATGAATCAAGGATAATTCATTCAATCATATTTATTGAGCACTTACTGTGTGCAGAGCCCTGTACTAAGTGCTTGGGAAGTACAAGTTGGCAACATAAAGAGATGGTCCCTATCCAACAACAGGCTCACAGTCTAGAAGGGGGAGACAGACAACAGAAGAAAACATGTGGACAGGTGTCAAGTCATCAGAATGAATAGAAGTAAAGCTAGATGCAAATCATTAACAAAATAAATAGAATAGTAAATATGTACAAGTAAAATAGAGTAATAAATATGTACAAACATATATACAGGTGCTGTGGGAAGGGGAACGAGGTAGGGTGGGGGGGTTGGGGAGGAGGAGAGGAAAAAGGGGGCTCAGTCTGGGAAGGCCTCCTGAAGGAGGTGAGCTCTCAGTAGGGCTTTGAAGGGAGGAAGAGAGCTAGCTTGGCGGATGTGCGGAGGGAGGGCATTACAGGCCAGGGGGAGGACGTGGGCTGGAGGTTGATGGTGGAGCAGGCTAGAACAAGGTACAGTGAGGAGGTTAGCGGCAGAGGAGCAGAGGGTGCGGGCTAGGCTGCAGAAGGAGAGAAGGGAGGTGAGGTAGGAGGGGGCAAGGTGATGGAGAGCCTTGAAGCCGAGAGTGAGGAGTTTTTGTTTGATGCTTAGGCTGACTGGTAGCCACTGGAGATTTTTGAGGAGGGGATTAACATGCCCAGAGCATTTCTGCACAAAGATGATCCGGGCAGCAGCGTGAAGTATAGACTGAACTGGGGAGAGATGGGAGATCAGAGAGGAGGCTGATGCAGTAATCCAGTCAGGATAGGATGAGAGATTGAACCAGCAAGGTAGCAGATGATGCCAAGGTTAGTACAGTGCTCTGCACACAGTAAGCACTCAATAAATATGATTGAAAGAAAGGTTATAGACTATGAAGATAGTACTATTGTCTACAGTGAGAGGAAACTCAAGGGGAGGAAAGGATTTGGGTAGAAAGGTGGACACGGTCATGTTTGAAAGCACTGAGGAATGAGCCAATAGAAAGTAAGCAGATGAAAATTCATTCATTCAATTGTATTTATTGAGCTCTTACTGTGTGCAGAGCACTGTACTAAGCGCTTGGGAAGTACAAATTGGCAACAAATAGAGATGGTTCCTACCGAAAAACGGGCTCACAGTCTAGGAGGGGGAGACAGACAACAACATAAAACAAGTAGACAATCAATCATATTTATTGAGCACTTACTCTGTGCAGAACACTGTACTAAGCGCTTGGGAAGTACAAACTGGCAACATATAGAGACAGTCCCTACCCAACAGTGGGCTCACAGTCTAGAAGGGGGAGACAGAGAACAAAACTAAACATACTAACAAAATAAAATAAATAGAATAGATAGGTACAAGTGAAATAAATAGAGTAATAATAAATAAATAGAGTAATAGTAAGAGTAATAGTAATAGACAAGGTTTCAATACCATAAGATTGTTGTGAGAGAGGGAGGTAGGGAGGAAGCAAGTGCCTGATGACGTCAGAGGGATGAAGTTGAAGTCCTTCCCTGGTGTACCCACAGGACATCAGATTGCCCTTCCCTTAAGGAAATATAAGTACCTCAGAGTTAATCAGAGTTACTAATAAACTCTGCTTCATAATTCTTGAAGACCAGAATATAGCACCCTAAACAACTCATATTACTGAATACCACCTCAAAATTTGTGGTAATGCCTGTATTTATAGAAACAACAAAGTATTCTGCAGGTTTCCTAAGGAACAAGTCAATTTTTGAACAAAACCATTGCTTTGTCACTGGTGCATTGCTCTGGGCTTGAGCAGTAATGAAAGTGATTGATTTGCAATCCCTGGTATTATTGAGCTCCCACCCCAGGCATTCTCTGGAGGCTTTTTACAAACAGTAGAACTGAATGGTGATTGGGAATTGAGCCCAGCTGCCCCTCCTAGAAAGTAGGGAATTGATTGCTCTGCTTCTTTCCACTGGGGACTCATAAGGATGATATGTTCGCACTCTTCAGTGTGTGATCTGCAAGGACCTCCAATTGAGAGAAGTGCATGATAACCCAACAATGCCAGAAATTGCAAATCAATCACCATCAGACAAAACATAGACAGTAGTTACCATAAAACCTCTTTTGTTCCCCTCTCAGGAACTTGGTACGATACTTTGTACATAATTTATCGCCCTGCTCTTTGGTCCCTTAAATCTAATCACCACCTAGATGAATCTGAATATTCATATACTTTCGGCCCCGTCACGATTTCCAGCTTGTTTCCACTGTTCATTCTATTTTACTTTAACCCTGAGGCACATGTAATTATGAACAACTGACTTTTCACTGGGATTTTTGCAGTACTACCTCTTGCCCTTACCCCTCACCATTCTCAGTTCAGTGGAAGTGGTAGTAATGTAGCATTAGCAGTAGTACTCGTAATAGCAATAGGAGCAGCATAGCCTAGTGCATGGGTCTTAAGAGTCAGAGGACCTGGGCTCTAATCCAAGCTCCACCACTTTTCTGCTGTGGTCTTGGGCAAGTCATTAACTTTCTTGTGCCTCAGTTACCTCATCAGTAAAAAAGGGATTCAATCCCCATTCTCCCTCTTACTTTAGATTGTGAGCTCCATGTGGGGCAGGGACTGTGTTCAACATGATTACTTTGTAATTATCCCAGAGTTTAGGACCATTCTTGATACAGAGCGCTTCACAAATACTATTATCATTATTATTATTACTAAGTGCTCAGTTAGAATAATAATCAGTCAATCAATGGCAATTATTGAGTGCTTGCTGCATGCAGAGCACTGTACTAAGTGCTTGGAAGAGTTCAATGGAGTTGGAATACTGGCTTCTCATTCTAGGCATTTTAACAAGTTGACCCCTGTCTCACATAACATATGAGTTTAACACATCATTATGCAGAAACTAACCTCCATCTGTACGCCACTCTCAACTCTCCTGTGAGCTGGTGTATTAGGAGATCCGTGAGGAAAGGTAGAAGGGGAGAGCTGACTGAGTACTATAAGGTAGATGGTAAGGCATTTCTGTTTGATATAGAGGGGATGGACAACTATAGGGAGACGTGGACTGAATGTTCTTTTAGAAAAATGATCCAGGCAGTAAAGTATGGACTGGAGTGGGGAAAGACAGGAGGCAGGGAGGTTAGCATTTGGATTTGCTCCCTTTATTCACCCCTTCCTCAGATCCACAGCACTTAACAGTTGTAACAATAATAATAATAATAGTATCTGTTAAGCGCTTATTATGTGCCAGGCACTGAACTAAGCTCTGGGTAGATACAAGCAAATCAAATTGGACACAGTTCCCATCCCATGTGGGGCCACAGTCTCACTCTCCATTTTACAGATGAGGTAACTGAAGCACACACAAGTGAAGTGACTTGGCCAGTGTCACAGAGCAGACAAGTGGCAGAGTCAGGATTGTAACCCATGACCTTTTGACTGACATATCTGTAATTTATTTACTCATATTAATGTCTGTCTCCTCCTCTAGACTGTAAATTCACTGTGGGCAGGGAACATCTCTATTAACTCTGTTATATTGTACTCTCCCAAGTGCTTAGTACAGTGCTCTATATACAGTAAGAACTCAAAAAAGCGGTATAGCCTAGTGGATAAAGCACAGACCTGGGATATAATCCCAGTTCTACCACTTGTCTGCTGTATGACCTTGGGCAAGTCACTTCATTTTTCTGTGCCTCAGTTACCTCATCTGTAAAATGGAGATTAAGACTGTGAGTTCCATAAGGGACAAAGACTGTGCCTAACCTGATTAGCTTGAATCTATCCCAGAGTTTAGTACAGTGCTTGGCACATTGTAAGTGTTTAACAAATAGCATAAAAAAGAGAAAATGCAATTGATTGATTGATTGAGGAGGCAGATGCAGAAGTCAAAGCCCTTCTGAAAGTCTGTCTCCTCCAATGTCTTCCATGATTAATTCCCAGCATCCCAAGTCATCTAAACCCATCAGCCATCTCTAGTTCTTGTGTACCTACTAAGGCTCATCTTCATCTCTTACCAAAGCCTGACTGTAAAGCAGAATAGGTTTTTTTTTCCTTTATGGTTCTTATTAAGCACTTACAATGTGCCCTGCACTGTACTAAGCAGCTGGGGTGGATACAAGCAAATTGGGTTTGTCACAGTCCCTCATAGGACTCACAGTCTTAATCCCCATTTTACAGATGAGGTAACTGAGGCACAGAGAAATGAAGTGACTTGCTCAAGGTCACACAGCAGATATGTCCTGTAGCTGGGATTAGAACCCATGGTCTTTCCAGTAAACCACACTGCTTCCGTATACTTAACATGTATTCAGTCACTCTACAATGATCAATGTTGCCTGGTCTAGCTACCAATCCCTTGCCTGTGTCTGCCTTCTTGCCTGAAACTCCCTCCTTCCCTCCCTTCACATCTGACAGACCACCTCTCCTGGCACCTTCAAAGTCCTACTGAAATCACACTTTCTTTAAAAGGCCTTTCCCGACTAGGCTCTCATTTTTCCCTATTCACCTTCCCTTCTACACTCATCATCAATGGGATTTATTGAGGTCTTACTGAACTAAGCGCTTGGGAGAGTACAATCCAACAGAATTGGTAGACACGTTCTCTGCCCACAAGGAGCTCACACACTTGGATCTGTACCCCTTAAGGGTCTGATATTCACCTCCCCCTCAGACACGCAGCTCTGAAGTACATATTTCTATGCTCTCCCAATCCTGAATCAGTTATTTATTTTAATGTCTGTCTCCCCCTCTGGACTGTGAGTTGCTCATGGAGGGAACATATCTACCAACACTACTGCATTTTTCTCTCCCAGGAACCTAGTGCAGTGTTCAGCACACAGTAGGTGCTCAATAAATAAGTAGCCTAGAACATGTGCTTGGGAATCAGAAGGATTTGAGTTCTAATCCCAGTTCTGCCACAGGTCTGCTGTGTGACCTCGGGCAAGTCACTTAACCTCTCTGTGCCTCGGGTACTGCATCTGTAAAATGGGGATTTAAAGATTGTGAGGCCCATGTGGAACAGGGACTATGTCCAACCTGATTATCTTATACCTACTCTAGTGCTTAGTACAGTGTCTGGTACATAGTAGGTGCTTAACAAATACCATTAAAAATACCATTAACTGAATCAATATTTTTATGGATGAACATAACTTCAATGCTGGTGACCTAGCTCATAGGTGATGCTGATGAAATTACCGGCAAAGTTGGGTCCGTATTCTGTGTCAGGGTCAGGTCTCACAGCCACATAAAATATACACATTTATTTAATCGTGCATACAATTATTTATTTTGATCACTCTGCAAATGCTTTCATGTCTATTTCTTCCATTAGAGTATAATGGGGCAGGGAAGGTGCCATTTGTTATTTTGTACCTCCCAAGTGTTTAGTACAATGCATCGCTCTCAGTGAACATTCAATATATACTACCACCACTTGTACTACTACTACTGCCACTACTACTACTACTGCTGCTGGTACTCCTGGCTTTAGGTTTCCCAATACCAACTCTCCTCACAGCAGTTGTATGGGTATCAATCAATCAATCAGTCAGTGGTATTTATTGAGCACTCACTATTTGAAGAGCACTGTAGTAGGCTCCTGGATGCCGTCACTCATTCTCCTCACATGTTTCGCCCAGAGGAGCTTGCTAGGGTGCTTAGAGATTCAATGGTAGGAGACTGACTATAATCCAGAATTTCACTGGTGATGGTTTTGTGTTGCCACTTAATATTGAGTTTGTATTTTGATTCTGTTCAAGCCATTCAAAGAGCCTGTGTAGGTTTCAGGTGTCACAACTATAAGAAGGTTTGACAACACTACAGTTCTGTGGAGCTTTATCATTCCACAGACCACCACTCTCCCCATCTTCAGAGCCCTATTAAAATCATATTTTCCCCAAGAGGCCTTCTCTGACTAGCTCTTCATTTCCCCTCCCTATTCGCCTCTCTTTGCATTACCTTTACACTTGGGTCTGTCCCCTCTAAGCACTCTGATATTCACTCACCACCCCAGCCCCACAGCATATGCACATATCCTTATACTCTGCTGTTTCCCTATTTATTTTATTGTCTCTCTCCTCCAGTAGACTGTAAGCTCCCTGTGAGAAGGGAACACCCTTACCAACTCTCTTGTATTGTATTCTCCCAAGTAGTTAGTAGAGTGCTCTGTCTGTAATAAGCACTCCAAATATACATAATAATAATAATAATGATGGCATTTGTTAAGCACTTACTATGTGCCAAGCACTGCTCTAAGCGCTGGGGTAGGTACAAGGTTATCAGATTGTCCCATGTGGGGCTCACAGTCTTAATCCCCATTTTACAGATGAGGTAAACGAGGCACAGAGAAGTGATATGACTTGCTCGAAGTCACACAGCTGACAAGTGGCAGAGCTGGGATTAGAACCCACAACCTCTGACTCCCAAGCCCAAACTCCTTCCACTATGCCACGCTGCTTCTACTGTATATCTTTGAGAAGTGGGAAGACAGGTGTAAAGTGATATTTTAGGAAGATGACCCACGCAGCAGAGTGAAGTATGGACTGGATCCTAGAGGCAGAGAGTCCTGTGAGGAGGCTGATTTAGGAGGGGATGAGGAAGAGGAATATTACATCTGCTTGGGATTCTGATACCATGTTTCTGCCACACCGTAAGATGAATCAAGCATCTTAATTCAGGTTTCTATTTCTTTGTCTATCACTGCAGCTATGATGAGAGTGCTGCATAGGTAATTCTGTGACAGCATTACCTCTGGGTTGCCAGTATGAATTTATGCGTGTTTGGCTACCCTGACACTTTGTTTTCTTTGGACTTATCGACAGGCTGATAAATTGGCTCAGTTGCCTTTAGACTTATCATCACCCCATAGCATCTTGTGGATTTAGAGAAGTAGTTCACAGCCATCCACATATCTTCTTGGGGGTGTGCTTCTGGGAAACAATCATCTGCATGGAGTAATTCTTGAATGACTGTTTCTAGGACTTCTGGAAGATGCACACAGACTGTCTTGAGTTGAAAGAGTTTCCCAGAGGTGCAAAGGCATATTCTACCACCTGCATGCAGATCTCTAGTTGCATCTTCCAGTACAGCTGCATAGAACAGTACCAAGTCCACTCTGCAGAGCTACTTTCCTGGCTTGGGACTGGGGGATGGCTAATAATAATAATTATGGTACTTGTTAAGCCCTTCCTATGTGCCAATAACTGTTCTAAGAGCTGGGGTAGATACAAGGCATAACATAATCAGGTTGGACCCAGTCCCTGTCCCACATAGGGCTCACACTCTTTATCCCCATTTTTTTTTACAGATGAGGTAACTGAGGCCCAGAACATTTAAGTGACTTGCCCAAGGTCCCACAAAGGACAAGTGGCAGAGTCAAGATTAGAACACAGGTCCTTCTGATTCCCAGGCCCATGAAGGCCATGCTGCTTCTCACAGGCTCTGACAGGACCCATCGTCTCAGCCCTGTCCAGCTATACTGTCCTAAAGCAGTCACAGAGTCTTCATAAGCTTTTCAGGGCAGCCAATTTTGCTTAATAGTTTTCAGAGCCCAGATCTACTGATGGGATCAAATGCTTTAGTAAAGGTTGAGCATAACTGTGCCTAGGTCTTGAAGCTATTCCCTGTGCTTCTCCAGCATCTAACACAGGCCAGAAAAACAAAACATTAATAATAATAAGAATAATAATGATGTTGATAATATATGGTATTTGTTAAGTGCTTACTATGTGCTAGGCACTGTTCTAAGCACTGGGGTAGATACAAGCTAATCAGGTTTGACACAGTCCATGTCCCATATAAGTTTTACATCCTTAATCCCCATTTTTCAGGTGAGATAACTAAGGTACAGAGAAGTTAGGTGACTTGCCTAAGGTCCCACAGCTGACAAGTAGCAGAGCCAGGTCCTTCTGAATCCCAGGCCCTTGTTCTATCCACTAAGCTGCGCGAAGCCACACTGTTAGTCTGGTGACAGAAAAGGAAAGGTCAAAAGAAGCAGAAAAGAATCAAGAGATAATGAAGCCAACCTACTCACTGTACCTTGGTCTCATCTATCTTTCCACCAAAGCCTCGCCCACCTCCTACTTCTGGGCTAGAACTCCCTACCCACTTCACATCCAACATACTATCATTCTCCCCTACCTTCAAAGAATTGTTAATCAATTGCAATTATTAGTCAATCACTCGATATTGAGTGTTTACTATGTGTAGAGCACCGTATTAAGTGCTTGGGAGAATTCAAAACAACAGAATTAGTAATAATAATGGTATTTGTTAAGCACTTACTATGTGCCAAGCACTGTTCTAAGCACTGGAGTAGATACAAGGTAATCAGGTTGAAACACATGGGGCTCACAGTCTTCATCCCTATTTTACAGATGAGTTGAGGCACAGAGAAGTGAAGTGACTTGTCCAAGGTCACACAGCAGGCAAGTGGCAGAGCCGGGATTAGATTTCCTACCCATAATGAGCTTCCAGTCTAGAGATTAAAATTATTATTAAAAATCATTAATAACATCTCCTCCAAGAGGCCTTCCTCAACTATGCCCTCATCTCCCCTACTCCCCTTCCCTTGTTTGTCACCTTTTCATTTGAATTGCAACCTTTAATAGCCCCACTGGGCTTAGGGACATATCCATAATTTATTTCAATGTGTGACTTTCAACTCCTTGAGAGTAGGGAACATGTCCACCAACTCTGTTATACTGCACTCTCACAAGTGAATCAATAAATCAGCATGAGAAGCAGAGAAGCCTAGTAGATAGAGCAGGGGCCTGGGAGTCAGAGGACCTGGGTTCTAATCCTGGCTCCACCAGCTGCTTGCTGTGTGACCTTGGGTAAGTCACTTTGCTTCTTTGTGCTTCAGTTTCCTCAACTGTAAAATGGGGATTACCCGTCTTCCCTCCTACTTAGACTGTGAGCCCCATGTAGGACAGAGATGGTGTGCAACCCAATTAACTTGTACCTACCCCAAAACTTAGAACAGTGTTTGACATTTAGTAAGTGTTTAACAAATACCATAAAACAATCAATTGTACGCATTGAGCACTCACTGTGTGCAGAGCACTGTACTAAGCACTTGGGAGAGTATACTGTAACATATAACAAAGTTGGTAGACAAAGTCCCTGCCCACAATGAGCTTACAGTCTAGAAGGGTTGACTGAAATTAATATAAATAAATAAATTAAGGATATGTACATAAGTGCCATGGGGGTGAAGGAGGGGTGAATAAAGGGAGCAAACCCAGGTGCAAGGGTGACACAGAAAGGAGTGGGAGAAGAGGAAATGAGGGCCTAATCAGGGAAGGCCTCTTGGAGGAGATGTGCCTTCAATAGGGCTTTGAAGGTGAGAATAGTAAATGTCTGTTGAATATGAAGAGTGAGGGCATTCCAGACCAGAGACGGGACATGGGCGAGAGATTCAGCGAGAACTTCCAAAAGTTTACAATAAAAATCTGAAGCATAAAATTAAAACACTTCTGCAGCAAACAACAAAAACAGGTGAACTCCAGAAAATCCTACTCTTTCTATGGAGAATTCAGAACTTAAAACAACATATGTTTTAATAAAAGCAAAGCTGATCCCCTACCCAACTAGTCAGAAGTTATGGGTTCTAATCCCAGCTCCTCTACTTGTCAGTTGTGTGACTTTGGGTAAGTCCTACCCCCCGCCCTTCCCCCAGCCAACAAAAATTAAAAAAAAAAGGAAACATAGATGAGAATGAAAAGAAAAAGAAAAAATAGAAGTAGGAGAGTAGGTATTGAAAATAAGGCTATAGTTCACCAAGGTAATGATGGTGAAAGTAGTAATGATTGTTAAAGAAAACTAGTGACTTTGTTAACACTGTCTCTAAAGTCTTCGGATAGAGAAAACAAGAATGGAAATCATGACAACAAAATCAAAAGCTAAATTTTATGAAGTAATAATAATAATAATGGCATTTATTAAGTGCTTACTATGTGCAAAGCAGGTAATCTTTCCTTGGAGATTTTTTATATTAATCCATAGTTATTATTCCTATAAAAATATTTCAGCTCTATTACGGCACAGAGTACTTAAAAATCTTTTGTGAATTTATAGGATTCTGCTTGATCAAGATGGAGGCAAGAAAACCGCTACTCATCCCATTAAAACTAATTCTTATCACTGAATCAAGTAAGATTTATTCATTTGTTTTCATTCGATTCCTGTAATTTGGATTAGTGCGTAGATTCATAGCGATCCAATTTAATTGCAAATCCTATGAATTGAGGAATCATTTACTGAATCACTTCTGATTCCTTTAGATGGCATGACACAAATAAATCCATGTTTGTCTTCAAATAAGCAGGAATGTAACAAGATTTCTGAGTGGCCTGAGGAGAGGGATTAAGCGCAGTGAAGCCATGAAGTTACACTGGCAAAAGCAAAGAGCAGGTAAGTCAATCAAATAGTCAATTGTATTTAGTGAGTGCTTAATAATAATTAATAATTATGGTATTTGTTAAGTGCTTACTATGTTCCAGGTACTGTACTAAGTGCTGGGATGGATACAAGCCAATTGGGTTGGACACGGTAGCATGTCCCACATGGGGCTCACAATCTCAATCCCCATGAGGTAACTGAGGCACAGAGAAGTTAAATGACTTGCCCAAGGTCACACAGCAAGCAAGTGGTAGAGACGGGATTAGAACCCATGACCTTTTACCTCCCAGGCCTGTGTTCTATACATTAAGTGGATGCAGGCTCCTGTACTAATTACTTGGAAGAGTACAATACAACAATAAAAAAGACACAGAGCTTACAGTCTAGAGGGGGAGAAAACATGAATATAAATAAATAAGTAGATTGGAGAGAAGCTTAGAAAGACTCTTATGTGGAATGGGGCAGACAAACACTGATCCGAAAGCATGATCTAGGGCAGAGGACCAGTAAGACTATGAATACATCAATATGGTAATTCATTCATTCATTCATTCATTCGTATTTATTGAGCGATTACTGTGTGCAGAGCACTGCACTAAGCGCTTGGGAAGTACAAGTTGGCAACATATATGGACGGTCCCTACCCAACAGCAGGTTCACAGTCTAGAAGGGGGAGACAGACAACAAAACAAAACACATTAACAAAATAAAATAAATAGAATATGTACAAGTAAAATAAATAAATAGAGTAATAAATATGTACAAACATATATACATATATACAGGTGCTGTGGGGAGGGGAAGGAGGTAAGGTGGGGGGGATGGGGAGGGGAAGGAGGGGGTAATTGGGAGGTAGGGATGAGTTCCAGTGCTTAGACCAGTGCTTGGCACATAGTAAGCACTTAAATACGATCATCATTATTATTATTATTACTGGGAACAGAGTGTTCAGAAACAGCTTGTGAAAACAAAATGGAATCCTTATTTACCAAAACTGGCTACGTAAATTATCACCTGTCAATGTATCTACCAATGAATCAATGATAGTGAGCACTTACTGTGTTCAGAGCACTGTATTAGGTGTTCTATCTATATTTCTGTCTATCAATCAACAATTGGGGGAGCCGTATCCTGATTTTCTGCTAATAAGAACCACCATATGTATGATCTAAGATGGTTATGGTGTTCATTAAGTACAGAAGCAGCCTGTCCTAGTGGAAAGAGCACAGGACTGGGTGGCAGGAAACCTAGGTTCAATCCCAGGTCCAATGCTTGCCTAGCGTGTGACCTTAGGCTAGTCATTTAACCTTTTTGTGCTTCAGTCTCCTCATCTGTAAAATAGGGATTAAAATACCTGTTTACCCTTTCCATTAGACTGTGGGCCCCATGCCTACCCTCACACTTAGCACAGGGCTTGGCACAGATAAACACTTAGCAAACTTGCTTGGCTCATATGATGTAGCTGTACCAAATGAGACTCACAATCTAAGAAATTTATCAAGCTATTGTGGGAAAATGCTTTGGTCTGAAGTCCATCCTTGGGGATAGTAATAATAATAATAACAATAATAATAATAATGGCATGTATTAAGCACTTACTATGTGCAAAGCACTGTTCTAAGTGCTGGGGAGATTACAAGGTGATCAGGTTGTCCCACGGGGTTCTCACAGTCTCCATCCCCCTTTTACAGATGAGGGAACTGAGGCCCAGAGAAGTGAAGTGACTTGCCCGAAGTCACACAGCTGACAAGTGGCAGAGCCGGGGTTTGAACCCATGACCTCTGACTCCAAAGCCCAGGCTCTTGCCACTCAGCCAAGCTGCTTCTCTGGATGGATGGGGATGGAAATGGAGATGGAAATGCCACGGCCGTTTACGGCACAGTGGATAGAGCGTGGGCCTGGGACTCAGAAGTTTGTGGGTTCTAATCCTGGCTCTGCCACTTATCTACTGTGTGACCTTGGGCAAGTCACTTCACCTCTCTGTACCTCAGTGTCCTCATCTGCAAAATGGGGACTAAGACTGTGAGCCCCACATGGGACAGGGACTATGTCCAACCCGATTTGCATGTATCCACCCCAGCACTTAGTACAGTGCCTGGCACACAGTAGGCACTTGAGAAATACCAGAATTATTATTATTATTAGATCTTGGGCTTGGGAGTCAGAAGTTGTGGGTTCTAATCCCGGCTCCTCTACTTGTCAGTTGTGTGACTTTGGGTAACTCACTTAACTTCTCTGTGCCTCAGTTACCTCATGTGTAAAATGGGGATTAAGATTGTGAGCTCCACGTGGGACAAGCTGATAACCTTTTATCTACCCCAGCACTTAGAACAATGCTTGGCACATAGTAAGTCCATTATTATTATTATTATTAATAATAAAACTCCACTGATAGCAGTAATAGGGCCACATTCCTCCGCCATTCACCCTCCTCTTCAGTGGTGCTCATGGACTCAACTAAGAACTTCAAAGCAGTGTGGCTCAGTGGAAAGAGCATGGGCTTGGGAGACAGAGGTCATGGGTTCTAATCCCACCTCTGCCGTCATCTGTGTGACTTTGGGCAACTTCTCTGAGCCTCAGTTACCTCATCTGCAAAATGGGGATTAAGTCTGTGAGCCCCACATGGGAAAACCTGATGATCTTGCATTTCCCTCCAGTGCTTAGAAAAGTGCTTGGCACACAATAAGCACTTAACAAATACCATCATTATTATTCACAGGGCTGGGGGCAGTTTATGGGCTGTGATTCATTCACCACTGTTTTACAACATAAAGAAAGACCACTGATGTATAGGATTAGGCATAACCACCTGCTTCAGTCAAATTGAATGTGAGGCTGTTCATGGTAGAAAACAATCCACTTTCTGCCTGAGAACCAGAGTTCTGAAGCTTAAGAGGTCTCCAGCGTGCACTGTTCTGGGACTGCTTTCCATGGAGAATTTGTTTGGGATCCCATATTACAGTCATTCGAGAGCCCTGTTGGAGCTATTAATTAAGTATTAAGGTTTACATGGAGAGGGTTTATGATTCATTCTGCCTAAGAGTTGAGAATTTTGTCCAATAGTTACAGATGCCTGGTGTATTTAGTTGGAAAGTTAAAGTGATAAAGGGATCAGATGTTGCCACTCATTGGTCCTACTGATTTTTGGTCTCTCAATATTTGGCATGCGGTGCCAATTCTGACTGGGTTCTTTTATCAGTCACAGAACCTGTCCACAGTGCAGCCCTTTAATGCTGCTGATAAACATGAACACTCTCCAAAGTGGAAACTGTTGAAACAGTTCCTAATTATCTATCAATCAGCCATAATTATGGAATATTTAAAGTGTGCAGATTACTGTACTAAGCACTTGGGAGAGTACAATATAATAGAGATGGTAGACATAATAATAATAATGATGGCACTTGTTAAGCACTTACTATGTGCAAAGCACTGTTCTAAGTGCTGGGGGGATACAAGGTGATCAGGTTGTCCCATGGGCGGCTCACAGTCTTAATCCCCATTTTACAGATGAGGTAACAGGCTCAGAGAAGTTAAGTGACTTGCCCAAGGTCACTGAGCCGGGGCCAGGATTCGAACCCGTGACCTCTAACTCCAAGGCCCGTGCTCTTTCGGCTGAACCACGCTGCTTCTCTGAGACATGTTCTCTGTCCACAGCCAGGTTAAAGTCAGTTCCCATATGGAGTTTTCGAATTTTGTGGTTTGGTGGCACATTGCTTCCCAGATCTTAGTAGGGTGCTCTACACATAGTAAGAGCTTAATCAGTATTCTTTCTACTACTACTAGCAAATGCAGAGCTTTTGCCATTAGCTGCCATATGCTCTGGCTTTGAAAAACGTACTCTGAAGATGGGTTACTTCTTTAACAAGGTAAAATGCCTGCCACAAATTATTTTGGATCTATCGGCTGTCTTCAACAGCACATCTCCACTGCAACACACACACACCCATCCACATCCCCGACGGTGGGTTAACTGAAGTTTTACAATTTGACATCTAAAAAGTGGATCCAATCGATTGGGCAATCAGCAGATTATTTGCCTTCAGAACAATCCTGATTCCTGGGCACAAAGCTTGAGCTTGCCATCTTCCCGCTGCTGGAGAATGAGCTGAACTAAGAACTTCTCAGGGGATCCAGCCCATAATATTCATTGCACATCTACAGTATGCATTGCATTATCCAAAGCACTTGAGAGAACCCAATGAACTTAGCAGACACAATCCTTGCCCTTGAAGTGCTTACAATCCTACTGGGGAGATAAATACTATGATTATCTTGCATCTCCCCCAGTGTTTGGTATAGTGCTTTGAAAGAGCTTAACAAATACCACAATCATTATCCATTTACAGATAAGAGGAGGAAGTAAATACTACGATTATCTTATATCTCCCAAAGAGCTTAGTACAGTGCTTTGTAAGAGCTTAACAAATACCACAACCATTATTCATTTACAGGTAAGAGAAGGAAGAAGGAAAGTGGGTATATAGGTGAGTGAGTCATTAAATAATAATTATAATAATGACGGCATTTGTTAAGCGCTTACTATGTGCAAAGCACTGTTTAAGTGCCGGGGAGGATACAACAAATTGTAACTGATTGTCCCAAGCTGGGCTCACAGTCTTCATCCCCATTTTACAGATGAGGTAACTGAGGCACAGAGAATTTAAGTGACTTGCCCAAGTCACACAGCTGACAATTGGCGGAGCAGGGATTTGAACCCATGATCTCTTACTCCCAAGCCCATGCTCTTTCCACTGAGCCACGTTGCTTCCCTTAAATAATAGGGATTGTATAAAAGTGCTATAGGGGGTTGAGATAAGTGTCTAGTTGGAGCTGAGTGTTGAGGCAGTAACTGGGAGAATTAAGTTCGGGGAGAGGAGAAAATAATTAGGGAATGCCTCTTGGAGGATATGTGATTTCAGAAGGCTTTGAAATATGGAGAGTTGTGGCCTACCAGATATCAAGTGGGAAGGAATCCCAGGCAGGAGGAAGGTTCACAGACAAGGAGTTCGGGGTGGGAAGAGAAGGGGA
This sequence comes from Tachyglossus aculeatus, assembly GCF_015852505.1. Classification (NCBI taxonomy): domain Eukaryota; kingdom Metazoa; phylum Chordata; class Mammalia; order Monotremata; family Tachyglossidae; genus Tachyglossus; species Tachyglossus aculeatus. Next base: position 59,660,405 of record NC_052072.1, read on the forward strand.
GGAGGAACAGAGAGTAGGTTAGTTTGAGAAGAATGAAGAGTATGAGCTGAGGTGCAATGGGAGAAGAGTGTGTAAGTAGGGGATGGAGATCTGAGTGCCTTAAAGCTGATGGGTAGGTATTTATGCTTGATGAGGAGGAGGAATGTGCAACCACTGTAATAATAATAATTCATTCATTCAATCATATTTATTGAGCGCTTACTGTGTGCAGAGCACTGTACCAAGCGCTTGGGAAGTACCAGTTGGCAACATATAGAGGCGGTCCCTACCCAACAGCGGGCTCACAGTCTAGAAGGGGGAGACAGACAACAAAACAAAGCATATTAACAAAATAAAATAAATAGAATAGTAAATATGTACAAATAAAATAAATAGAATAATAACTATGTACAAACATATATACAGGTGCTGTGGGGAGGGGAAGGAGGTAGGGCAGGGGGAATGGGGAGGGGGAGGAGGGGGAGAGGAAGGAGGGGGCTCAGTCTGGGAAGGCCTGCTGGAGGAGGTGAGCTCTCAGTAGGGCTTTGAAGGGAGGAAGAAAGCTAGTTTGGCGGATGTATGGAGGGAGGGCATTCCTGGCTAGGGGGAGGATGTGGGCCAGGGGTCGACGGTGGGACAGATAAGAACAAGGCACAGTGAGGAGGTTAGCGGCAGAGGAGCTGAGGGTGCAGGCTGAGCTGTAGAAGGAAAGAAGGGAGGTGAGGTAGGAGGGGGCGAGGTGATGGACAGCCTTGAAGCCGGGAGTTAGGAGTTTTTGCCTGATGCATAGGTTGATTGGTAGCCACTGGAGATTTTTGAGGAGGGGAGTAACATGCCCAGAGTGTTTCTGCACAAAGATGATACGGGCAGCAGAGTGATGTATAGATTGAAGTGGGGAGAGACAGAAGGATGGGAGATCACAGAGGACGCTGATGCAGTAATCCAGTTGGGATAGGATGAGAGATTGAACCAGCAGGGTAGCGGTTTGGATGGAGAGGAAAGGGTGGATCTTGGCGATGTTGCGGAGGTGAGTGGCAGGTTTTGGTGATGGATTGGATGTAAGGGGTGAACGAGAGAGCAGAGTCGAGGATGACACCAAGGTTGCGGGCTTGTGAGACAGGAAGGATGGTAGTGCCGTCAACAGTGATGGGAAAGTCAGGGAGAGGGCAAGGTTTGGGAGGGAAGATAAGGAGTTCAGTCTTGGACATGAAATAATAATAATGGCATTTGTTAAACACTTACTATGTGCCAAGCACTGTTCTAAGCGCTGGGGTAGGTACAAGGTTATCAGATAGTCCCATGTGGGGCTCACAATCTTAATCCCCATTTTACAGATGAGGTAACTGAGGCACAGAGAAGTGACATGACTTGCCCAAAGTCACCCAGCTAACAAGTCGCGGAGCCGGGATTAGAACCCACGACCTCTGACTCCCAAGCCCGAGCTCTTTCCACTAAGCCACGCTGCTTCTACTGTATATCTCTGAGAAGTGGGAAGACAGGTGTAAAGTGATATTTTAGGAAGATGATCCACGCAGCAGAGTGAAGTATGGACTGGATCCTAGAGGCAGAGAGTAATGTGAGGAGGCTGATTTAGGAGGGGATGAGGAAGAGGGAATGCTAGTGGAAGTCACATGACTCCAAACTGCACTCCCACTATGGGGGAAAAGTACATTACAGGGAAAGAACAGGCCATATTCTTAAGAGCCTATGGAAGATCTGTCTAGTTAAACCTAGACCCTAGGAGTAAGAAGATAGAAGGTGGGAATCAGGTTGGGGGGTCTTTTAGATGTTTTAAACACATTATGCCACAACATTTTGAAATGGCATTATTGTGTACATATGAGTTGGTTATTACCTATTTGTGGTATCAGAGGAACAACTACATGCAGAAATAACTAAGCTATTGGGGAGTCAAGTCCCTGCCTAATAAGTCAATCAATGAATCACATTTATTGAGTGCTTACGGTGTGCAGAACACTGTACTCAATGCTTGGGAGAGCTCAGTGCAACAGAACTGGTAATAGTAATAATAATGATGTTGGTATTTGTTAAGCACTTACTTTGTGCCAAGCACTCCTAAGCACTGGGTTGATAAAAGGTTATCAGGTTGTCCCACGTGGGGCTCACAGTCTTATCCCCATTTTACAGATGAGGTAACTAAGGCCCAGAGAAGTGAAGTGACTTGCCCAAGGTCACACAGCAGACAAGTGGCCAAGCCGGGATTGGAACCCATGACCTCTGACTCCCAGGCCTGTGCTCTGCCCACTAAACCATGCTGCTTCTAGGCATGGCCCCTGCCCACAACAAGCTTACAGTCTAGAAGGGACATGTATTCTTGTCTCTGTCATTTTGGACTGCTAAAAATTACTAGAAATAAGATCCAGACAATTATGTTAACACCAGCCAGGTATCATACATCATCAGAAGAGATTGTTTTAAATGACTGAATGTGCTTTACTCAAACAGAATAGAGATTATCTTTATACAGAATTAACTCTTACTCAAGCCTTTTTTGTCCTTTCATCCATTTCTTAAAGGCTTTGCTGGACATTATGAGACAGATTTTTCTAGAAATCCTCCTCCTAGAATTGTTGTAGTTTAACAGCAGATACCTATAGGAACATGACCCTCACTAACAGTCTCAAAGATGCTTTTTAAGATGGGTTTACTTATGACCAGGTCATTACCAGTTAAAGAAACAATATCTTGTTTCTCTGTCTGCAACTGTTGGCCGTCAGCCAGCCATCCCCTAATTTTATAATTTTTATGCCACTGTGCTCGGCAGATGTTTATCTAAATCATTTATTTCTCTGTCTTCTCCATTTCAGACACATTTAGTATTAAGAGAAGCTCCCTGAATAACAGCATAGATTTAAAGTTAATTAAGAAAAAGTTAAAGGAGAAGGGAAGTAATTACCTTTTTTCATAGACATTTGTTTCATTTTGGCAGGATAAAAATGAAGAAACTGAACAAGGTATAAAAATGGGAAATGTATAAAATAATTTATCACAGATTTCTTACATACCCAGAGAAATGCCAAATCAATTAAGAAAAGTAACCATTTGTTAATGCAGGCTGGGACTAAATGAAACTGTGATTCTGTTCATTTGGGTAGACTGTGCTATGCAACTGATATCATTTTAGACCTGCATATATATCAACTAACAAAAATGAAAACAGTCACAGCTAAGATCGGCAAGGAGGTGATGGACCCTCAAACCTTGGGATGTGGAGAAGTAGGAATGATAATAATAATAATAGTACTCATTAAGAAGTTACTATGTGCCAGGCATGGTAGTAAGTGCTGGGGTGCATACAAGTAAATCAAGTTGGACACAGTCGCTGTCCCATGTGGGGCTCACAGTATCAATCCCCATTTTACAGATGAGGTAACTGAGGCAAAGACAATTGAAGTGACTTGCCCAGTGTCACACAGCAAACAAGTGGCAGAGCCAGGATTAGAACTCATGAACTCTGACTCACATGATTAGTGGTACCCAGCCTATTCCACTTTTCTTGGGATGGGGTAGAAATGCACAGGTTGAGGCAGATTGGGTTGTGCTCTATCACTTGGTGTGACTATAAACAATGAAATTTTTGAACACCTTCAGGAAAGTACAGTAAAGTTAGTAAAAATAATAATAATAATAATGGTATTTGCTAAGCACTTACTATGTGCAAAGCACTGTTCTAAGCGCTGGGGGGATACAAGGTAATCAGGTTGTCCCATGTGGGGCTCACAGTCAACCTCCATTTTACAGGTGAGGTAACTGAGGCACAGAGAAGTTAAGTGACTTGCCCAAAGTCACACAGCTGACAGTTGGTGTAGCCAGGATTAGAACCCATGACCTCTGAATCCCAAGCCCGGGCTCTTTCCACTGAGCCACGCTACTTCTCTAGTAGACATGCTCCCTGCCCACAAGGACATCTGCCAATCTTGTGAGGAAGAGAGGCAGTAAAATAAATTACAAATAGGAGGAATATCTCAACTTCTGTAGTAGGGGGGTGTGAGTACCCAGGTGCTCAGGTGATGTGGAAGTGCTGAAATGGTATGTAGAGGGATATAGTGCAGAAAAATGAGTTGCAAATCAGAGAAGCTCTACTGAAAGAGATGTGATGTCAGAAGGGCTTTGAAGATATGGAGAGCAGTGATCTTCTCACACCTCACACCCCACCTCGCCGCCCTCTCCTCTCTACCCAGTCTTGATGATCAGATCACTGCTCTCAACTCTACCCTTTCTACTCAGCTAGACTCACTCGCTCCCCTTTCCCTTCGCTGCTCTCGCACCACTAACCCACAGCCCTGGATCACTGCCACTGTCCGCCTCCTTCGCTCTTATGCTCGAGCTGCCGAACACTGCTGGCGAAAGTCTAAACACCATGCCAACCTCGTTCACTTCAAGTTGATCCTTTCCTGCCTTAACTCAGCCCTCTCCTCTGCCAGACAAAACTATTTCTCCTCCCTTATTGACACCCATGCCCATCATCCCCGCCAGCTCTTCCGTACACTCAACTCCCTTCTCAGGCCCCCGGTTCCTCCCCCTCCTCCTTCCCTCACCCCCAACGATCTGGCCTCCTACTTCATTAACAAAATTAAATCCATCAGGTCCGACCTCCCCAAAGTCTCTTCCCCCCTTTCTCCATCCCCCTGGCTCTCATCACTCTCTGCTACTCTCCCATCCTTCCCAGCGGTATCCTCAGAGGAACTCTCCTCCCTCCTCTCAAGTGCTACTCCGGCCACCTGTGCTTCTGACCCCATTCCCTCTCATCTTATGAAATCTCTCGCTCCATCCCTTCTCCCCTCCTTAACTTCCATCTTCAACCGCTCACTCTCCACTGGTTCCTTCCCCTCTGCCTTCAAACATGCCCATGTCTCTCCCATCCTAAAAAAACCCTCTCTTGACCCCACCTCACCTTCTAGTTATCGTCCCATATCCCTCCTACCATTCCTTTCCAAACTCCTTGAACGAGTTGTCTACACTCGCTGCCTAGAATTCCTCAACAACAACTCCCTCCTCAACCCCCTCCAGTCTGGCTTCCGTCCCCTACATTCCACGGAAACTGCCCTCTCAAAGGTCACCACTGACCTCCTGCTTGCCAAATCCAACGGCTCATACTCTGTCCTAATCCTCCTCGACCTCTCAGCTGCCTTTGACACTGTGGACCACCCCCTTCTTCTCAACACGCTCTCTGACCTTGGCTTCACAGACTCTGTCCTCTCCTGGTTCTCCTCTTACCTCTCCGGTCGTTCTTTCTCAGTCTCCTTTGCAGGCTCCTCCTCTCCCTCCCATTCTCTCACTGTGGGGGTTCCCCAAGGTTCAGTGCTTGGTACCCTTCTGTTCTCGATCTACACGCACTCCCTTGGTGACCTCATTCGCTCCCACGGCTTCAACTATCATCTCTACGCTGATGACACCCAGATCTACATCTCTGCCCCTGCTCTCTCCCCCTCTCTCCAGGCTCGCATCTCCTCCTGCCTTCAGGACATCTCCATTTGGATGTCTGCCCACCACCTAAAGCTCAACATGTTGAAGACTGAACTCCTTGTCTTCCCTCCCAAACCTTGCCCTCTCCCTGACTTTCCCATCTCTGTTGATGGCACTACCATCCTTCCCGTCTCACAAGCCCGCAACCTTGGTGTCATCCTCGACTCCGGTCTCTCATTCACCCCTCACATCCAAGCCGTGACCAAAACCTGCCGGTCTCAGCTCCACAACATTGCCAAGATCTGCCCTTTCCTCTCCATCCCTACCGCTACCCTGCTCATTCAAGCTCTCATCCTATCTCGTCTGGACTACTGCATCAGCCTTCTCTCTGATCTCCCATCCTCGTGTCTCTCTCCACTTCAATCCATACTTCATGCTGCTGCCCGGATTATCTTTGTCCAGAAACACTCTGGGCATATCACTCCCCTCCTCAAAAATCTCCAGTGGCTACCAATCAATCTGCGCATCAGGCAGAAACTCCTCACCCTGGGCTTCAAGGCTCTTCATCACCTCGCCCCCTCCTACCTCACCTCCCTTCTCTCCTTCTACAGCCCAGTCCGCACCCTCCGCTCCTCCACCGCTGATCTCCTCACCGTACCTCGCTCTCGCCTGTCCCGCCATCGACCCCCGGCCCACTTCATCCCCCGGGCCTGGAATACCCTCCCTCTGCCCATCCGCCACGCTAGCTCTCTTCCTCCCTTCAAGGCCCTGCTGAGAGCTCACCTCCTCCAGGAGGCCTTCCAAGACTGAGCCCCTTCCTTCCTCTCCCCCTCGTCCCCCTCTCCATCCCCCCCATCTTACCTCCTTCCCTTCCCCACAGCACCTGTATATATGTATATATGTTTGTACATATTTTTTACTCTATTTATTTATTTATTTTATTTGTACATATCTATTCTATTTATTTTATTTTGTTAGTATGTTTGGTTTTGTTCTCTGTCTCCCTCTTTTAGACTGTGACCCCACTGTTGGGTAGGGACTGTCTGTATATGTTGCCAATTTGTACTTCCCAAGCGCTTAGTACAGTGCTCTGCACATAGTAAGCGCTCAATAAATACGATTGATGATGATGATGATCTTCTGGATGTGAACAGGAAGGGAGTTCCAGATGGGAGGGAGAAAATGAGTAAGGGGTCAATGGCCAGCGAGACGAAGAGCGAGAGACCAACAGAAGAAACAGTTGAAAGGAGAGCCGGGGAACTGTCATGTGGTGGGAGATGAGTATGTCATTAGAGGTTGTCAGGAATTCTGCTTGAAGCAGAGAAGCGGAGAAGAATGGGTAACCACTGGAAGCTTTGGAGGAGAAGGGAGATGTGCAGGGAAAAAGTTTTAGAAAAGTGACTAGGCATCAGTATGAAGTATGGACTGGAGGCAGGAAGGTCAGCAAGGAGCCTGATGCAGGACTCAAGTTGGGATATGAAAAACTCCTGGACCAGGACCATTGCAGTTTTGATGGAAAGGAAGGGGAGGATTTTGGAAAAGGTGTGGAGAATGAATTGACCACATTTGGAGATGCTGGGATTTGAAAGCAAAAGAAGAGTCAAGAATACTGCTGTCTGGAGAGACGAGAAGGATGGTGATGTGGTCAACAGGGATGGGAAAGTGAGATGGAGGAGAGGATTGGGGAGGAAAGATAAGCATTCAGCTGTGGACATATTGAGTTTCAGATGCTGATGGGACATCCATGTAGAGATATCCTGGCGGAAGGAGGAAATGTGAGATTGTAGAGAAACATGCAGAGTTCATACAAAAAGTCCAGTTACTCTCATGGGATAAAATCCTCATAATCCCTAATGTCTATGTGCCTGCCGAGTCTGAATCCAATGCAGTTGTCTCTTCCTTCCAAGTTTCCCTCCAGTATGGATTCCATCTATAAGCCCCTGAGAGGCATTCCCCCCTGCATGGAAGCCAGCAGACTTGCTGAGTATGTGCTACTGAGTCATTTGAACTTCATCATCATAAATGATGAAGCAGCATGGTTTAGTGGATACAGTATGGGCCTGGGAGTTACCAGGTCCTGGGTTGCAATCCCAGTTCTGTTACATGTCTACCTTGTCACCTTGGACAAGCCACTTAACTTCTCCGGGCATCAGTTACCTTATCTGTAAGAAATGGGATTAAGAGCATTAGCCCAATGAGGGACAGGGACTGTGTCCAACCTGATTAACTTGTATCTACCCCAGTGCTTAGAAAGGTGATTGGCACAGAGTAAGTACCTAAGTTCCACAATTATTATTACTTCATCTCTTCTACAGATGTTTAGCAGGCTGGGTCTTGAGGCACTGAATTAGCCATTTAGGCCTTAATCTGTACATTATTGAAATGGTCTACACACTTTCAAAAAGCAAAATTTAAAAAAGCCTCCAAAAAGATATAGGGAACCCAAATTTGTAGGAAAGTGAAATTTAAAGAAAATTAGTTATAGCGTTGCTCGACAAATCTATATAGTCACTTTCTCTAGTCACTCATGTACAAGATCAGTGGAAAGAAGCTTTTTCACAGCCAGAATTCTTGGCAATTTTGTTTGCCCTCTTGGGGTGATAAATGACTTTTCTTTTTCAGAGATTATTTCTTCTCCATAAAACATTTTCAGGGGAAAAAAAAACAATCAGCTGAGTAAGAGACTGGCATGTAAAACACTAGCATTAGCAAAATAATCTTGAGAATTGTCCTTGAAAGAACAACTTCTGTATTTAGGCCACACTAAATTGTTAGATATATTCCATCCCTCAGCAAGCCAAATGAAAACATTCTAAGATACACAATTAAGTCAGAATTTAACAGCCAAGCACTGCTTGACTTGCTCATTATACAAAGCTCAACAATAACCAGTCCCCAATGGAACATCCACTGCCATTTTTCTGGCATCTTCTAATCCATTAGGCCACGGTGCAAATGACACTCCTGATTCTCATAGAAACAGAACCCTAGTAAAGCAAGTGTCAGACTTTGGATCAAACTCCATATTACCATTCTTTGGTCTTGCTTAAAGTATGCAATCGCCTGGTAGGTACAGAATGCAGCAGAAGCCAGAACATTCATTCAAATTTAGCACCGTTCCAGTTTTTAGAGGTGTAAGAGGGAATGGTGTTGGAAAAAAAAATATTCAAGCTATGTTCTCTTCCCTGTGAGGATGCCTCCCAGATGGCTCAAACAGAAGGAACTATAAGCCTTTGACATTCCTGCCCAAGGAAGATTGCCATTGATGGTGAAATTCAACCACTGAGGCATGGTTGACTGAAATGCCAGTCTCGACCAAACTGTGGGCCTCTCCCTTGTTGTTCTGACCCTCTCCTCATTTATGCCTCTTCACCTCATTACCCTTCTGAAGCTTCAGCTCAGAATGTGCCACTCAGTTCTTGACTGGGGACCACCATGCTGGTTTATCTGGGGAAAAGGACTCCCAGGATTCCTCTATCCATGTTTTCAGTTTCCCAATGTCAATTTGCCATACAGTAGCATTTTGCATCTACTACTGTCATCTATTCTCCTCACATTTCCCAGCCAGTGAAGTTTTTTTTTTCAGTGACCATAGCTCAATCATTGGTATTTATTGAGCGCTTACTGTTTGAAGAACACTGTACTAAGTGCTTGGGAGAGTACAATTTAACAGGGTTGGTAGACACATTCCCTGCCCACAACGACCTTACGGTCTAGAGGACAAGCTTGTAGTCTAGGGGACTCTAAGTCCATGCTAGAAGACTGATTTTGTTCCTGGAATTTTGTCGTTTAGAATTCTGTCCTGAGTATAGACCATAAGGGACACTGAAGAAACTGCTCAAGGAGTTAGATGGGGAATCCAGATCTTGTAGCCAAAAACAAGGTTGGGCATAACTATACTTCTGCAGACGTGTAGCTTCAGATCTGCAACTCTTCGCCACAGCCTTCACACTTCATTTGACAGTCACCCAAAGGAATTATTGACATTCTTTAATTGATTTTCTGTCTCCTTGCCTAACCCTTACTTCACCTGAGCTGGCCAAATATGAAGTTGACATTGCAAACCCTGAGTGAAACAAGCCTCCCGATGAAGGACAGATCCCAGAATGAGATGCTGATTGCAAAATATTTTTGGAGTGGCCTATCTTTTGAGCAAAGACAGGCTTCACAGTCAGTCAATTCTTTTTAACGTTGCACTTCTCCTGAAACAGAGGAGCTATATTGCGATCACGAGCATCTATGTTCCCAACATTACTAACACCAGTGATGAAGAAAAAATTTGATGAGGGTCTAGATAGACTTCTAGCCTTGCTGATATATGACAAGCTGATAGTCATTGGAGATTTCAACCATGTGTAAGCAGTGATGCTGAAATGTAGAAGCAAAATCGCTGAACCACAAGAAATTGGACAGTTAAATAGCAATAGTTTATTACTGCTCAGTGAATGCGTCAAACATCAGCCTGTAATTGTCTGCTTATTGAATAGCATAAAATATATGGATGGCCTCAAGTTCTCCCTCCTATTTAGAATGTGAGATCAACGTGGGACAGGAATTGTGTTCGACCTGATTAACTTGAATCTACCCCAGGGCATAGTACAGTGCTTGGCATATAGTAACTGCTTAATAAATGCAATAATAGAGAAGCAATGTGGCCAAGTAAATAGAGCATGGGCCTGTAAGTCAGAAGGACATGGGTTCTAATCTTGTCTTTTTCACTTGTTCATTGTGTGACCTATTTTTCTTTTTAAGTTATTTGTTAAGTGCTTACTATGTGCCATTCATTCATTCATTCAATCGTATTTATTGAGCGCTTACTATGTGCAGAGCACTGTACTAAGCACTTGGGAAGTACAGGTTGGCAACATATAGAGATGGTCCCTACCCAACAGTGGGCTCACAGTCTAGAAGGGGGAGACAGAGAACAAAACAAAACATATTAACAAAATAAAATAAATAGAATATGTACAAGTAAAATAAATAGAGTAATAAATACGTACAAACATATATACATATATACAGGTGCTATGGGGAAGGGAAGGAGGTAAGGCAGGAGGGGATGGAGAGAGGGAGGAGGGGGAGAGGAAGGAGGGGGCTCAGTCTGGGAAGGCCTCCTGGAGGAGGTGAGCTCTCGGGCCTTGAAGGGAGGAAGAGAACTAGCTTGGCGGATGGGCAGAGGGAGGGCATTCCAGGCACGGGGGATGACGTGGGCTGGGAGTCGATGGCGGGACAGGCGAGAACGAGGTACGGTGAGGAGATTAGTGGCAGAGGAGCGGAGGGTGCGGGCTGGGCTGTAGAAGAAGAGAAGGGAGGTGAGGTAGGAGGGGGCGAGGTGATGGACAGCCTTGAAGGAGTTTGAAGGTGAGGAGTTTCTGCCTGATGCACAGGTTAATTGGTAGCCACTGGAGATTTTTGAGGAGGGGAGTAACATGCCCAGAGCATTTCAGGACAGAGAAAATCTCGGCAGTGGCGTGAAGTATGGATTGAAGTGGGGAGAGACAGGAGGATGGGAGATCGGAGAGGAGGCTGATACAGTAGTCCAGACGGGATAGAATGAGAGCTTGAATGAGCAGGGTAGCGGTTTGGATGGAGAGGAAAAGGCAGTGTCAGGCACTGTACAAGTGCTGGAGTAGACATAAGATAATCAGGTTGGACACAGTCCATATTGCACATGCAACTCACAGTCTTAATCCCAATTTTACATATGGGATAACTGAGGCACAGAGAAGTGAAGTGACTTGCCCGAGTTCACATAGCAGACAAGCGGAGGAACCGGGATTAACTCCCAGGTCTTTCTGACTCCCAGGCCACCAGGCTATGCTGCTTCATCTACCCCAGCTTGTATCATAGCTTGCATGAGAATCAATCAATCAATCAATCAATCAATCAATCGTATTTATTGAGCACTTACTATGTGCAGAGCACTGTACTAAGCGCTTGGGAAGTACAAATTGGCAACACATAGAGACAGTCCCTACCCAACAGTGGGCTCACAGTCTAAAAGGGGGAGACAGAGAACAGAACCAAACATACCAACAAAATAAAATAAATAGGATAGAAATGTACAAGTAAAATAAATAAATAAATAAATAGAGTAATAAATATGTACAACCATATATACATATATACAGGTGCTGTGGGGAAGGGAAGGAGGTAAGACGGGGGGATGGAGAGGGGGATGAGGGGGAGAGGAAAGGAGGGGCTCAGTCTGGGAAAGCCTCCTGGAGGAGGTGAGCTCTCAGAAGGGCCTTGAAGGGAGGAAGAGAGCTAGCTTGGCGGATGGGCAGAGGGAGGGCATTCCAGGCCCGGGGGATGACGTGGGCTGGGGGTCGATGGCGGGACAGGCGAGAACGAGGTACAGTGAGGAGATTAGCGGTGGAGGAGCGGAGGGTGCGGGCTGGGCAGTAGAAGGAGAGAAGGGAGGTGAGGTAGGAGGGGGCGAGGTGATGGACAGCCTTGAAGCCCAGGGTGAGGAGTTTCTGCCTGATGCGCAGATTGATCGGTAGCCATTGGAGGTTTTTGAGGAGGGGAGTAATATGCCCAGAGCGTTTCTGGACAAAGATAATCCGGGCAGCAGCATGAAGTATGGATTGAAGTGGAGAGAGACACGAAGATGGGAGATCAGAGAGAAGGCTAGTGCAGTAGTCCAGACGGGATAGGATGAGAGCTTGAATGAGCAGGGTAGCGGTTTGGATGGAGAGGAAAGGGCGGATCTTGGCAATGTTGCGGAGTTGAGACCGGCAGGTTTAGGTGACATGAGAAGCAGCATGGCTCAGTGGAAAAAGCTTGGGCTTTGGAGTCAGAGGTCATGGGTTCTAATCCCGGCTCTGCCGATTGTCAGCTGTGTGACTTTGGGCAAGTCACTTCACTTCTCTGTGCCTCAGTTACCTCATCTGTAAAATGGGGATTAAGACTGTGAGCCCCCTGTGGTACAACCTGATCACTTTGTAACCTCCCCAGTGCTCAGAACAGTGCTATGCACATAGTAAGAGCTTAATAAATGCCATTATCATTATTATTACTGTCATCTACCCCAGAACTTTGTACAGTGCCTGGCACATAGTAAGTGCTTAACAAATACCATAAAATAACAATGATAATAATAGTAATGATTCCATAATAATAATAATGATGAACGGGGTTGGTCTTATGGATTTCATCATCTTTCTGTGATGAAACCTGAAGAATCTCAATATCACTCCTGGAGATCATTTTATGCAATCCAAACAAGGAGACACAATTTAAAAACACGAGGAAGCAAACCCCACATGACTTGACTTTGGTATGGAGAGCTGAGATACTAGAGTAGTAGACCAACTCAATGTAAAGCAATTTGAAATTAGACATGCGATGACTGACTCCCATGGAGATTTTGAGAAGGCATTAATAATAGTATGGTGCTTATTAACTGCTGGGAAAAGGTATAAAGACAGTATGTTAGCTGTTACCCCTGGCCAAGTTTCATAATTTAAAATGGGGGTAGGAGGGACTGATGACTGGTGCGCAGTGAAAGAAATAATGAGGTTCATTCGGCAGCAAGCAAAAATTCAACAACATAAAAAGGCAGCTATTCATTAATCAATCGATCATTCAGTGGTATTTATTGAGGGCTTACTGTGTGCAGAGCACTGACTAAGTGCTTGGGAGAGTACAGGTCAACAGATTGGTAATAATAATAATGACATTTATTAAGTGCTTACTATGAGCAAAGCACTGTTCTAAGTGCTGGGGAGGTTACAAGGTGATCAGGTTGTCCCATGGGGGGCTCACAGTCTTAATCCCCATTTTACAGATGAGGTAACTGAGGCACAGAGAAGTGAAGTGACTTGCCCAAATTCACACAGCTGACAATTGGCAGAGCCGGGATTTGAACCTCTGACCTCAAAGCCCGTGCTCTTTCCACTGAGCCACGCTCACAAGAAGTTTACAGATTGGAGGTGGAGAAGGAATTGTCCTGGAGCTCCTTGCTACTAAAGACAGGGCTGTCCTTGGTCTAAAGATCAAGGAGCAGGCAAGGCAAAATGTTTTGTTTATTCCCCTCCAGCTTTCCCCCTCCTGATGGTGGGCTAGGTATAATTAAGAAACATTATGCACCAATTGCAGGGTAACAAGTATTATCAAGATTTGCTCTTCCAGTTGAAACTTCCTATAAGGTAGAATGCTACCCAAATGGCCTGAAAGGCACTATGAAGGTGTAACAAGATTTTGTCAGGTTTTAAGCTGTTAAATCTGAGTTCTATGAATTTATCTTGAAAAGTGTTTCTTCTAAAATGAGAAAAATCCTAAAATCATTTTTTTCCATCTGACTCTTTCTAGAAGCCATGGGACCCAGAATATGTATCCAGAGTATATCATTAGCAAGGTTTGCTGGGGAAGAAGTATGATTGCAAAGGTTAATATTATTTATTAATATTAAAGTCTGTCTCCCCCTCTAGACAGTAAGTTCATCTTGGGCAGTTCATTGTAAAGTCTGTCTCCCCCTCTAGACAGTAAGTTCATTGTATTGTACTCTCCCAAGTGCTTAGTATAGTACTCTACATACAGCAAATGCTCAACAAATACCATGGATTAATCGATCCCCTGGGGAACCAAAATTAGAGAAAAAGCACTTTGTCTTTTGCTCTTTTTCTCTTAAAGATTGCCTTACAACTTTTTTTATTCTTGCATTTTACATTCAACATTTTAATTTCCAATTACTTATGGTTAATTGTTACAACCAAATCTGTGACTACAGCAGCCAACTCTTCAATCAATAATAATGTGTGGCATTTGTTAAGTGGTTATCATGTGTCAAGCACTCTACTAACTGCTGGGGCAGATACAAGATAATCAGGTCTCACATGGGCTCACAGTCTGAGTAAGAAGGAAAACAGGTATTGAATTTCTATTTTGCAGATGAGGGAACTGAGGGACAAAGAAGAGAAGTGACTTGCTCAAAGTCATGCAGCGAATAAATGATGAAGCTGGGATTAGAATCCAGGTCCTCTGATTCCCTGTTCCGTGCACTTTCCACTAAATCACGCTGCTTCTGTAATCTGTTTGACAGGAGCATCCTTCAGGAGAAGAGGGCATTGAGGAGTTGTTGCTGGGTGAGGAGGCAAGAGAGGGCAAAGGTCAACTAGCAAACCCAGGAGTCAAGTAGCCCTGGTCGCTCAAATGTTCATTTCTTCCCTTTCTATAGAGAAGCCCCATGGCACCGTGGATAGAGCACGGGCCTGGAAAACAGAAGGTCATGGGTTCTAATCCTCTGCCACTTATCTGCTGTGACCTTGAGCGAGTTACTTAAATTTTCTGTGCCTCAGTTACCTCATCGATAAAATGGGGATTGAGACTGTGAGCCCTATATGGGACAGTGACTATATCCAACTCAATTTACTTAAATCCATGCAATCATTTAGTACAGTGCCTGACACATAGTAAGTGCTTAACCAATATCATCATTATTTGCCCATTTGCCTCACATGGCAGAAGCTCCCTGAGGTTCTTTCTCCAAGAGTAGTAGGGACCTACAGGGTTCAAGACCATGGCAGTTGGCCCACTTAGATCTCACCTAGAATGGGGCACAAATGAAACTTTCTTTTCTTTTTTTTCCCCCAAATCTCTTTAAATTTGAATTCAGCTTTGCTTAAAGGTGTCATGAGTATCAGAGTAATTAGTACCATGGAAACCCAGAACCGAATGCTTATTTATTTTAAATTTGCAACATGAAGCATTCCTTTCAAGGCAATTAAAACATGACCCAGATAATAATTCTACTTAAAGAATTAAAAAAAGAAGTGCCATTCTAATTATTTCATCAGATTCACTGGTCAGACACCAGCATGGCCTAATACTGGGGAGCAAAGCAAGAAGCTGGATTGCTTCCTCAAGTGTTTAACGAGCTACGTAATCAAGTTGTGGTTAAATCCTCTCCAATACTTTAAAGATCTGATCCCTAATTACTCCTATGTTCTGCTACAGCGATTCAAAATTGTCACTGATTTCCTGCTTAACATTAGGAATATTAGGTGCACAGTGTGCTAGAAACAGAGTTACTATAACTGCCAGAATCAGTGCTTTGCATAATTTTAAGATTATACCATTCAGGGAATTAAAGAAAAATATGTCAAAGTTTTTTAAATGGTAGTTATTTAACACTCACTGTGCCAGGCACTGTACTAATCACTGGGGTAGATACAAGTTTGTTATGTTTGACACAGTCCCCGTTCCACATGGGGCTCACAGCCTTAATCCCCATTTTACAGATGAGGCAGCTGAGGCATAGAGAAGTGAAGTGACTTGCCCGAGGTCACACAGCAGACAAGTGAATGAGCTGGGTTTAGAACCCAGGTCATTGTGATTCCCAGGTCCCTATGTTATCTACTAAGCCACCGGGCTTATCTCACACTTGAAGTTGATGTTTGACGAAATTTGGTATTTTTCCCCCAGGTTGTTCCAAAAGGTGGGACATCAAAAGAAGACAATATAGAAAAAAAATAGGAAATTTCATATTAGTGAACCTCATTAAAGCAATGAGGTTCCATTAAAATCTGATATTTTATGATTGGTACTAGCAATTCTGCAAAGCTTCTCAACTGGGGCAAACTATTGTAACAAGGGCATTTTAAAAAATATTTTTAGGGGAATAGTTAGGAAGAATGCTAAACCCTGTCCTGGAATGGGGGAAAGTATGACTATTTAATCACTTTCATTCAATCCAGCAACATTTTATGTCAAAAAAATTCATTCTTAGTGGTAACAGAATCACATATTTGAAAAAAGTCACTTTTAGACTACATGCTCAAACTGAGGAAAGAGAATTATTTAGCTTTGGTTGAAGGTAACATCACTAAATGTATCTTAATCGTGATAGGCTTTCTGTTGAATGGATCATGTCTAAGGATTTAAATGAGGGAGAGATGTGAATTTGGGGAGACTGGGTGGCATACAAATGTGGTAATAAAAATGGTGAACTGATGACTTAGTTCACTAGAATGAAATACGCAATTAGGAGAACAGAAATGAATGAGGGCAGTGGAAAGAAGTGTTCATTACTAGGAACCAGTCAGGAATTGGAAAGACGATTAATGTGTTTACAAGCTATCTGCCCCGTGGATTAGATGGGGAAAATGGAGGTAAAGCATTTCATGAGGAGGAGCTTTCAATCATTGGTCTTGGGGATGGTCAGAGTCTGATAAATACTGTAGCTTGAGGAGTGGAAAGGAGAGGTTGGAATGGAACAATATCATGGAGAAAATGTGGGGGTACTCAGCACCAGATTGAATGTTGCTATCAAAATGATTCCAACTCAGGGCCTGGAGAAATGGGAGTGGGTAAGGTTATGAGTGAACAGTAAAACTTTTCTGTGTTTATCTGGATATGATGGAGAAAAATTCCTATGAAAATGTTAGAAGAACTACAAAATGTAGGGGATTGGATGGAGGGATATAAATGGGGATTAAACAAATTATGGAGTTATTTACGTCACTGGCGTGGCTCAGTGGAAAGAGCACGGGCTTTGGAGTCAGGGATCATGGGTTCAAATCCAAGCTCCATCAATTGCCAGCTGTGTGACTTTGGGCAAGTCACTTAACTTCTGTATGCCCGTTACCTCATCTGTAAAATGGGGATTAAAACTGTGAGCCCCGCGTGGGACAACCCTATCACCTTGTAACTTCCCCAGCGCTTAGAACAGTGCTTTGCACATAGTAAGCACTTAATAAATGCCATCATTATTATTATTATCATCATCTTCATCATCGTAATTACTGAGATCACTGCATCAGGCTCTTAAGAGAGAACATGGTTTCTGCTCTCTATAAGGCTGAAATCTCATGGTGAAGACAGGCAGATGTAAAGTATTTATAAACAGTAGCAGCAGGAAGAAGTACTGCATCAGCCTCCTCTCTGATCTCCCATCCTCCTGTCTCTCCCCGCTTCAGTCTACACTTCACGCTGCTGCCCGGATTATCTTTGTACAGAAACACTCTGGGCATGTCACTCCCCTCCTCAAAAATCTCCAGTGGTTGCCTGTCAACCTACGCATCAAGCAAAAACTCCTCACTCTCGGCTTCAAGGTTCTCCATCACCCCCCCACCTCACCTCCTTTCTCTCCTCTACAGCCCAGACCGCACCCTCTGCTCCTCTGCCACTAACCTCCTCACTGTGCCTCATTCTCGCCTGTCCCGCCGTCGACCCCCGGCCCATGTCCTTCCCCTGGCTTGGAATGCCCTCCCTCCACACATCCACAAAACTAGCTCTCTTCCTCCCTTCAAAGCCCTACTGAGAGCTCACCTCCTCCAGGAGGACTTCCCAGACTGAGCACCCTTTTTCCTCTTCTCCAACCCATCCCCCCCACCCTTCCTCCTTCCCCTCCCCACAGCACTTGTATATATTTGTACATATTACTCTATTTATTTTACTTGTACATATTTACTACTCTATTTATTTTATTAATGATGTGCATATAGCTATAATTCTACTTATTCTGACTGTTTTGACACCTGTCTACATGTTTTGTTTTGTTGTTTCTACGCTGATGACACCCAGATCTACATCTCTGCCCCTGCTCTCTCCCCCTCCCTCCAGGCTCGCATCTCCTCCTGCCTTCAGGACATCTCCATCTGGATGTCCGCCCGCCACCTAAAGCTCAACATGTCGAAGACTGAGCTCCTTGTCTTCCCTCCCAAACCTTGTCCTCTCCCTGACTTTCCCATCTCTGTTGACGGCACTACCATCCTTCCTGTCTCACAAGCCCGCAACCTTGGTGTCATCCTCGACTCTGCTCTCTCATTCACCCCTCACATCCAAGCCGTCACCAAAACCTGCCGGTCTCAGCTCCGCAACATTGCCAAATCCGCCCTTTCCTCTCCATTCAAACTGCTACCCTGCTCATTCAAGCTCTCATCCTATCCCGTCTGGACTACTGCACTAGCCTTCTCTCTGATCTCCCATCCTCGTGTCTCTCTCCACTTCAATCCATACTTCATGCTGCTGCCCGGATTATCTTTGTCCAGAAACGCTCTGGACATATTACTCCCTTCCTCAAAAACCTCCAATGGCTACCGATCAATCTGCGCATCAGGCAGAAACTCCTCACCCTGGGCTTCAAGGCTCTCCATCACCTCGCCCCCTCCTACCTCACCTCCCTTCTCTCCTTCTACAGCCCACCCCGCACCCTTCGCTTCTCTGCCGCTAATCTCCTCACCGTGCCTCGTTCTCGCCTGTCCCGCCATCGACCCCCGGCCCACGTAATCCCCCTGGCCTGGAATGCCCTCCCTCTGCCCATCCGCCAAGCTAGCTCTCTTCCTCCCTTCAAGGCCCTGCTGAGAGCTCACCTCCTCCAGGAGGCCTTCCCAGACTGAGCCCCTTCTTTCCTCTCCCCCTCATCCCCCTCTCCATCCCCCCGTCTTACCTCCTTCCCTTCCCCACAGCACCTGTATATATGTATATATGGTTGTACATATTTATTACTCTATTTATTTATTTATTTATTTATTTTACTTGTACATTTCTATCCTACTTATTTTATTTTGTTTTATTTTATTTTATTTTATTTTGTTGGTATGTTTGGTTCTGTTCTCTGTCTCCCCCTTTTAGACTGTGAGCCCACTGTTGGGTAGGGACTGTCTCTATGTGATGCCAATTTGTACTTCCCAAGCGCTTAGTACAGTGCTCTGCACATAGTAAGCGCTCAATAAATACGATTGATTGATTGATTGATTGATTGATTGTCTGTCTCCCCCTTCTAGACTGTGAGCCCGTTGTTAAGTAGGGACCATCTCTATATGTTGCTGACTTGTACTTCCCAAGTGCTTAGTACAGTGCTCTGCACAAAGTAAGGGCTTGATAAATACTATTGAATAAAAGGAGAAACAGTTGATACAGATGGTAGCTCGTTATAGTAGTCCTTTCAAGGAAAAATAGATTGGGAGAAGATGGGAAAACTTTTATTTTCTGGGAATGGTGGAAATTGCACTCATTAAAATGCATGTTACACTGTAAAATATGATCTTTCTAAAGTATATAAAGCTTTAATAGTCTTTTCTAACTTGCTCAGTTTGTCCATTTTGCTTGTTTCAAATAGGTTTCTGAATCACTGGTGGCAAGAGTTTTCTACACTGGCTTGGAAGGCCACTCTCAATGTGTTCTGCATTAAAATTCACTAGTTGAGTTCCTAAAAAGACACAACACCTTGATTTTTAGTTTAGGGAAAGAATGATTGTTTTTTCATAGTCTTGTAGAAGAAACTCTATGAGTAACTCTGTAAAACTTCATACATTTCTGAACCCTGAAAGATGTTTTATAGCTTCAGTTTTTAATCACAGGGATTTATATTTCTTTTCCCACAGTGCACATTATTCAGAACTAATCTGTCCAGTTAAGTTAGAAAACTGACTTACAGGTCACTACATTCATTATCTTTGATGATAAAATGTTGGTCTGAGTTAATGATTTAAGAGTAGGATGTTATTCATAATGTGAAAAGACAGTGTAGGGCCAATTTGTAGGCAAACAATCCACTGTATAATTTTCAATCCACTGTATAATTTTCGTGTTTCATTAAAAATACATGTTAAGTGTATGCTTTAATACTAATTGATCCAAGGAGGTGAGAAATTGCATTGTTCTAGCCTGATTAACAAGACTAAACTATTAATATTCTTACCGAATCCAACCTTTAGAGTAATATGATTGTCAGTTTCTGAAGGAAATAATGTGTTCATAATGAATGATTTTTAATTAACCTCTTCAAGCACGTTCAGAATGCAAAATAATCCTCTGACATACTCAAACTGTCACAGAGTCAATGTGTATATTTGAATTTGAAAATGAATCTGTAAAATTAAATTGTGCTTCAGTAGAGATAGTGGACCCTGACAACACAAATAAATGTGTCTAATATGATGCTAATGCATTTTTTTCAATTTTGTTCCAAAGCAGTTTTAATTTTTTAATAGGTTGAATTTTCATGTCAATTTAAAAATAAATGACCTACCTTCTCTAAACATAATTAGTCTAGGTTGAAACAATGTCCTTCGCTTTAGGACTTCCTAATGAGAGCAACTATTTTGTAAATTCCACGATGGTTTGCTGTATGAAAATTCCTACATCTCAGTGATATATTGTTAACTTTCTCATATTACTTTAATATGAAGTTTGTAATCTTAAAAATGCACACTCAGGTAGCTAGCTATCCTTACCACTTGCAGGCGGAGTTGATGGTGAATTCAATACATTCTATGTGGCTCAAATAAACAATTCATTACTCAAAGTCTCTTCTCACAGAGCACATTTAAAAACAATTCTGGCCTTTTCTTGAGTTGTGCACTGCCAACTGTTTATTCAGTTCCTCCTCTCAGTACCCAAATCTTCCCAATCTGTTCCCAAAGGTATATCCCAGTTCCATTTTCCCCCAAGGCAAACTGTTCCATTAGTAATAATAATTGTGGTATTTGTTAAGTTCTTACTATGTGAAAGACACTGTTCAAAGTGCTGAATAGAGTCAAGATAATCAGGTCGGACAGAGTCCTTTTCCCTCATAGGGCTCACAGGCTAAATAATAATAATAACAATAATTATAATGGCATTTGTTAAGTGCTTACTATGTGCAACACTGATCTAAGCGCTGGAGAAGATACAAGGTGATCAGATTGTCCCACGTGGTGCTCACATTCTAGGAGGGAGAACAAAGATTGAATCTCCATTTTAGAGAAAACTGAGCACCGAGTAGTTAAATGACTCTCACAAGGTCACACAACAGGCAAGTGATAGACGTGGGATTAGGACCCAGGTCTGTTGCCATTTTACCTTCCAGAACTCCACTGCAATGCTGCATCACTGGAAATAGTTTTTCACTAAATCTTTAAAATACCACCTTTGCCCTACCTCCCAGGGATTGTCCCATGTCAGTTTACACACAGCAGCCACCTTAGTAGGCTACCACCATCCATTCTCCTCACATCCATTCTTCTCACCATCCATTCTCACTGCTCCTCACGGAGAAGCAGCGTGGCTCAGTGAGAAGAGCATGGGCTTTGGAGTCAGAGGTCATGGGTTCAAATCCCGGATCTGCCACTTGTCAGCTGTGTGACTTTAGGCAAGTCACTTAGCTTCTCTGTGCCTCAGTTTCCTCATCTGTGAAATCCAGATTAAGACTGTGAGCCCCACGTGGGACAACCTGATCACCTTGTAACCTCCCCAGTGCTTAGAACAGTGCTTTGCACACAGTAAGTGCTTAATAAATGCTATTATTATTATTATCCTCTAGACTGTAATCTCCTTGAGGGCAGTAAATATGTTTACCAACCCTACTTGACTGTACACTCCCAAGTCCACACAAAGTAAGCACTTAATCAATAACATTGATTGATTGATTGCACTAATGAGGTAACATGACCTAGTTACTCCCAGCATGGGCGTGGCAGTCAGAGCACCTAGGTTCTAATCCTGGCTCTGACATATGCCTGCTGTGTGACCTTAGTCAAGTAAATTAATTTATCTGTGCCTTAGGTATTTCATCTATAAAATGGGGATTAAATCCTACTCTTTCTTACTCCGGCTGTGAGCCCTGTGTGGGACATGGACATGTGTCCAACCTGTTTAACTTGAACCTTCACCAGGATTTAGAACAGAGTTCAACACACAGTAGGACTACATAGTATGACACATAATTTGACACATACCATTGTTATTGAGTGTTTACTGGGTGCAGAGCACTGCCCTAAGCACTTGGGAAAGTAATAATAATGTTGGTATTTGTTAAGTGCTTACTATGTGCCAAGCACTGTTCTAAGCGCTGGGGTAGATACAAGGTGATCAGGTTGTGCCCCGTGGGGCTCACAGTCTTAATCCCTATTTTACAGATGAGGTAACTGTGGCACAGAGAAGTTAAATGACTTGCCCAAGGTCACACAGCTGACAAGCGGTGGAGCTGGGATTAGAACCCACGACCTCTGATTCCCAAGCCCGGGCTCTTGCCACTAAGCCACGCTACTTAGTACAATAGAGTTGGTAGACGTGATCCTTCCCGCTATGGAGCTACTGTACTGTTTATTAAATATTGGGTTAGGTTCCTGTTACTCCCAAACCTCAGAGATATCAATCAATCAGTAGTATTTATCGAGCACTTAAAGTGTGCAGAGCACTATACTAAGCACTTGGGAGAGTACAATATAACAGAGTTGGTAGACACATTCCCTTCCCTCAATGAATTTACAGAGGGGGAGACATATGTTAACATAAATGAATGAGTAAATTATGTTTATGTATGTAAGTGCTGTGCGGCTGAGGTGGGGTGAATAAAGGGAGCAAATCCAAGTGCAAGGGCAATGTAGAAGGGAGGGGGAGAAGAGGAAATGAGGGCTTAGTCCAGGAAGGCTTCTTGGAGGAGATTTGCCTTCAATAAAGCTTTGAAGGTGTGGAGAATGACTGTTGGATAAGACTAGAGAGGGCCTTCCAATCCAGAGGCAGGATGTGGGTGAGAGGTCTGCAGTGAAATAGAGGAGACCGAGGTGCAGTAAGTAGCTTTGCAGTAGATGAGTGAAGTGTGTTACGCTGGGTTGTAGTAGGGAAGCGTGACTTCACTAAAATCTGCCCTTTCCTCTCCATCCAAACGGCTACCAAATTAATCCAAGCAATTTATCCTATCCCTCCTGGATTACTGTATCAGCCTCCTTGCTTACCTTCCAGCCTCCCATCTCTCCCCACTCCAATCCATACTTCACTCCGA
Organism: Tachyglossus aculeatus; assembly: GCF_015852505.1. Lineage (NCBI taxonomy): Eukaryota > Metazoa > Chordata > Mammalia > Monotremata > Tachyglossidae > Tachyglossus > Tachyglossus aculeatus. Next base: position 59,683,521 of record NC_052072.1, read on the forward strand.
TGCCCAGATCATTTTTCTATAAAAACGTTCAGGACTTGTTTCCCCACTGCTCAATAAACTACAGTAGTTGCCCATCCACCTCCATATCAAACAAAAACTCCTCATCATTGGCTTTAAAGCAATCACCTTGCCCCCTCCTACCTCACCTTGCTACTCTCCTATTACAACCCAGCTTGCACACTTCACTTCATTCCTCTAATGCTAACCTTCTCACTGTGCCTCAATCTCATTTATCTTGCTGCTGATCTCTCGCCCACTTCCTCCCTCTGTCCTGGAATACCCTCCCTCCTCAAATGCAACAATTATTCACCTATCTTAAAGACTTATTGAAGACACATCTCTTCCAAGAGGACTTCCCTGACTAAATTCCCCTTTCCTCCTCTCCCATTCCCTTCTGCCGTTACCCTGACTTGCTCCCTTGATCTTACAATATGTCACTGCACAATTTGGTGCTATAAAGAACTATAGAAAAAACAACACCAGTCTATACAGTTATAAAGCTACACAGTGATGATAGTTATAATTTTCAACATATTCTTGAATTTACCACATAAGAAAAAGGGATCACTGATGAACCTAAGGCCAAAACAATGCATTTCATTGATTATATCCTCTTTCAGCATTTACATGTTGTTTAAGGGCAGGGGGTCTGTCTTTTGCTCTAATGGAATCTCCCAAATGTTTAGTACTGTGGACCTCAATGGATCACTGTAATCACTAAATAAATATCACAGATTGATACATTTATCGATTCATTTATTAATTTAGCATATCCGCATTATTTATAATAATAATAATGGCATTTGTTAGGCCCTTACTATGTGCCAAGCACACTGTTCTAAGCGCTGGGAGGGGGTGCAAGGTAATTAGGTTGTCCCACAAGGGATCACAGTCTTGATCCCCATTTTACAGATGAGGTAACTAAGGCAAAGAGAAGTTAAGTGACTTGCCCAAAGTCACACAGCTGACAAGTGGCAGGGCTGGGATTAGAACCCGTGACCTCTGACTCCCAAGCCCGTGCTCTTGCCACTGAGCCAAGCTGCTTCTCAATAATCTAACAATACCTAACAATCTAACAAAACAAATCTAAGAATAATTTCTTCTATTCAGAATTCATTTATTATATCTGTAATTTATTGTATCCATTGTAGAAGCAGCTTTGCTTAGTGGATAGAGCATGAGCCTGGGAGTCAGAAGGACTAGGGTTCTAATCCTGGCTCCACCTCATGTCTGCTGTGTGACTTTGGGCCTCAGTTTCCTCATCTTTAAAATGGGGATTAAGAGCGTGAGTCTCATGTGAGACAGAGATTGTGTCCAACTTGATTAAACTTGTATCAACCCCAGGGTTTAGAACAGTGTTTGCACAGAAAGCACTTAAATACCATAATTATTCAGCACTTAGTACAGTGCCTGGCACATAGTAAGTGTTAAACAACTACCATAATTATTATTACCATTTATTTACATTAATTTCTGTCTCCCACTCATGGGCAGGGAACGTTTCTACCACCTCTGTTTTATTGTTATAGTGTACTCTTCCAAGTGTTTAGTACAGTGCTCTTGCACATAGTAAATGTTCAACATATACAATTGATTTTTTGATAGACTGTCTAGGAGCTAATCAAACTGCGGATACACTATAGTGACACCGACATGATTGGTTTAACACGAAAGTCTCATGAATGAAAAAAAAATAAAACTTGCAGCAAAGCGGAAAAGCACACTGCAGTAATTTGTGATGCTCTGACCAAATGAAAATATAAAGAAGCTTTCAGGGAGAAAAGCCAAACGTACTAGAAAACCTAAATGATCACTGATGGTATACCAAAGAGGATCCAGGCAGGGCTCTTTGACTAATATAATTCAATTGCAATGGCCTAGAAATTATGTAAAGAAGTCATGCTAACCACTTTTCTTTCTCTATACTGAAGATGAACGGAGTGAACACCCACCATGAATAAAGAGGGCGATCTGAACCTCTCACTATTTTACCTCTATTCACCAAATACCCAGTTGCTGGAGTATAGGAAAATGGATAATGTTAGTCAGTCAGACAGTTGTGTTTATTGAGCCCTTAATGTGTGCAGAGCCCTGTACTAAGCACTCGGGAGAGTACAATATAACAATGTAAAAGACACATTCTTTGCCCACGATGAGCTTACAGTCTCGAGATGGAGATAACGTTGGTTGGCTACTCTGGAATCTTTGCAGGACACCAGAGCTTCCCTGGCATTTTAAACTCCCAGGCATACTGCACATGGTTCCTTACCCTGAAGCAACATGTTAGTTTTAAAAATCTCAGAAGAAAATGACCAAAAGACTTGCTTACTGTTCTGGCATCCCAGAGAGACAGGGTCTTATCTGCAGAGCTGGTAAGAATGGTATTGGAGAAGGGAAGAAACTCAATGCTATTGACTGAATCACTGTGGCCACGTAAGGTGTATCTGCATCTTTCACTGTAGATGAAAGAAAAGCAAGGGTGAAGGTTAGAATGAAAAGGAAAACAATCAGCATTGCAATGTTTTCTGTGCTTTCTGCACTGCATGTTGAAGTTTTATTTTCATATGGAAGAAAAATAAGCAAAAGCCAAGAGGGTTAAGTACAGAATGTTTGCATGGGCCTCAGAGTCAGAAGAACTTGGGTTCTATCTAAACCCAGCTCTCCCAGTTGCATGCTGTGTGACCTGGAGCAAGTCACTTAACTTCTCTGTGCCTCAACTGTAAAATGGGAATACCTGTTCTCCTTCCTACTTAGACTGTGCGTACCATGTGGGAAAGGGACTGTGTCTGACCTAACAAACTTATACCTACCCCAGCTCTTAGAACAGTGCTTGACACATAGTAAATGGTTAACAAATACCATAAAAATAAATTATCACCTAATTTGTAGTCCAAAAGTATTTTCCTAAACTATAGATTATATCAGCGCTTAGAACAGTGCTTTGCACATAGTAAGCGCTTAATAAATGCCATTATTATTTATTATAATAATTGATCATGATTTTGCCTTGAATTTATTTTGTGCCTTTATTTTGAAAAACACTAAATACTACCTTATTCCTCACAGCTAGGGAGTCAGAAACAAATCTAATTAGCCTCCACACAAATGAAGCAAGTGAGAGGTTACATTCATTTCAACAGATCCTAGAGTGAGTTGTAAGAGCTTCAGGACTCTAATTAAAATCGCCTGATAACTTTTCCAGGTTCCCTGGCCACTGTACACAGCTAACCTTCATATTGCTAACGGCATTTCCAAGGGTGAAACACTATCTGCATATGGAAGTATAGTAATGAGACTATCTATCCAGGGCCAATATGTAACCCAGCGTGGACATTTTTTTGCCCACTGCTTGTGGGCTGTAAACTTCTGTAGGAAAAATCTTCTGCAGGCAAATTTTGGCCCAGTGGAGATTATTCAAAGCTGAACTATTAGCAGCGCTGGCATCTGGCATTCTCCATGGCCTTGCTTTTCCATCATAAAATCATGGCTCCAGTCACTGGACATGAGAAGTGATTGACCACTGTCAACATTCCACTTTTATTTGGGGATTTCCTCAAGGAAGTCCTCTCCTTGGCTGGTTGTCACTAGCTTTGCAAGGGAGAAGGTGGGGTGCATTAAGAATTGTTGAGTGGTAGAGGGTGGGGAGAGGCTCATCTTTGTTTAGGTGTTGGTGGTCTCTGAGTCTAGTGGAGGCTGGCCTGACTTCTTTCTGTCCTGGTGGATACTAGGGGGCAGTGACCGATGGGATTCTGGAATCACTAATGGGGCTGGAGTTCCTCCTGCAGCTCATTCTCTCTCACACACACACACCGCCAGCCTCCAGGCACAAAAGCTCCTCAACTTCCAGCCCTGCCCCCAATTAAACTGTACTTGGATTAAAATCTTTAAAATCACTAAATGTGTTCCCCCTTCACCCTCATCCCTCTTTCCACTCTTACCTTCTCCCCTTTCCACGACACCTCTTCTTCCCCTACTCCCACCTTCCTCACTTTCTACCATTAATTCCTCTTTTCAAAGTGAGTAAGTGAAATGCTCAAGGGCCAGAACCGTGCCTGTGATGCTAGACCCTAAAGTTCCTTCCTCCATGGTTTGGAGCGGGAGAGGTGAAGTGTGTGGCAGACTGTCCAGGGTACTGGACCTCTGGGCTAGTCCGGTGAGGCTGGTCTGCATAGCCACCCCACACTGCTGTCATCCCTTTATCTTTTCTCTTTTTGTCATTCCCGTCACCCTCACCTGCTTCTTCCCCTTCCCCCTTATTTTCCTGCCCCCTTTCCTTTATTCCCCATGACACCACCTGTCTTTCTTTCCTTCTGCCTCATGGATAACAGCAATAATAATAATTGCAATTGCTCTGGAATCCAGACGCTCACTGCCCCTGAGCATCCGTCAGGACAGAGGGGCTGCACGGCAGACTCCATTGGACTCCAAAACCACCAACTCCTAAACTAAGAAGAGCCTTTTCCCAAACTTTCCAACCTAATAATTCTCAGCCCACCTCACCTTCTCTCTTGCAAAACTAATGACAGACAGCCAATCAGGTCAGACACAGTCCCTGTCATTCACGGGGCTCACAGTCATTCATTCATTTATTCAATCGTATTTATTGAGTGCTTACTGTGTGCATAGCACTCTACTAAGTGCTTGGGAGAGTGCAATATAACAATGAACAGATACATTCCCTGCCCACCACGAGCTTACGGTCATGGGGCTCAGTGATTTTTTAATCTCTCCTTTGACCAGACTGCCCCCCTCACATCATCCTCCAACTCTTGGACTCTTCGATAAAGCTATGACAGCATTCCCAAAACTATTCCTCAGTAGGGAGAAAGAGCACAGGCTTTGGAGTCAGAGGTCATCAGTTCAAATCCTGGCTCCGCCACTTGTCAGCTTCTCTCCTAACTTTGGGCAAGTCACTTAACTTCTCTGTGCCTCAGTTCCCACATCTGTAAAATGGGGATTAAGACTGTGAGCCCCACATGGGAAAACCTGATCACCTTGTAAACTCCCCAGCACTTAGAACAGTGCTTTGCACATAGAAAGTGCTTAATAAATGTCATTATTATTATTATTATTATAAAACATTTTCCTCAGGCAAGTTTTGCTCAAATAGACAAACACATAATTTTGTTTTCATTAGAAAATGAAAACGCCATTTGAAAATAAAGACCCCCAGTGAACTGCTCTGAAACAGGTTCCCTACCTTTCCCTCCCCAACTCCCTAGATTGTAAAACCACATCGCTTACAAGAGGCCTTTCCCAACCAAGACCTTATTTCCTCTTCTCTCTCTCCTTTCAGCACTGCCTTGCATTTGGATTTGGACACTTTATTCACCCCAACCTCAGCCCCACAGCACTAATTTATGTATCTGTAATTTATTTATTTATGTTAACATCTGTCTCCCCCTCTAGACTGTAAACTCTTGGGAAGGGCATGTGTCTACCAACTCAGTTGTACTGTACTTGGTACAGTGCTCTGCACACAGTAAGCACTCAATAAATAAGATTTATTGATTGATTGAATTTACTTTTCTGTTATTCCCCACTTCCCTGACTCCCTGAGGGCAGGGAATCAATCAATGAGTACTTACTGTGTGCAGGGCACTGTACTAAATGATTGGGAGTGCTCAGTACAGCTGGTAGACACTACGTGTGTCTTGCTTCTGCTGTACTTTCTGAAATGGTTATTACATTGCCAGCACCCAACAGGAACTCAATGAATACTCTGATAGCTTGATTGGATGATTTAGACCTAGAATCCTAATTTTTTGTTTTTCTCAGAACAATTCTTTTAACTGCCTTTTTTCCTCTCTGAGTTTACGAGTATAACCCTACCACAGGAAAAAAATAAGAATTTATATTATTTTTTTTCTGAACCTAAAAATACAGTACAAACCAACCATCATACTGAAGTTCTCAACAAGTACTTAATGTTCAAAAGAGATCATAAAAATTCAGATAAATCAAAGGTTGATTGATTTTTAAAAAGAGTGCAATATGATTGAGTGTTTTCTGAAGTATTAATAAATTGAAATGAGATTACAATTCTAAAAAATGAACACATATTGTTCATGCAATAGCCTTGGCTTTCATGTTTCCATAATTCACTTGCTAACCCATAAAATGAGGTCATTTGGAAGGGGTCTTTCTAACATGAATATGAAATAATGAGTGTTTACAATAGTTTACTACCGCTTCCTCCCCTAAAGCAATGACATAAACATCAAACTAATTAAGACGCTTAAACAAAACCTCCTTTTAGAAAAATTGCCTCTGAAATTATGTGATTGAAAATGCTACTAAATCAAAACTTGATTTTATAACCACAAAATACTACCTTTTACTACCATCACCTCGAAGTTCTACACCACATACTAATTTGTTAAGAAACCGCAGTAAGCATTGCAGTGACATTTCTGCATATTCTCCAAATTGTGTAACTATAGTCTTAACTGCCATTGAGCTGAGGGATTTGTGCCTTTTGAACAGAGAATACCACCAACCAGGATCCCATCTTATCACTTACTCACTAGACAATTTTACCTCCAAAACGTTACACATTCAAGTGGAGAATAGAGGTTTGTACCCAAGATCAGTGGGCTCGTCTAGAAGCCAGATGACTTAAGGCATTAAAGTGCCAGCGTGTTTTATGAGGTTATAAATATATCCTATCATGTCTTTATATTTTATGACCTCTATTTTATTTTTTGGTAGATTCACATATGACATACTTGATTATTCATGTCAACGATTTAAAACTACCAATATTTCAGGAAAAAAATTCAGACCATCATTTATGAGCATGCTTAGTTTCCCCTTGATCTATTATTTCATTGAAACCAAACCTGGGTTAATCCAGACACTGATATGTGAATAATTTTTTAAATTTACCATACTGTTTTTCAAAAAATAGTTATGATTCATCATGACTCAATTAAAGATTTACTTTTCCCGTCTGTTTTTCTTGGCGCTGATACCACCATTTTTTATGTAGACATAATTCCCATAAATTTCAGTTGGAAATGGGGTTGGCTGAGGAGCAGGAACTAAGCCAATAATATTTCTCTGTTTAATAAATAATTGTTCTGAGGTGTCTTAAAACCTGGACATTTCCTTCACTTAGGAATAAAAATATGATCAGCTAATTTTTCATATTGATGGAAGTTGTGTGGGTTTTTTAAATAAATAATTTTACACTCTTATAGTGTTTCAACTAATTTAATACTCTATTTCCTTCACACCTTATGAAAATGTAGTCCATGAAATAACCTGTGATTGGGGATTCAATACCTGTTTTCTCTCTCCTCTCTTAGAATGTGCACTCCATGTGGGACAGGGACTATGTCTGGGCTGATTAACTTGTGTCTACCCCAGCACTTAGAACAGTGTTTAAAACATAATAAGCACTTAACAGATACCTTAAAAAACTCAGTCAATCAATCAATGGTATTTATTGAACTTTTCTTCTGTGTAGAGCACTGTACTAAGCACACAGTAGAGTAGGAGAGAGTAAATAGAAAATAATCCCTGTCCTCAAAAAGCTTACAGAGTTAGTGGAGAAGAAAATGTATGTGTACATATGTTCTGGTACAGTGGGTGATATGTACCTAAGTATTTTTATAGGTACACCTGTATACAGGTAATGAGGTAGGGAAGGAAAAGGGAATAATAGTAATTATTATTATGGCATTTGTTAAGCACTTATTATGTGCAAGGCACTGTACTAAGCTTTGGGGTGAATACAAGCAAATCAGGTTAAACAGTCCCTGCCCCGTATGGGACTCACAGTCTTATACAGGTGAGGTAACTGAGGCACAGAGAAGGGAAGAGATTTGTCCAAGGTCACACAGCCGACAAACAGAGGAGCCAGGATTAGAACCGAGGACTTTCTTAGTCCCACGCCCATACTCTATCCCTTGGGGCAAGTGGGTGACAGATTAGAACAGAAAGTTTCCCTGGAGTCGAAGTGATTTTAGTAGAGCTTTGAAGATGGGAAGAGTAGCGGATTAGAACAGAAAGTTTCCCTGGAGTCGAAGTGATTTTAGTAGAGCTTTGAAGATGGGAAGAGTAGCGGTCTGTCAGATGTGAAGAGGAAGGGAATTAACAGCAAGAGGGAGGGTGGGAGCAAGGGGTCCAAGATAAAAGATGAGAGTGAGACCCAATGAGTAAATTGGAATTAGAGGAGCAATATGTGCAAGCTGGGTTGTAGGGGAAGAGGAAGTTTAGAATGGGGGAAGAGAATTGACTGTGTGTCTTATTTTGTGCAGAGCACTGTATGAGTGCTTGGGAGAGTATAAACGAATTAGTAGATATGATTCCTGACTTCGAGGGGATCACAGTCTAGCAGAGGAGGCAAAAACTAACAGATATTATAGTTGGAGAAAGAAGGAAGAGGAGATATTAGTCAATCAATTGAGCACTTATTAGGTGCAGATCACTATATTAAGCACATGGGAAAGGACAAACAGAGTTGGTAGACACCATATGTACACATGAGTTAGTGCTTAAGGAATAGGATATGGACAAAAGTGCTACAGGAAGTTGTGAGGATTTGAGTGCTAAAGTGGCTGCAGAAGTGCTGAATAGACAATATGGGGACACAAGCAGGGGTGATCAAAATCTACAGGAAATGGCCTGCTGGAGGAACTGCGATTTCAGCAGGGTTTTGAAAAAGGAGAGAGCTCAGCTCTGCTGAATTTGAAAAGGGAAGGAGTGTTAGCCAGAATCTCCTCACAACTCCTCAAAAAACTCCTCACTATTGGCTTCAAAGTTCTCCATCACCTTGCCCCCTCCTACCTCACACCCCTTCTCTCCTTCTACAACCCAGCTCGCACACTCTGCTCCTCTTCTGCTAACCTCCTCACTGTGCCTCATTCTCGCCTGTCCCGCCGTCGACCCAGGCCCATGTCCTACCTCTGGTCTGGAATGCCCGTCCTCCACACATCTGCCAAACTAGCACACTTCCCCCCTTCAAAACCCTACTGAAAGCTCACCTCCTCCAGGAGGCCTTCCCAGACTGAGCCTCCCCAGACTGAGCCTCCCCTTTTCCTCTGCTCCTCCTCCCCTCCCCATCACCCCTATTCCCTCCCTCTGCTCTAGCCTCCACTCCGCCCCACAGCACTTGTGTATATATTTATTATTCTATTTATTTGGGATTGTCTCTATTTGTTGCTGAATTGTACTTTCCAAGGGCTTAATACAGTGCTCTGCACACAGTAAGCACTCAATAAATAAGATTGAATGAATGAATGAACTCTTCCCCCTTCTGGTCCCTATCAGTACCAATGCCTGTGGTTCGGATACAAGCAAGGAGCAGATACTTAGTTCACGTCCTCAACAGGTGCTTCATTCATTCATTCATTCATTCAATCACACATGAATCATTCAATCCAACAATGGTATTTATTGAACTTTTTTTGTGCAGAACCCTGGACTAAGTGGTTGGGAGTGTACAGCATAACCGAGTTGGCTAACACATTCCCTGTCCACAAGGAACTTTATAAGTCTACAGAGATAGTAGAGTGAAGCAGCATGGCTTTATGGTAAGAACCAGGGCTTGGGAGTATTGAGTGCTTACTGTGTGCAGAGCACTGTACTAAGCACTTGGAAAGTACAATTCAGCAACAAATAGAGACAATCCCTACCCCAAAACTGGCTTACAGTCTAGAAGGGAGGAGACAGACAACAAAAGAAAACAACGCAAGTAAACAGGTAGGCTTCCCAAGGTCCCCCGTGTGAGCAGATCTGAGTTCATTGCCTGGGTCTCTTTGCAGACTTCCTTTGGCCCACTGATCTCCAAAGACCCTGTCCCACAGCCGGGTTCACAGTCAGGGACACCCACCTGTGGGTGAGTGACACCCACAAGTGGAACAATGCTAGTTACTTCCCTTTCTTCCCGCGCAGTCTGCTGCAAAGGCTTAGCATGCGCTTCTATGCTACATGTGCTTTGCATGGCCATTCAAATGAGTCTTTGGTGAGATAAAAACCATCATCCTCACTTCTGTATATGTTCATTCATCATGGAGAAGCCATAGGTCGACTTTTATTTAGTCAGTTTTAGTAGGTAGGGAAAGGTTTAACGATTAGACACTCCCTTTGCTTACTTGACATTACTAAATAAACTTTACCTAATTTTTTAAATATTCTTATGAACCCAAATAACTTGATTTCTCCTATATGTACAGCTTCATTATCTGGTAATAAAGCATACTCTGAACATTACATTGTAGTTCTTTTAGAAAAATGAAAAACAATGAGGATCTCTTCATTTAATGCAATTCCCAAGCAGAATCTTTGAGGGAATGAGCATCCCTGAAGGTATAATTCTAATAAGTCACAAGGCACAAACCTATCATTTTAATACTTTAGCACTTTTCAGTGTCTTTTTGTTTCTTATATTTTATACATGAAAGACTTGTTTTGCCTTACGTTTCACTTAATACTAATAAACACTGTATTTGCTGTATTTGAAGTATAGGTGAAATTTGCATGGCTTTAGTATTCAAACAGTAACAGTATTAAAGTCTCAGACTTCAAAATAAGTTTTTTTAAACCATATTTTGTTTTCTACTTAGTAAGTATCTTATTGGCTCCTGGTAGTTGATTGAAAGATTCAACATTCCAGGTCCATTCTCTGTGTGCAATCTTCATGCCCCTAGATGACATGGGATGAGATGTAGAGCATTTATGTACATATCTATAAATGATTTATTTGTATTAAGCAAGAACAACATTGCTTTCAGTAGACTGCGAGACGAAGGTGGGAATAATAAGGCACTAAGGTGGGATCCGTAAGGAGCTGCTATACTGCTGGGGAAACTCCATTCCTCTGCATTCAGTATCACCAAGAAAAACACAATCCTGTTTGAGCAAAGGTACTGATATAACAATTAGACTGTTAGGAATGTTGTGATGGTGTCAACTGGTGAGGAACCACAGAGCTGTTCAGACCATTGGTTATATAGTGTGGTTTTTAGTTATTCAATCGTATTTATTGAGCATTTACTGTGTGCAGAGCACTGTACTAAGCACTTGGGAAGTACAAGTTGGCAACATATAGAGACAGTCCCTACCCAACAGTGGGATCACAGCCTAGAAGGGGAAGACAGCCAGAAAAACAAAACATATTAACAAAATAAAATAGAATAGTAAATATGCACAAGTAAAATAAATAGAGTAATAAATATGTACAAACATATACACAGGTGCAGTGGGGAGGGGAAGGAGGTAAGGCAGGGGGGATGGGGAGGGGGAGGAGGGGGAGAGGAAGGAGGGGGCTCAGTCTGGGAAGGTCTGCTGGAGGAGGTGAGCTCTCAGTAGGGATTTGAAGGGAAGAAGAGAGCTACCTTGGCGGATGTGTGGAGAGAGGGCATTCCAAGCCAGGGGGATTAAGACTAGGAGCCCCCTGTGGGACAACCTCATTCCTCATTACCTTGTATCTCCCCCAGTGCTTAGAACAGTGCTTGGCACATAGTAAGCACTTACCAAATACCACTATTATTATTATTATTATTGTTATTATTATTATTATTATCTCTTTCCCTGAGTATCAGCCCTCCCAACCATCAGAGATTGCTGTCCCTGTGGACCAGGAATGCCATCCAGATTAATATTTTTATATCTTCTTCCAGGGCTTAGTTCAATGCTATGCCCCTTGCAAGCAGGTGATAAAAAAAAAATGACTGGATAAATATATAAGTAAATTAACCTGCCACCATAAGCATTTTCATAGACTCTTGAACAGTATGTTCTTAAGGATGACTAGTCAGAATAGTTAGGGAAATTAAGGATTGTGACAGCTGTAGACAAGGGATACCATGTTATGGGTACTCCAATGAAGCAGTAGTATTTATTGAATGCCCATTATCAATAAATCACTCAATCAATCAATCAATCAATCAATCAATCGTATTTATTGAGCGCTTACTATGTGCAGAGCACTGTACTAAGCGCTTGGGAAGTACAAATTGGCATCACATAGAGACAGTCCCTACCCAACAGTGGGCTCACAGTCTAAAAGGGGGAGACAGAGAACAGAACCAAACATACCAACAAAATAAAATAAGTAGGATAGAAATGTACAAGTAAAATAAATAAACAAATAAATAAATAGAGTAATAAATATGTACAACCATATATACATATATACAGGTGCTGTGGGGAAGGGAAGGAGGTAAGACGGGGGGATGGAGAGGGGGACGAGGGGAGAGGAAAGAAGGGGCTCAGTCTGGGAAGGCCTCCTGGAGGAGGTGAGCTCTCAGTAGGGCCTTGAAGGGAGGAAGAGAGCTAGCTTGGCGGATGGGCAGAGGGAGGGCATTCCAGGCCCGGGGGATGACGTGGGCCGGGGGTCGATGGCGGGACAGGCGAGAGCGAGGTACAGTGAGGAGATTAGTGGTGGAGGAGCGGAGGGTGCGGGCTGGGCAGTAGAAGGAGAGAAGGGAGGTGAGGTAGGAGGGGGCGAGGTGATGGAGAGCCTTGAAGCCCAGGGTGAGGAGTTTCTGCTTGATGCGCAGATTGATCGGTAGCCATTGGAGGTTTTTGAGGAGGGGAGTAATATGTCCAGAGCGTTTCTGGACAAAGATAATCCAGGCCGCAGCATGAAGTATGGATTGAAGTGGAGAGAGACACGAGGATGGGAGATCAGAGAGAAGGCTAGTGCAGTAGTCCAGACGGGATAGGATGAGAGCTTGAATTAGCAGGGTAGTGGTTTGGATGGAGAGGAAAGGGCGGATCTTGGCAATGTTGCGGAGCTGAGACCGGCAGGTTTTGGTGACGGCTTGGATGTGAGGGGTGAATGAGAGAGCGGAGTCGAGGATGACACCAAGGTTGCGGGCTTGTGAGACGGGAAGGATGGTAGTGCCGTCAACAGAGATGGGAAAGTCAGGGAGAGGACAAGGTTTGGGAGGGAAGACAAGGAGCTCAGTCTTCGACATGTTGAGCTTTAGGTGGCGGGCGGACATCCAGATGTAGATGTCCTGAAGGCAGGACATCACATTTATTGAGTGCTTACTGTTTGCTTAGGAGAGTTCAATATAAAAGACTTTAGACACATTCCCTTCCCACAACAAGCATGCAGTCTAGGGGGGGAAATAGACATTAATATAAAGGAATGAATTACAGATATGTAGTAAGTGCTGTAGGGCTGAGGGAGGGGTGAGTAAAGGCTGCAAATCTGAGAGAAAGGAGGCTGCAGAAGGGTGGGGGGTTAGAGGAAATGAAGGCTTAGACAGGGAAGGCCTCTTGGAGGATATGTGCCTTCAAGAAAGTATAGCGAGTGATGGTCTATCAGGTATGAAGAGGGAGGGCATTTCAGTCCAGAGGCAGGACATGGGTGAGGGGTAAGCAACAAGATAGTGAAGTGTGTGGTCTGGATTGTAGTACAAGGAACAACATGCGGTAGGAGGGGGGCAAAGTGATTTAATGCTTTAAAGCTGATGGTAAGGAGTTTCTGTTTGCTAAGTGGATGTGGAACCACTGGAAGTTCTTGAAGAGTGGAGGAACATGGACTGAACATTTCTGTAAAAAAATGATCTGGATAGCAGAGTGAAGTATGGACTGGAGTGGGGAGAGACAGCAGGCAGGAAGGTGAGCAAGCAGGTGGATACAGTAATTGAGGAGGGATAGGTTAAGTGTTTGGATTAAAGTGGCAGCAGTTTGGATGGAGAGGATAGGGCAAATTTTAGAAATGTTGTGAGGTTGAATCAACAGTATTTAGTAACTGACTGGTTATGTAGGTTGAATGACAGAGATGAGTTGAGGAAAATTCTAAGTTTTTGGGCTCACGAGACAGGAAGGATGGTGATGCTGTCTAAAGAGATGGGAAAGTCAGGAAGAGGACAAGGTTTGGGTGGAAGATAAGGAGTTCTGTTTTGGACATTCTCAGATTAAGGCGTTTCAGGGACATCCAAGTAGAGGCATCCTGAAGGCAGGAGAAAATGCCAGACTGCAGAGAAGGAGAGAGATCAAAGCTGGAGATGTAAATTTGGGAATCATTCACATAGAAAAGAATGGGACATTAGAATAGAATAGAATAGAATAGAAGGGGACACAGAACTCTGCTTTGAGGGAATCCCACTGTTGGGGGGTGAGAGGCAGAGGAGGGTCCCAGGAAAGACATTGAGAATAATAAGCAGCCAGAGACACAGAAGAATCAGGAGAGGACAGTATCAATGAAGTGAAGGATGGATAATGCTTCCAGAAGTAGGGGGAGGTCAGCAGTGTCAAAGAGGTCGAGGAGGATCAAAATCGAGTTGAGGCCATTGGATTTGGCAAGGAGATCATTTGTGACCTTTGTGGAGTGAAGGGGCAGAAGCCAAAATGGAGGGTGTTAAGGAGAGAATTGGACAAGAGGAATTTGAGACAGTGGGTGTTAGACAACTCGATCAAGGTGTTTGGAGCATTTATTGAGTGAATTTATTGAGTGCTTACTGCCTGCAGAGCACTGTACTAAGCCCTTGGGAAGTACAAATTGGCAACATATAGAAATGGTCCTTACCCAACAACAGGCTCACAGTCCAGAAGGGGGAGACAGACAACAAAACAAAACAAGTAGACAGGTGTCGATACCATCAGAATAAATAGAATTATAGTTATATACACATCATTGATAAAATAAATAGAGTAATAAATATGTATACACAAATGCTGTGGGGAAGGGAAGAGGGTAGGTAGAGGGAGGGGGCGATGAGGAGGAGAGGAGGAGGAGGAGATGAAAAAAGCAGGGGGCTCAGTCTGGGAAGGCCTCCTGGATGTGGTGGGCTCTCAGTAGGGCTTTGAAGGGAGGAAGAGAGCTAGTTTGGCGGATGTGTGGAGGGAGGGCATTCCAGGCCAGAGGTAGGAGGTGGACCCAGGGTCAATGGTGGGACAGGCAAGAACGAGGCACAGTGAGGAGGTTAACGGCAGAGGGATGGAGTGTGCAGGCTGGGCTGTATTAGGAGAGACAGAGGTGAGATAGGAAGGGGCGAGGTGGAGAGCTTTGAAGCCTAGAGTGGGTAGTTTTTGTTTGAGTCAAAGGCTGATAGGCAACCACTGGAGATTTTTGAGGAGGGTAGTGACATGCCCAGAGCTTTTCTGTAGAAAGATAATCCGGGCAGCAGAGTGTAGACTGAAGTGAGGAGAGACAGGAGGATGGGAGATCAGAAAGGAGGCTGATGCAGTAATCCAGTTGGGATAGGACGAGAGATCGAACCAGCAAGGTAGCGGTTTGGATGGAGAGGAAAGGGCGAATCTTGGCGATGCTGTGGCGTTGAGACCGGCGGGTTTTGGTGATGGATTGGATGTGTGGGGTGAATGAGAGAGTGGAGTCAAGGATGATACCAAGGTTGCAGGCTTGGGAGACGGGAAAGATGGTAGTGTCCTCTACAGTGACGGGAAAGTCAGGGAGAGGACAGGGTTTGGGAGGGAAGATAAGGAGCTCAGTCTTGGACATAGGAGCTCAGTTTTGGACATATGTATATATATAAATACCAACACACACAAATACACACACACACACACACACACACACATATTATATAATCTGTACTTCATTCTAGTTGTATCAGGATAAGTTTCCAAAATAAAATGCATGAATATATATGCATAAAACCATGAGGTGCTCAGCAAAAAAGTTCTACACTCATTTTTATCGGTTATTAATTAAAATCATTTAAGAACTACCTCATATTTCATCAATTACAACCATTTTTGTTCCCAAATTTTCAGTCATTTGAACAGGTAAGGTACAGGAATAATAGCATTCAAAGTTCCCCCATAGTTCTTATTACTCTCTAGTGCAAAGAAAATGTGAAATCTAAAAACCAAAAAATAAGGATCAGAAATTTTTACATCACTGTTATTTCCTCTCTCATGGGGCAGTCTTTCAGATCTCAATGAGTTATGACTTACTCCTTCATAAAAAAGGGCTTAATTAATACAATCTTCTGAAATCAGTGGAGAATTGATGCCATTTTTATATTATTTCAAGAGGCTAATATTTAAGCTGTCACATTTGCCCAATTCTTTTATACTCTGTTGATATAAAATGATTTAGAGCTCAATATATAGGTCCTTTGTCTCCTTTAATGGCAAGACTATTTTGTTAATTCATCTAAGATGCCTGATGTATGGATGTATAAGGAAGATCTGTTAAGAGGACAACTTTGTTGGGAATTTTATCCCTAAATTCCTTATTTTGTTTTAGGCAGTTTTATTTCAGTACACATATAGCATGGGAAGGCAAGTTGCATTCTCATCTCTTCAACCTTCTGTAACTGTGTGATTCCCTCTCTGTTTCTGCTTCTGTTTCTGGCAGACTTTACCAGAATGACCTTCATTGTGCAAGCCTTGTGCTTGTGAATGTTATTTCATTCAATCTCTCAGGCAACCATACTCTGCTATCTAATTTTGTTCCTAAGGAAGGTAAATGACTTCATAGGGCAGTCTGGAGAATTTGCTGTATTTTGTTAAATCATTTGTCAGATTTGGGCTTGGTGTCTATTCTTTCTTATTTCATTGAAAGAAAGAAAAATATCTGGAACTAGTCTGCTTTCATTCTGGAAGTCACTTTTTTAATGCATAGTTTTACTATTTTCAGTGCTTTCAAAATTTAGGTTGAATAATTTATCTCTAATCTGTAGGAATTATTTGGAAATATGACCAGATCCAGCTCTGAAATTAGAAATATATCTTCAGATTATCTGGAAAATGCATTTAATCCAAATTTACTACGGAAATAACTATCTACCACATTAGGAAAACACCACAGTGGCATTCATTAAGCACTTACTGCATGCAGAGCACTGTACTAAGTGCTTGGGAAAATAAAATACAACAAAGTTGGTAGATACAATCCCTGCCCCAAAGGAGATTACAGTCTACAGGGGAGCCAGAAATCAAAATAGGTTACAGCTGGGAGAAATAGTCAAGTATCTCAGTCTATTCAATATACACTGAAGAGAGAGCTACTGTTTAGGATTCACAGTTGACATTACTGATCCTGAATTGTGTCTGTGTGGTTGTGTGTCAGATAATCTCTCCCAAATCAAGCATTCATGAAGAATGTCCCATGCACACTATAACAATTTCATTTCTGCACCTCCTACAGTGGTTTTCTAGAGTCCTCCTCTTTCTAATTGCTGTATGCCAGCTGGAGGTCTGAATTATTAAATGCTAGTGGGCTGAATTATGGCACATAAGAAAAGACTAATGTTCTATAAGTAAAACATGGTAACCAGGTCTCTTAATTATAGAGAAAGTTGGACTCCTCAATTGCTCTGTAGCAATGGTCCCAGAATGGTATCTGACTCTTTGTCCACAATCAAATGTGGCTATTAAGCTTAGACACACATTCTATGGGCCCATCGTACCTCCCCACCTGTTTTTGTCCCCAAACTCCTCTTTCTTTTCCTTTCCTCCTCCTCTTCCTTTTCCCTCTCTTCCCACTTAAGTCAATGGTATTTATTGAGCTCTTACTGTATGCAAAGCACTACTCATTCATTCAATCATATTTATTGAGCACTTACTGTGTGCAGAGCACTGTACTAAGCACTTGGGAAGTTCAAGTCGGCAACACATAGAGACGGTCCCTACCCAACAATGGGCTCACAGTCTAGAAGGGGGAGACAGACAACAAAACAAGACATGTGGACAGGTGTCAAAATCATCAGAACAAATAGAATTACAGCTATATGCACATCATTAACAAAATAAATAGAATAGTAAATATGTACTAGTAAAATAAATAGAGTAATAAATCTGCACAAATATATACAAGTGCTGCGGGGAGGGGAAGGAGGTAGGGCAGGGGGCAATGGGGAGGAGGAGAGGAAAAAGGGGGCTCAGTCTGGGAAGGCCTCCTGGAGGAGGTGTGCTCTCAGTAGGGCTTTGAAGGGAGTAAGAGAGCTAGCTTGGCAGATGTGTGGAGGGAGGGCATTCCAGGCCAGGGGAAGGACATGGGCTGGGGGTCAACGGTGGGACAGGTGAGAACGAGGTACAGTGAGGAGGTTAGGGGCAGAGGAGTAGAGGGTGTGGGCTGGGCTGTAGAAGGAGAAAAGGAAGGTGAGGTAGGAGGGGGTGAGGTGATGGAGAGCCTTGAAGCTGAGAGTGAGGAGTTTTTGCTTGATTCATAGGTTGACAGGCAGCCACTGGAGATTTTTGAGGAGGAGAGTATCATGCCCAGAGCATTTCTGCACAGAGATAATCCAGGCAGCAAAGTGAAGTATAGGCTGAAGTGGGGAGAGACAGGAGGATGGGAGATCAGAGAGGAGGCTGATGCAGTAATCCAGTCGGGATAGAATGAGAGATCAAACCAGTAAGGTAGCAGTTTGGATGGAGAGGAAAGGGCGGATCTTGGCAATGTTGTGGAGGTGAGACTGACACATTTTGGTGACAGATTGGATGTGTGGGGTGAACGATAGAGCAGAGTCGAGGATGACACCCAAGTTGCGGGCTTGTGAGATGGGAAGGATGGTAGTGCTGTATACAGTGACGGGAAAGTCAGGGAGAGGGTAGGGTTTGGAAGGGAAGATAAGGAGTTCAGTCTTGAACATACTGAGTTTTAGATGGTGGGCAGACATCCAGATGGAGATGTCCTGAAGGCAGGAGGAGATATGAGCCTGAAGGGAGGGAGAGAGAGTAGGGGCAGAGATGTAGATTTGGGTGTCATCAGCATAGAGATGATAGTTGAAGCCGTGAAAGTGAATGAGTTCACCAAGGGAGTGAGTGTAGATAGAGAACAGAAAAGGACCAAGAACTGACCCTTGAGGAACCCCTACAGTAAGGGGATGGGAGGGAGGAAGAGGAGCCTGCAAAGGAGACTGAGAATGAATGGCCGGAGAGATAAGAGGAGAACCAGGAGAGGACGGAGTCTGTGAAGCCAAGGTTGGATAGCATGTTGAGGAGAAGGGGGTGATCTACAGTGTCAAAGACAGCTGAGAGGTTGAGGAGGATTAGGATAGAGTAGGAGCCATTGGATTTGGCAAACAGGAGGTCATTTGTGACCTTTGAGGGGGCAGTCTCGGTGGAGTGTAGGGGCTGGAAGCCAGATTGGAGGGGGTCAAGGAGAGAGTTGGCATTGAGGAATTTGAGGCAGCGCGTGTAGACGACTTGTTCTAGGAGTTTGGGCGATAACTAGAAGGGGAGATGGGGTCAAGACAGGGTTTTTTTTAGGATGGGGGAGACGTGGGCATGCTTAAAGGCAGAGGGGAAGGAACCAGTGGAGAGTGAGCGGTTGAAGATGGAAGTCAAGGAGGGGAGGAGGGAAGGGGTGAGATATTTCATGATCAATCAATCAATCAATCAATCGTATTTATTGAGCGCTTACTGTGTGCAGAGCACTGTACTAAGCACTTGGGAAGTACAAGTTGGCAACATATAGAGACAGTCCCTACCCAACAGTGGGCTCACAGTCTAAAAGACTGAGATGAGATGAGAGGGAATGGGGTCTGAAGCACAGGTGGATGGAGTAGCACTTGAGAGGAGGGAGGAGATCTCATCTGAAGACACTGCTGGGAAGGATGGGAGAGTAGCGGAGAGGGTTGAAAGCTGGGGGGATGGAGAATGCTTGGGAGAATTCAATGCAGCAGAATTGCTGGTAAGTTTCCTGTCCCCTCAAGCTTAAAGTATAGAGCCTTCTTTCTTCTCTCCTGACTCAGTAGAGTTCCACTAGAAAATGGCAATGTAAATATAATATTAACTTTAAATTCTCCATATAATTATTATCATTTCAAAATTCATAATTACACCTCCACAATGAAGATACACCGATGTGTGTTTAAATTGTATGATTGCCTCACTGAGCCCTACAGGCTAGAAGGTCTCATTCTGATTTTCTCTTCTGTACAAAAATGTTGCTCAATTCCTGCTATACAAATTTTTCACGATCTGAGGCTTGATACCACATTGGTGCTATACTCTGTGCATTTCCAAACAAAATGATGATCGTCTTTATTCTACCAATCTCCGCTACATGAGAAAGAGTCAAGCGGAGGCATATCCATTTCATTCCTAGCTTGGGCAGTGGCTAGCAGGTGGAAGGTAATCTGCTACAAGTCAAAACTCACGAATGCTGGGCAGCAGTGACACAGGAGAGAGTCAAGGGTGGAGACTCAAGTTTACTGGAAGGCAATGGTGGACCACTTCTGTATTTTTACCAAGAAAACTCTGTGGATACACTACCAAAACAATTGCAGATGGAGGTAGGTTCTGGGAGCGATGTGTCCACGGAGTCATTATTGGTCAGAGATGACTCGACAGCAAAGGACAAGATGAGGCTGACTTTGGTGATGGTATTCAGCTTCGTTTTGCTTTTGGCAATATTACCTATGGATAAGGCTTCCCAGACTCAAGAAAGGCCACATATTGCTCCTTCTTCAGGCTGTCAGTTAATTGTGCTTTGTTGATTCTGACAAGTGGTTCCGATCATCTGCATGTGATATGTGTGAGGGCTTCTAGAGCAGCTGGCATGACTGATTCAAGTACTTTCAATGATTCTCTTAAGCTGCTTGAGTTGGCTGAGTTCCTCACAGGATAGGAATTACAAGACATTAAATAAAGTCTGACTGGATCACATCTTTGGCTCATCCAGCCTAGAGTTCTGGAGAAAGAGTATGCAGGTTGCCCTGTCTTGTTGATAAATGCACAAAGAGTGCCTCTTCAGACATCTTCAACTTTTCTCTCTAATAATCTATTATGGTTCTCTAATATATTATTTATCCACCTTTTCTCAAACCTAACGATTTCCACCAACATAACTCCCTGTGGTAATAAATGCCATATGTTTACCACCAGTGAAAATATATTTCCTTTAGTTTATCTCAAAACTAGCAAAATGCTTCTAATAATGGCAGAATGATGTGTTTTGTTTCATTGTCTATAATCAGCATTTTATTCCACCTTCCATAGGTCTTGCTGGATCCTCATTCTTGGCTCTGTGTTATGCAGGCTGCACAATTAGGCTTTACTCAAAAGGTAAGAAGGAAAGGATTACCTAAGGCCTTGCCATTTATGACATGGTCCGCAATACGATCACAAAGTATTTTTAGAACTACCAAATACATTTAGGACAGTCGAAGCCCAAGAAATACTGATGAATATTTGATTCTGCTCACTACATTTCTCCTGTATTTGACTCATAGAAAATATGCCATGCCAACCTGAACCCTATGGCATTATGGTGTTAAATAATAATAATGTTGGTATTTGTTTAGCGCTTACTATGTGCAAAGCACTGTTCTAAGCGCTGGGGTAGATACAAGGTAATCAGGTTGTCCCACGTGGGGCTCACAGTCTTAATCCCCATTTTACAGATGAGGGAACAGAGGCCCAGAGAAGTTAAGTGACGTGCCCAAAGTTACACAGCTGACAAGTGACAGAGCTGGGATTTGAACCCACGACCTCTGACTCCAAAGCCCAGGCTCTTTCCACTGAGCCATGCTGCTTCTCTAAATGGTTAAATGGCAATTCAAGGAGGTTAATAATGTTCCTCTGTAATTGGTCCAACAGGACTCCAACTAGGATCTTGCCACCAACACAAAGCTGTGAGATTCCACAATACTTTCCACAGTCTGCTCTCTCCTCTTGCTTCTGGAAGGTAGTGATAGAGGTGGTATGCTTCTTATATTAAGGAATCACCCACTCAGGCATTTGAAACAATCCCTCCCTGTTGGAAGACAGTCTCCGGAATCCTTAGAGCTGGGAGCTTTATCATTTTTCATCAGCTGTGAGGCTGACCTCATTAAATGACCGAGCAAAAAAAGTCAGGGCCTTCACATTTCGGCAGGTTGACTTGTCTTTGTACAAGACTCATTCTCAGTGGCAAAAGGTAAGTTAAAAGGGATTGCTGACATACTGTTATATTACTTTGTGATTTTTTCATTTTCCATGACAAGTGTAAATACATCCGCACTCTCCTGTGAAGCTCTGGAAGAGTATGGGTTCATACTCACTCCTCAGGGAGGCATATAAGTGCTGGTCTTGGTTTCAGTTTGGGAAGCTCTGAATTTATTTTACTCTGGCCTTTCATTGCTTGCTGCATATATTTCTTAACTTGCTTTGTATGGTATGTGGTAGACTTTGATAAGCAGCTGGTTGGTAAAGATCATGAGGAACTGTCAGATGTCAAAACATCCTTATCCAAACACTTGTCCCCTCCATTCCTCTCTCCCTGATTGCCATCATATGCTCATTTTCCCGAAGGGTTCATACTCACTGCTTTGAAATATGCCCATGTATCCCCTATCCTAAAAAAGCATTCCTTGCCTCACCCCCTGCACTCTCCAGTTATCATCCCATCTACCCCCTACCATTCCTCTCCTAACTACTTGAATAAATTTTGCATACTGTCTGCCTCCACTTTCACTCCTGCAATTCTTTCCTTGACTCACTGCATTCTGGATTCTACTCTGTCACTTCACAGAAACTGCCCTTTCTAAGGTCACCAATGAGCTCCATTTTGCCAAATCCAAAGTCCTCTGCTTCATCCTAATCCTACTCAACCTCTCTGCCGCCTTCAATACAGTGGACCAATTCCTTCTCCTTGAAACAGTATCTAACCTTGGCTTCACTGACACCATTCTCTCCTAGTTCTCCTCCTATCTGTTTGACCACTCATTCTCAGTCCCTTCCTCAGTCTCTCCCACCCGCCCCGGCAACTGTTGGGTCACCTTCTACTCTTCATTTACACCCACTACCTTGGAGAACTAATTCGTTTTTTGTGTATGAAGATGATTTCCAAATCTACATCTCTAGACCTGACCAATCTCTTTCTCTGCAGTCTCATATTTCCTCCTGCCTTCAGGACATCTCTACTTATATGTCCTACTGACACCTCAAACTAAACGTGTCCAAAACAGAACTCATCTTTCCACCCAAACCCTGTCCTCCCCCTGTCTTTCCCATCACTCTAGACAACACTAATATCCTCAGAGCACTGGCTTGGGAGTCGGAGGACATAGGTTCTAATCCCACCTCTGCCACTTGTCTGCTGTGTGACCTTGGGCAAGACACTTAACTTCTCTGTGCCTCAGTTACCTCATCTGTAAAATGGGGATTAAAAATTTGAGCCCTATGTGGTGCAATCTGATTACCCTATATCTATCCCAGTGCTTAGAACAATGCTTGACACAATGTAAGCACTTAACAAATACCATAATTATTATTATTTTCCTCCTTGTCTCACAAGACTGTAACAATGGTATTATCCTCGAATTACCACTTTCATCCAACACACATATTCAATCTGACACCAAATCCTCCCTGTTCTACCTTTACAACATCACTACAATCTGCCCTTTCTTCTCCATCCTGACTGTTACTCTGCTGATCCAAGCATTTATTCATTCAGTCATATTTATTGAGCACTTACTGTGTGCAGAGCACTGTACTAAGCACTTGGGAAGTACAAGTTGGCAACATATAGAGACAGTTCCTACCCAACAACAGGCTCACAGTCTTGAAGACTATTGCATCAGCTTCCATGCTTACTCCCTGCCTCCTGTGTTTTCTCACTTCAGTCTTTACTTCATTCTGCTGGCCGGATAAATTTACTAAAAAAAATTCAGTCCACATTTCCCCACTCCTCAAGAACCTCCAGTGGTTGTCCACCCACATCTGAATCAAAAAGAAACTCATTACATCGGCTTTAAAGCACTCAATCAGCTTGCTCTCTCCTACATTTCCTTGCTGATTTCTTACTGCTCCATTCCTCTAATGCCTACCTATTCACTATAATCTTGTCTATCTCACTGTTGATCCCTTGTCCTCATGCTTCCTCTGGCCTAGAATTCCCTCCCCCTTCACAAAGAACAAACCACCATTTTCCCCATCTTCAACCCCTTTTTAAATCACATCTCCTCCAAGAGGCTTTCCTTAACTAAGCCCTCATTTCACCTACTCGCTCTCTCTTCTGCACTGCTTAGGCACTTGGACCTGTGCCTTTGACATTCACCCCTTCTTCAGCCCCACGGCATTTATACACATATTCATAATGTATTTTAATGCCCGTTTCCCCTTCTAGATTGTAAGCTCCTTGTGGGCCAGGAATGTGTCTAGCCAACACTGTTGCATTGTACTCTTCCAAGTGATGCTCTGCGTACAGTAAGGGCTTACTAATTGCCACTGATTGATTGATTGATGTCAATGATATTTAGCATGCTTTGAGGCACCTAACTTTTTGATTTTCAAGTCACTTTTCAAATAGCTTTCCAAGTGCATCTGTGAACAGTGCCCATGGTTTTAGTGGCTGCACCCGAGAAAGTATCTTTTGGAGAACTACTCACTTTCTGTTTGCATAAGAGACAAATGGGGTATCAGGCCCTGACAGAGATGTCTGTTGCTCTCAGGAAGCTTCTTGCAAGTGTGGCCATTCTAAAAGATTTTGACATTCAACCATTTGAGTGATTTGGGTACCATTTAGTGATTTCTGAGTTTCATCATTAGCGCATGTTTGCAAAATAACAAGCAACGGTCAGTCCAGGACTCACAGCCATGCATGATCTTGTCCTAAATTGCATGGCATTCATATCTAGTTTAGGTTCGTTTTGGCTTATTTTGATTTTGAGAGAAGCAGCGTGGCTCAGTGGGAAGATCCCGGGCTTGGGAGTCAGAGGTCATGGGTTCTAATCCCAGCTCCGCCTCTTATCAGTTGTGTGACTTTGGGCAAGTCACTTAACTTCTCTGTGCCTCAGTTATCTCATCTGTAAAATGGGGATTAAGACTGTGAGCCCCGCATGGGACAACCTGATCACCTTGTATCCCCCCGGTGCTTAGAACAGTGCTTTGCACTTAGTAAGTGCTTAACAAATACCATTATTATTATTATTATTATTATTTGAATGAATATTTTTGAAAATCGTGCAGTATTATCGAAATGCAATAAACAAAAAAACTTTTAAAATTAATCTAGGAAAATGAATTTCAGCAGCTTTTAACATTGTTTTTCTTCAGGGAGCATTTTGGTTATTTGTCCAAGTACAGTGGATTCTGTGTGGGTGGAGGTCTTAAGGAGTCGTGCTGCATTATTTCAGTGGCTTCACAAACATGGTAAATATTATGAATAATGGATGTACTGTGCTCTCAGACCCAGAACCAGAACAAATACAATATCACTCTGATTTCCTAGTATGCAGTGGCTAGAGGGAGGAAAAAAGCCAAAGCTACTTGCAGGTGATATAATGTCCAATATTATAATTATCATTTTATAGTTTTTTAAGAAAGCTCATGTTTATGTTCAGTGTTCCTGTCTGTTTTGAAAACACCACTGAAATCCAGTATGCATAATATTAAAATCCAGAAGTATTCCCATTCTTTTTTGATTTCTTATCAAAGAAATTTTTTTCTTTATGAAATAGAACTCCATGAATCAGATTGTCTTGAGATGGCAATGCTGAAGTAAAAGAGCTTATGCCAAAGTACTACAGGTGAATTTAGAAAAATTCAGGGGTCAGTGTATATTTAAATGGTGTCTAGGTAAATGGTAAATCAGCAGACTGAAGAGGAGAAAATTGTCTTTATACCTTGTAGTCTACAAAAACATGGTATTGATCAACAGAGTGACACTGAAAATATATTACATTATATATGTTCATACTAGGTGAAATAGGTAATCCACTCGGTTACAAAATCCCTACAAGACTGTAAACTCCTTCAGGGTAGCAATTGTGTCTACCAACTCTATTGTACTGTACTCAACCAACAACTAAGTACGGTGCTCTGCACACTGTAAAATGCTCAATAAATACTACCGATTGAATGAATGGGGTTACAAAAATTCTACAGTTATAGCCAGGGCAAATTTGGACCCTTCAGACTAACAACAATTAAAGTATAATTTTAGTTATTTGAAAAAAAACATAATTTTCTCCTTCCTTGTATTTTCAATGGAAAAAAAATCAACAAAAATCCCTCGATAATCTTGCTAACCACCCCCACTTCCCCTCCCCCTGACGATCTTGGCTCATATAACTTTTCTAAGAAGATTCATGCATGGGTTTTTTTTAAAGATTTGGTACATGATTAGTAGACTTCTTCTTTAAGATCTCTAAAGTACTGTAATTTCATTCATTCATTCATTCATTCAGTTGTATTTATTGAGCACTTACTGTGTGCAGAGCACCATACTAAGCGCTTGGGAAGTACAAGTTGGCAACATATAGAGACAGTCCCTACCCAACAACAGGCTCACAGTCTAGAAGGGGGACACAGACAACAAAACAAAACATGTGGACAGGTGTCAAGTCATCAGAACAAATAGAATTAAAACTTGATGCACATCATTAACAAAATAGAATAGTAAATATGTCCAAGTAAAATAAATAGAGTAATAAATCTGTAAAATATATACAGGTGCTGTGGGGAGGGGAAGGAGGTAGGCTGGGGGGATGGGGAGGAGGAGAGGAAAAAGATGGGGAGGAGGAGAGGAAAAAGGCGTCTCAGTCACAGTTCTCGAGAATGAACACAAGTTCAATCCATCTTACCTATTGGAAGCTCTTGTGGAAAAATATTTTGTTAGGGAGACTACCCACAGTTTGGCTTTGTGGTTTCAGAATGATAAATTTCGGGATGACAGGAACTGGTGGTATTAAATTAAGCCTTAAAGATTCCCTGACCCTGTCCCTTTTTCCTTGGGACATGTTCGCCATCCACTCCAGGGCTACTGAAGTCAAAGGAAAGACACTCCAAGCAGCATCTTCCAGTTTACTCATTCAGAAATTAATCTGAAAATAAAGCATCTCCTTGGATGACTGATATTACCTTTGGTTCAGACCTCAAATCAATCAATCAATCAATTGTATTGCTCGGAGAAGCAGTGACAAGAGCACGGGCTTAGGAGTCAGAGGTCATGGGTTCTAATCCCAGCTCCACCACTTGTCTGCTGTGTGACCTTGGGCAAAGTCACTTAACTTCTCTGTGCCTCAGTTACCTCATCTGTAAAAATGGGTTTTAAGACCATGAGCCCCACGTGGGACAACCTGATTACCTTGTCTCTACCCCAGTACTCAGTACAGTGCTTGGCACATAGTAAACACTTAACAAATACCATTATTATTATTATTATTATTTATTGAGCACTTACTGTGTACAGAGCACTGTACTGAGATCATGGGCAAATATACTATAACAATTATAGCAGAGTTGGTAGACACATTCCCTGCCCACAGCGTTAACAGACTCCCAGAAAATGTTTCACAGCCAACCGGGGATAGGTGAACCACACCTCCTCTGGAGTGATTTTCAAAGTCCAAACTTTCAGACACTTTATGCAGGCTAGGGGACCTCAACAGTGTTCGCCTGTGTGTATATGCTGCTCTGAAGGCCACATTCCTTCACAAGACTGCACTGGGTAAAGAGTAATAATAATAATAATAATAATAATGGTGACATTTATTAAGTGCTTACTATGTGCAAAGCACTGTTCTAAGCGCTGGGAAGGTTACAAGGTGATCAGGTTGTCCCACGGGGGGCTCACAGTCTTAATCCCCATTTTACAGATGAGGTAACTGAGGCACAGAGAAGTTAAGTGACTTGCCCAAAGTCACACAGCTGACAATTGGCGGAGCCGGGATTTGAACCCCTGAACTCTGGCTCCCAAGCCCGTGCTCTTTCCATTGAGCCACGCTGCTGCTGGTGTTACCCTCTAGTGCTTCATAAATGCCCCAAATAAATTGTAAGACAAACGAACAACACATTTCTTAGAACTTGGAGCAACTCCAGAAGATTGCCATCTGGATGATTTGCAAATACACCATTGGCCACTTTGACTAGATCCTAGATTCCACCTTAAATTGTATTTAAATTGTATCCAGGTGCAAATCAAATGGTTTTCCCTGTATCTTGGTTATCTCATCTAAGAAAGATGCTTAATAGTTGTAGATAAACAACATAAACGAAGTTTGCATATTTGTCAAAACAAACGCATGTATCGGAATTGGTGAAATAATACTTCAAAATGATCCTGTATACAAAACTCTTGGCTAGTACAATAGAAATGAGCAAACAGAAAATGAACCCAACGTAATTAGAAGAGATTGAACACTGTTTCTCAAAATTTCATTAACAGGCTTCTCCACTTGTTTGAACCTCACTTTGTAAAATCACATTGTTTCAGGATGGCAGTTAAAAAAGAAACTTCTTAGATTGTGTGAATAAACTATTTCCATTAATAGCCTGTATAAATCCTCAAGTGTGAAGTGCATTCTCATTTATACGATCATTGTGGATATTGAATATGTAATCAAGGAAGTGTCAGGCTAAGACTGACAACCTAATAATGACTATGTAAAAAGTTCACATGCAGATATTTGTCAGTCCAAAACACAGGCTGTTAATTTTATGCCCTACAAAAACCTACTGGATTCTTGAGCCATTATTCAATGAAGAGTTTCCAAATTGCCAGTATTTCAGATCTACTATAATGCCATGAAAATAAAGACTCCATTGTCTAAGAAAACTGTTCCTCTAAACATAAAGATCACAGTATATTAATTTAATGGTCAAATATGCAACATAGTAATTATCTAAACAGACAGCAAGTGTAATTCCAAAGGACAGGTATGGTTTGACTTCAAAACTATACATTTTCTACAAACTGGGAATTATTTACTATGATCTAACCTGCCACCCAGAATAAGCAGTAAACAAAATGTCATCCCATAGTTAAGGCATTATACTAGTGATCTGACAATTTTGGTTGAGAAGACACTTTCATTTTAAGCATCAGCTTTTTCAGACTGTATTTTAACTGAAAAAATTAGCCTATGCACTGAGGTGTCTCATATTTCTTAGAGTAAATAATCCTTTTTTTTCCAAGTTCACTAAAGTTTCATTGGTACATTTGAGTTAGTCAAACATTAAAAAAATCAATCTTGTTTCAAGTTAGCAGAAAGTGTTGGTCTTTTCAATGTAGCTGAGCACCTCTCGCCTGGCTCATGATGTGCTCTGGGCAGGCTGAGATGGGCATAAAAGCCACTGCTTTGACTTTTTAGCCTTTCTTTACCTCTGGAGCCCAATAAAACATTTGGAATTTGCATCCTCGTTTCCCTATGCTCTTCTGTCCCCCATCTTACCATGGTGGAGAAAACTGCCTTCCCTCCTGCTGGGGCCGACACAACCTCCCCTCTGCACCATAGATAGAGGAGACCCCATCCCATTCTGCTTTCTGCCAACCCTCTAGGAATAAGGAAAGCACCTGCACCGGAGGCCTCACATAACCCCGGGAAAGCTGGTACCTGTGGTAGCCATTTGCTGTGGACTCTGAATCATGAGTCTCTGCAGAAAGATAATCTGGGCAGTGGAGTGAAGTATGGACTGGAGTGGAGAGAGGCAGGAGGTTGGGAGGTCAGAATGGAGGCTGATGCAACAATCTAGGTGGGACAGGAAGAGTGATCGTACTAATGTGGTAGTGGTTTGGATGGAGAGGAAAGGATGGATCTTAGCGATGTTGTGAAGGTGAGACCAACAGGATTTGGTGACAGATCGGATCTATGGATTGAATGAGAGAGTGAAGTCGAGGATGACACCAAAGTTATGGGCTTGTGAGAAGGGAAGGATGGTGGTGGTGTCTACAGTGATGGGAAAGTCCAGGAAAGAACAGGGGTGGGAAGATAAGGAGCTCTGTTATGGTCCTGTTAAGTTGGAGGTGATGTGGGAACATCCAAGTAGAGATGTCTTGAAGGCAGGTGGAGATGTGAGCCTGGAGAGAGAAAGAGAGAGAGAGAGAACAGGGAAGGAGAGGTAGAGTTGGGTATCATCCACATAGAGATGGTAGTTGAAGCTGTGGGAGTGATTGAGTTCTCCAAGGGAATGAGTGTAGATGGAGGATAGAAGGGGACCAAGAAGTGAAAACCTTGAGGAACCCCTACAGTTAGGGGCTGGGAGGGAGAGAAGGAGCCCGCTTCTTTGCCAACAAGCTGTGAAAACCAGAATTTCTTCCATACCCAGTGTATAATCAATTATTACTGACATCTATTATTATTATTATTATTGCACTTGTTAAGTGCTTACTATGTGTCAAGCTCTATTCTAAGCGCTGGGGTAGATATAGTTTGATCACACAGTCTTTATCCCACATACAGCTCACAGTCTAAATAGGAGGGAGAACAGGTATCAAATCCCTATTTTACAAATGAGGAAACGGAGGCACTAGTGTCAAAAAGCAGGAGAACAGCAGAGCTACATGTTTTGTTTTGTTGTCTGTCTTCCCCTTGTAGACTGTGAGCCCGTTGTTGGGTAGGGACCATCTCTATATGTTGCTGACTTGTACTTCCCAAGCCCTTAGTACAGTGCTCTACACACAGTAAGTGCTCAATAAATACGATTGAATGAATGAACCAAGGTCCTTTGACTCTCAAACCCCTGCTCTTTTCACTAGTCCACATTACTCCCATGCTGCTCTTGACTCTTAGAGAGAAGCCTTGCCCCAGCAGGAGGGGTTTATGGTAACTAATATGTTTGATACCTTTCTGGGGAGGAACAGCTAGGTACAGTCTAGCTGGGGAAGCAGCGTGGCTCAGTGGAAACAGCACGGGCTTTGGAGTCAGAGGGCAGGGGTTCAAATCCAGGCTCTGCCAATTGTCAGCTCTGTGACTTTGGGCAAGTCACTTAACTTCTCTGGGCCTCAGTTACCTCATCTGTAAAATGGGGATTAAGACTGTGAGCCTCCGGTGGGACAACCTGATCACCCTGTAACCTCCCCAGCACTTAGAACATTGCTTTGCACATAGTAAGCGCTTAATAAATGCCATCATCATTATTATTGTTGTTATTATCATTACAATCAAGCTAGATATGGTTCCCGGGGCCCTTCTGTATAATCTCTCCCTTGGAACTCAGCAGAACTTCCTTAAGCAGCAGGTTCAGAATGGAGGTGGCACGGAATAGGTGGCTGTTCCCTTATCCAATATACGAACTTAAACACCACCATGTTTCACCCATCAATGAGTAAGCTCTTTCCTGGTGATGTTTCTTCAGGCAAACAGACTGATGTGGGGTACTTCATTCCTAATTCTGTTCCTGCGGATAGTGGGCAGAGGTTTCCCAGGATACCCTGATTCTAGACTGCAAGCTAATTGTGGGCAGGGAATGTGTCTTACAACTGTATGCTTTGTGCTTTCCCAAGCACTCAGTACAGTGCTGTAAACTCAACAAGTGCTCAGTAAATACCAATCTGTCTGTACTGAGCAGTTCCTGTGTGAACAGCACTGTACTGTGCACTTGGAAGATTGATTGAGTGATTGATTGAGGTATGATGAGGTTAGCTTGGGAGGAATGAAATGTACTGATGCAGTTGGAGAAGAGAGTGGATACGTTAGAGGGAGAGAACATACAACTGAAGGGCTTTAAATAATAATAATACTAATGAGGGCATTTGTTAAGTGCTTACTATGTGCAAAGCACTGTTCTAAGCACTGGAGAGGTTCCAAGGTGATCAGGTTGTCCCATAGGGGGCTCAGAGTTTTCAATCCCCATTTTACAGATGAGGTAACTGAGGCACAGAGAAGTTAAGTGATTTGCCCCAAGTCACGCAGCTGACAGTTGGCGGAGCGGGATTTGAACCCATGATCTCTGACTCCAAAGCCCATGCTCTTTCCACTGAGCCACACTTCTTCTCCTTAAAGCCAATGATCATGAGAAGAAGAATGGGAAATCCTTCATGCATAGAGGAATGGAGAATTTTAAGAATTTTTGATTACAGTGGTGTTCAGTACATACTATAACTGTTACAGTGTAGTGGAGGGACGTGTGTAGAAAAATGATCTAGGCAGCAAGTTGAAGTACTGAATGGAAAGAAGAGAGATTGGACGCAGGAAGACCCATTAGAAATCTGATAGTTTCATGCAGAATATGCTAAGCACCCAAACTAGAGAAGTGGTCTTCTGGTTAGAGAGAAAGGAGCTGGGGTGACCCAGGAAATATTGTGCTGGAAAAGCTGCCAAGATTTAGGAACTTAGAGAATGTGAGTGTGGAAAGATAGCAAGGAGTCTAGGAAAACTGCAAACTTCGGAGATAGGAAAGATTTTGGCATTGTCACTTGTAATGGAAAAGTTATGTGGAGGGGAGCATTTGGGAGGGAAATGTAGAGTTCATTATAGGAATATTGAGCTTGAAGGTGGCCACAGGACATGTGGAGATGTCCAGAGAAACAGAGAATCTAAGAGAATTTAAGAGGAGGAAAGAGTTTGGGTCTGGTTAGATAAACTTTGCTTGTCAGACAGTATATCAATCAATCAATCAAAGATATTTATTGAGCACTTACTATGGGCACAGCATTGTACTAAGCCTTTGGGAGAGTACGAAAGAGTTGACCACAAGAAGCTCACAGTCTAAAGGGGGAAACAGACATTAAAATAATTATGGATATGTACATAAGCCCTGGGGGCTGAAGGTGGGGTGAATATCAAGTGCCAGGATGGCACAGAAGGTAGGTAGAATCTCTGCAGTAACACCAGTAGAGAAGGAAGTATAGTAAAAATCCATAGAGACACAAGAAAACATTTCTGGCTACCTGCTGTTGTTGTGCCGAGAATCAGCGAGTGAGACCCAGGTAGAAATTTAGAAGTGGATTTTATTAGCGCGCAGCTGCAAGGGGCCAGGGACCCAGATCAAGCAGCCCCGATCCCATTCTCACTGCGTCTTTTATTCAGTTACAGCAACATGGGAGGGAGCATTTAGGAATTTCAGGAATCCAATTAGGACCAACAGGATGCTGTAAATTCTCTGTTTTTACTGCCTTGTAAAGGTTGTTGTTATCTGCCATATGGCCTTGCATAGATAGGTGTGTAAATTCTGTTATCTTCTGTTGTCACTGTCTTGTCAGGATGTCATCTGACCTAGGACCTTACATAGATAAGTGTTACTTGTTTAATGGCCTTGAAGGCATCTGTTGCAGACAATACAAAAAGGAGTTGTTCTCTTAGCCTGCACAAAATGGAGTCAGTCATGTCAAGTCCGCTAGTGGACAACAGGGATGGCTTTTGTGAGGCAGGTCAGGGTGGGGGAGGCCTTGGTTAGGCAGGTTTTGTGGCGGGAAGTTTTTGCGGGCATTCTTCTTCCGTGAAGAAGGGTGTACAAAGGGATGGGAGGAAGGGATGGGAAAACAAAATGGATTATCAGACAAACCCGATCACAACACTGTGTTGAAGTGCAATGGCCTTATGAGAGAATAGTTCATTTCTACAGGTAAACTTGCTCATTTCTTTACCTAGAATCACACACTCTCCAAAGGTGGCCAGTTCAGAAGTGAAGAATTTTGGATGAGCCCTTTACCATTACTGCTGCTGAATTGTACTTCCCAAGTGCTTATTACAGTGCCCTGCACACAGTAAGTGCTCAATAAATATGACTGAATGAGTGAACTGTGGTAGCTCAGAATTCAAGGTGATTTAGGATGGTCTTCAAATTCAAAAGCAAATGATGCACCAGTAAGATTTCTTCAAAGTAGTTATTGACCCATTAAATTGTACCACCTGCCATCCAATTAAATTGTAAGTTCCTAAAAATCAAGGACTATATTTTTCAATTCTGTTGTATGTCCTGAAGTGCTTAGCTCTACGTACAACAGGGGCTCAACAAATTACTATTGCTGATGATGAAAATATCAAGATGATTTTTTAAAAATGCTAAACAATGAAAATATATCATTTTAGTTTGAGAACTAGATATGATTGTTTTCAAAGGAAAATGGGTTTTTAATCCATCCATTCTGTATTAATATCTAATAGTCTAAGTTAAACTTGGCAGAGTGTGGGTACTCTAACTGAGAATCTTAAAATCAGCAAATAAGGAATGGAAATATATCACATCATTTAAAATATGATATAAAGAAAGTTATGCCAAAGGTAAGCATTAGGCCACTGTTTCTGGAGAGATGGGGTTGTTATCGCAAATTATTTATGAAAAGGTTTTGAGAAGGTAGAAATTCCAGTAGCTGCTCCCTTCACTGAAGCTCCCTGGAGGTGCTTTGTTTGAAAGGAGGTATTGTTTTAAGGACCTCTGTTCACATTCCAATTCTAAATGATCAAAGGTGAATGAGAGCTTCTGAATTAGGAGTTTGAGTAGCTATGCAGGTTTAAGACTCACAGTAAACCTCCATGCAGGGTGGAAAACAATTGCTAATTTGAGAACAGTGCAAGCACCTCTTTTTCCTGACATTTTAGGGAAGAAAATAATTGTATGTATTTGCAACGGCTGTCACAGGTCACAGAAGCCATAATCCAAATGAGAAGCATTTCTATGTATGGGAGCTTCTACCCCAGCAGTTTCTTCTGTGATATAAAATGACCAGCTTATCTACTTTCAAGCTAGAATATATTAACAGTTAACAGTTTAAGGTTCAGATGGATTTTTTTCCATGTACTACAGCTCATGAATAAGAAAAAATGTGTCAGCGTGTGTCACCTAGCTACTGATATACACAGTGAAGGAATTTGCAATTATTTCAGAACCACCATTGTGTGCTTTGATGTAATTCCGTGTCACTTGAATATTTACCACATTCTGTTCAACATATGTAATCTCTGTAGTGTGTTAACAGGTGTCATACTGGCACAACAGTACTATAAAGACAGAAATAGTTCATCTTAATTAAAAGTATCTTTAGAAAACACTCTGTGAATTTGAATATCTTTCTCAACTTCATTTATTCTCAGTTTGGTAAAGTTCTTGTCAAAGTCAAAGCCTTCTCTGCCTTTCCTGAGCCAACACTGCCATCAAAAGAAAAGAAAGACAGTATTTACATGGGCTATGGTCTGGAGAGATAACAGCTCTGAATGTGTAATGAAATACTCAACCTCGACTTACAATTTGCTGAAGTAAACAAGTAATACAAGGAAAGATGTGGGGAGCATTGAAGGAGCAGATAAAAAGCTTAAATTCTAAAGGTAACTGAAGAGAAGCATAAGGGATCACTTTAGAGGTGGAGAGGGAGGGAGGTTCAATGGCAGAAATAGTTAGGATTGATTGGAGAAAAGAGTTGGGAAAACTAGGGGAACCATCAGAAAGAAGGTTTTAATAGCTGAAACAGAAAATGCCAACACATGTGTCAAAAAGGCAGCATGGATCCACTCTGCAAAGCAACCTGGCCTAGAGTAAGGTTGTCGTGGGTAGAAAATGTCTATCAACTCTTCTGTACTGTACTTTCCAACTGCTTAATCCAGTGCTCTATACCCACTAAGAGCTCAATAATAATAATAATAATAACTATTATTATTATTGTGGTACTTATTAAATGCCTATTAGGTACCAAGCACTGTTCTAAGCCCTGGGGTGGATACATGTTAACCAGGTTGGACACAATCCCTGTCCCACATTGGGCTCACGCTCTTAATCTCCATTTTTTACAGAAGAGGTAACTGGGGCATAGGGAAGATAAGTGATTTGTCCAAGGTCACACAGCAGACATGTAGCAGAGCTGAGATTAGAACCCATAAGCTTCTGACACCAAGGCCCATGCTCTAACCACTAAACCATGCTGCTTCTCAATAAATACCATTGACGATAATGATGACCACAGACTGCAGGCACTGTCCTATCCCACCAGCCATCTTGCAGTACTTCTGGGTACAGCGATTTGGCTGAGAGAGCGGATGGCTCAATACAAACCCACTAACACTACTACACAAACAACACAAGCACAGATCCTGCTGGCAGTAGTTTGAACTTTTTTAATTAATTGTGGTACTTGCTAAGCACTTACTCTGTGCCAAGCACTATAATAATAATAATAATAATAATAATGGGATTTATTAGGTGCTTACTATGTGCAAAGCACTGTTCTAAGCACTGGGGAGGTTACAAGGTGATCGGGTTGTCCCACAGGGGCTCACAGTCTTAATCCCCATTTGTCAGATGAGGTAACTGAGGCGCAGAGAAGTTAAGTGACTTGCCCAAAGTCACACAGCTGACAATTGGCAGAGCTGGGATTTGAACCCCTGACCTCTGACTCCAAAGCCCATGCTCTTTCCACTGAGTCACGCTGCTTCTCTAGTGAGCCACACTGCTTCTCTAGCTATAATAAGCTATACTAAGCACTGGGATAGATACCTCTTCACCCCTTCCTCAGCCCCAAAGAATTAATGTGCACATCTGTTATTTATTAACTTATGTTAATGTCTGTCTCCCCCTCTAGATTGTAAATTTGTTGTAAGCAGGGAATGTGTTTACCAACTCTGTTATATTGTACTCTCCCAAGGGCTTAATACAGTGCTCTGCACACAGAAAGAGCTCAATAATTATGACTGATATGGATGCCTATGTAGGAGAGTGTTTTTTTGAGACATGTGAATGCAAGGGATGAGTGCAAACATGCTGTGTGCACTAGCACATCAGTGCATTTGAGTGTATGTTTTTCAAGTGAAGACTGGGCATTTATTTTTAATAAACAATATGCATTCAGTATTATTATTTCATGAGGGGCTAAACATGTGAGCTCGTTGTTTCCAGGGAATATGTTTACCAACTCTGTTGTACTATCCTCTCCCACATGCTTAGTACAGTGCTCGGCACATAGTAATTACTCAATAAATACAATTGATTGGTTGCAGAGGTTGTTTTGAACATTTTTTCAGCATTTTGCCTGCTTAGTCTTTACCATCATTACTACTTCCATTTTATATGGGTGCTCATACTAGATAGGTCAGTCAACTTGATATTGCGGAAGCTAACAGTAAATATTTCCAAATGCTAGCTTTTGCATTTGTTTCTACAGCAACTTCGAAAATTCAGGTACCAGGCTCTTTCCAGGTATTAGGAACAAAAACACAGTTTGAATCTCTGCGGGGCAGGAGATAAATGCTTCCCAAAACACCTAGCTATTCTATTCACGTAGCAGTAAGTTGGCTAGTTATCAGATATTTCCATACCACATCAGGAATTTGTGAACAATTAATATTTGTCCTGCTACTTTCCCTCAGGAGTGGGAGACGGCTTCAAATGTTTAGCTTCTTCTGAGATAAGGAAAAATTTGTTGCCACCCTGCAAACCTATTATAAGGTTGTTACATTCCACTGTAATATAATGTAATGATTCCATGAGCAAAGACGATGAGCAAGGTATAAGATAATCAGGTTAAACACAGTCCCTGTCCACATGGGGTTACTGTCTAAGTAGGAAGGACAACATTTTCCTGATGAGTAAACTGAGGCACAGAGAAGTTAAGTGACCTGCCTAAAAGCACACAGCAGACAAGTGGCAGATATGGCCTTCCCAGACTAAGCCCCCTTTTCCTCTGCTCCCCCTCCTCGCCCCTCCCCATTGCCCCAACTTGCTCCCTCTACCCCTCTCTCTGCCCCACAGCACTTGTGTCTTATATGTACATATTAATAAGTATAATTCTATTTATTTTTATTAATGATGTGTATATATCTAATTCTATTTACTTATAATGATGCCACTAGTTTACTAGTTTTGATGTCTGTCTCTCCCCTTCTAAACTGTGAGCCCACTGAGGGCAGGGATTGTCTCTGTTGCTGAATTGTACTTCCCAAGTGCTTAGTACAGTGCTCTACACACAGTAAAGTGCTCAATAAATATGATTGAATGAATGAATGAATATGGGCTTAGAGTCCAGGTCCTCTGATTCCCAGGCCTGTGTTCTTTCCATTGGGCCATGATGCTTCTCATTTTTAGTAAAATTAAAAAAAAAAATTAGGATTAAAGTACTTCCCTATTTTCAGATGATAAAATGGCCTATTTTATGAAACAATATATTTTCTTGTCATAGAAAGATTATGTCTTGTAGAGAAATATTTGTTGAAAACTGCTTATTTATTGCTTATAAATGGGGGAGAGATAGCGATTAGTAGCTGTCAGTTTCTATTTTGCTCTTTTTCATTTTTCATTTTCATGTTTCCTACACTTATGTATTCAGCGTCACTTCCGACATCCACTCATCTCTTTGTTTCTCAAAAGTACGAAAAGCACTTCTATAAACACAAGCCTGAAGGGCAAACTAATAACTGATCAGCTAGTGAACTAACATGATAAGGTTAGTTCAAATGTTCTAGAGAGAGATAAATATACTTCAGACTTTGTTTCCTTGGTCTATTAGTATACCCTGAGGGTGCATTTTGAGGCATGCAGCTGCAGACAGAGAGATTTCAGCTACAGTAAACAGGTAATCCATGCCTTGAAGTGACTTACTACAATACTACTACAGCTGAGACTATAGGAAAAATAGAAGGGTTCTCCTCTGTTTTTGAAACAACCTCGAGATGATTTACTAATCATTTTAAATTATCTGTGAAATAGCTCTAAAATAGATATTTTCTAATTCACAAATAATGCAATTATCAGTAAATGTTAGATTTAAATTAGATTTTAAATTTTCAAGTGCCTACCCAACAACGGGCTCACAGTCTATTAGATGGACTCAGAACCAGCACCTCTGACTTTCAGAACCACGGCTCTTCCATCACGCCACCCTGCCTATGCCAGCTTGGGTGAAGCATCACAGAATGTATTCTCGTCCTTATTTCCAGAAATCATTTGTTCGGAATGTATCCATCTCCAAAGTTCTCCAGGCCTCAGTTACCTCATCTGCAAAATGAGGATTAAGACTTGTGGGCCCCATGTGGGAAGGGGCTGTGTCAACCTTCTTGTCCTGTCTTGGAGAAGCAGCATGGCTCAGTGGAAAGAGCCTGGGCTTTGGAGTCAGAGGTCATGGGTTCAAATCCAGGCTCTGCCAATTGTCAGCTGTGTGATTGGGCAAGTCACTTCACTTCTCTGCACCTCAGTTACCTCATCTGTAAAATGGGGATTAAGACTGTGAGCCCCCCGTGGGACAACCTGATCGCCTTGTAACCTCCCCAGCACTCAGAACAGTGCTTTGCACATAGTAAGTGCTTAATAAATGCCATTATTTTTATTAGAGTGCTCTGCACACAGTAAGAGCTCAATAAATATGATTGATTAATTGGAATGATCCTGGAGGGTCCTGAATCTGGTAACTGTCATCACTTTGGAACCCTCCTTAATAGTGACCATGGTCCCAGGTGCGGGCCCTGGATTCTATTTATTTTGTTAATGATGTGCATATAGCTTTAATTCTATTTTTTCTGACGATTTTGACACCTGTCTACATGTTTTGCTTTGTTGTCTGTCTCCCCCTTCTAGACTGTGATCCCCTTGTTGGGTAGGGACAGTTTCTATATGTTGCCAACTTGAACTTCCCAAGCGCTTAGTACAGAGCTCTGCACACAGTAAGCACTCAGTAAATACGATTGAATGAATGAATGATTATAAGAAGAATATCAAGTGTCTTATTCATTTCACCTATGATTCAGAATTGTGTCCTAGAAAAGGCTCAGGCTATGGAGAAAACCACATTATAATACGGATTAACTCAATGGGAATTAATGTGTTAAGGGGTAGATGATTTAAATATACCACCATGCCTAACATTTTTGAAATTAATTCCTATATAATTATGCATACCTCTATTAGCATGTCTTACATCCTTTCCAATCATTGTTATTTTACTGTAACCAACAACAGTATTTTCTGAGTTAACTCTGCAACTCTATGCAGAGCACTACACTAAGTACTTGGGAAACACAGTTCAGTTGGATAGACACAGTCCTGTCTCTCAAGGAGCTTAGAGGATATGTAATTAGATGATTAGATAATATGTATGTAAGTGTTGAGATCCTTTGGTAAGTATCCAGGTGCTTAGCGGGTATGGGCTCAAATGAATAGGTGATACAGGATAGAGAGGAGATAAAGTGGGATTAGTCAGGAGGACTTCCTGGAGCAGATGTGATTTTGAAAGGGATTTCAGAATGGGAAGAACTGTTTGTCTGTCACATATTAAGGAATTCAAGGCTGGATGATGTTAGTACTAAAATTGTGTAATGATAATATGGACCAGTAATTGGATCAAAAAATAAATAAATTCAGAGTGAATAGAAAATGTAGTTAGCTAATGCAAAAAGCAAGATAAGTTAGCTTTCTGGCTTTATGAACATCAGTTTCCGTAGCAAGATGCAGAGTAAAATGTTTAGAGAATAGGATGAATAGTTCATTTTGATGTCCTCATGGTTGGAGACCTATTGTTTTATCTAGGGAGAACAATGAAATCAGTGAGAGGGCTCCTGTTAATGATTTCCCAGAGCTGAATGATAGAGAACACAGCTGATTGTTCATAGAATTCTCGTCAAGTCAAATTCTTTTCGATGTGGCATTCCTTAATTTTTGTATTCTCTGGGTACTTAGAAGATTTTAGCTAGCAATGTTAATTTTTGGACATGCACTCAGAAGTCTACTGCTAATTGTTGGGGTGTTTTTAATATTCATGAATAAGGATTCAAGATCTCCTCCCAATACTCTTAAGAAAAATTAAAGTCAGTATTGAGAATTTGCTATTCTTTCAGTTTATTTAATGACACCATGCATACAAAATACGTGGGACAGTCCCATCAAAGCAAAAGGAAGAACAGCTGTACATAGGATCACCCCTGAGATCAGCGTTAGCAGTAGCAGACATAGCAACTGCAACAAGTAAATGCAGAGAAATAGCAATCGTTATTCTACACTGTGAGCCTGTTGTGGAGAGGGACTGTCTCTATTTGTTGCTGAATTGTACTTTCCAAGCACTTAGTACAGTGCTCTGCACGCAGTAAGCACTCAATAAATATGAATGAATGAATGATTTAATGTGGTATTTGTTAAGCGCTTATTATGTGGCAATCACTGCTCTAAACACTGGGGTAGACACAAGATAAACGGGTTGGACACAGTCCCTGTCCCACAGGGAGCTCACAGTCTTAATCCCTGCTTTACAGATGAGGGAACTGAGGGACAGAGAAGTGAAGTGACTTGCCCAAGACCACACAGCAGACAGGTGGCAGAGCCATATTTACTATTCTATTTATTTTATTTTCTTAATATATTTTGTTTTGTTGTCTGTCTCCCCCTTCTAGACTGTGAGCCCATTGTTGGTTAGGGACTGTCTCTATATGTTGCCAACTTGTACTTCCCAAGCGCTTAGTACAGTGCTCTGCACACAGTAAGCGCTCAATAAATATAAT
Organism: Tachyglossus aculeatus; assembly: GCF_015852505.1. Taxonomy (NCBI): domain Eukaryota; kingdom Metazoa; phylum Chordata; class Mammalia; order Monotremata; family Tachyglossidae; genus Tachyglossus; species Tachyglossus aculeatus. The sequence continues at coordinate 59,724,512 of NC_052072.1, forward strand.
TGAATGAATGAATGAACCCACATCATCAGACGTCCAGGCCTGTGTTTTTTCCACTAGGCCACGCTGCTTCTCTCGGCAAACAATCCTCCTCTTCAGTCACTGCCTTCCCTGTTGCCACTATCCCCATCACCAACCCTGTCTTTGCAGTCATAAGCACTTCTGCCACAGATACCCTGCTCACCTGTCTTGCATAAAGCCCATACCCACAGAAAACCCTTCATGCTGATCTTGAACTGATATCACACAAGGGTGTTTTCCTTATCCATCCATGGATGCCCTTGACGTACAAGTCAAATGAGACCAAAATTTGGTGGTTATATTAAAACCATATATCAAAGTCACTCCTCCTGTAGAGTTCCTGGAGATACAGGTCTACCCAGTATTGGCCTTTTGGTTGATCAAAGATCCTGGGCAAGGAATATGTCTATCAACTTTGTTGTACGATACTCTCCCAAGAGTTTAGTAGAGTGTTCTGTACACAGTAAGCTTTCTATAAATATCATTAATTGATCCCTAGTGCTTAATACAGTGCTCTGCTCACAGTAAGTGCTCAATAAATTTGGATGATCAAGTGATTGATCTGAAATTAGAAAGAGCACTGTGAGATCAATCTGGATTAAAAAGATTCTTCATATTAAAAACTTTTATTGTTACTTTAAAATAATTTTTAACATCTCCTGGAGTAAAATCAATCTTTCAGTGAAAAATTAGTAAGTATCCTTGCAACTGTAACTACTGTTCAGCACTAGAAACTGTTCCCCCGTTGACATTTCTCCTTGGTTTTCACTGTTCACTAGGTTTGACATTGAAGGAAGGGCTTGGCATGAAAGGTTAGCCATATCAAGGGTTAAATGTTAGTTGGCATCAATCAGATATGAAGTGGGACTATTCACTACTTATGGGGAGGAGACATTTGGATTTCAAACCAGATATTTCACTGAATGAAGTTTATGATGATGCCAAGAAGGAATATGTGTTGAGACCTGTCCCGGATTCCAGGATTTTGTATCCATGACATGTCTTAGCGACTGCTACCCTCAGACTTGGCAACAGATTTCACCAAGCTATGAGGGCTACTTGGTTGGCCTCAGTGTCAACAGTTAGAAAATTTTACAGGCTCTCATATTTATGAGGCAATCACCAAGATCAGTGGGAGTGCTTGCAATTAGGGGACAGCGCCAAAATTCCATGGAGATTGACATGAAGCTATTAAGGATCATGAGGGAGCTGCATAGATAAGGATCCTTTGTTCTTTTTGATCAGCAGAAATCCATTGGGGAAGGGCAATCTTGGGTGAAGACAACAAGTGATAAAATACAGCAGTGGAGTTTCCTTTTTTTATGGTATTTGTTAAGCACTTAATATGTGTCAGGCATTGTATTGCCCTGAAGTAGAGAAGCAGCGTGGCTTAGTGGAAGGAGCATGGGCTTTGGAGTCAGAGGTCATGGGTTCAAATGCCGGCTCCGCCAATTGTAAGCTGTGCGACTTTGGGCAAGTCACTTAACTTCTCTGTGCCTCAGTTACCTCATCTATAAAATGGGGATTAAGACTGTGAGCCGCCCCATGGGACAACCTGATCACCTTGTAACCTCTCCAGTGTTCAGAACAGTGCTTTGCACGTAGTAAGCGCTTAATAAATGCCAACATTATTATTATTATTATTATTATTATTATTATTATTATTCTAATAAAAGCTAAACAGTTTGGATACACTCCAAGTCCCACATGGGGCTCAAAATTTCAATTCCTGTTTTTACAGATGAGGTAACTGAGCCACAGGGAAATTAAGTGATCTTCCCAAGGTAACAAAGCAGACAAGTGGCACAGCCAGAATTAGAACCCAGGTTCGTCTGACTCCCAGGACTGTCCTCTTTGGGGACTCGTGTCCAGCCCAGTGCTTAGTACAGTGCCTGACACATAGTAAGCACTTAAGAAATACCATTATTATTATTATTAAGTGGTGGAGCGAGGATTAGAACCAAGGTCCTCTGATTACTAGACCAGTGTTCTTCCCACTAAGCCACGCTGCCTCCAACTCACAGGCGTGATGAAGAAAAACAATTCCACTCTCTTAATCTAAATTGCTTTTGAACATGTCTTTTTAGGGTAAAAGACACTGAGTAAACCACTTCTAATCCTAACAACTGACATGGACATCAAATAACAGATTGGATAGAGTAGGGCTGGAATAATGACAGTAAGATAATCAGGTTGGACACTGCCCCGGTCCCATAAGGGGTTCACAATCTAACGGGGAGGGAGAAGAGGTATTCGATGCCCATTTTACAGATGATGAAACTGAGGCACAGAGAAGTGACTCGTCCATAGCCACGAGGCAGACATGTGGCAGAGCTGGGATTAGAAAGACAGTTCCTCTGACTCCCAGCCCATGCACTTTCCACTAGGCCACACTGCTTCTCCCCTGATGGGAGATGACTCCCAGCCCGATGCATCGGTGCCCAGTGTTTAGTTACAAGTCAGGCAAGTAGTACCCATGCAGGTCTCCCATGCCAAGTTAGAGTAATCATCCGGGTGCCAGCAATCTCTACCTTAAAAATGTTTAGAGATACAAACATCATAAGCAGCATGGCCTAGTGGAAGGAGAATGGGTCTTGGAGTCAGAAGGTCATGGGTTCTAATCCTGGCTCTGCCACTTTTCTGCTGTGAGACCTTGGGCAAGTCACTTTGTTTCTCTGTACCTCATCTGTAAAATGGGGATTGAGACTGTGAGCCCCACATGGGACTGGGACTGTGTCCAACTTAATTTGTTGGCGCTTAGTACAGTGCCCGGCACATAGCACTTTAACACCATCACTACATTATTGTTATTATGATTATTATCATCATCATCATCATCATCATCAATCGTATTTATTGAGTGCTTACTATGTGCAGAGCACTGTACTAAGCGCTTGGGAAGTACAAATTGGCAACATATAGAGACAGTCCCTACCCAACAGTGGGCTCACAGTCTAAAAGGGGGAGACAGAGAACAAAACCAAACATACTAACAAAATAAAATAAATAGAATAGATATGTACAAGTAAAATAAATAAATAAATAAATAGAGTAATAAATATGTACAAACATATATACATATATACAGGTGCTGTGGGGAAGGGAAGGAGGTAAGATGGGGGGGATGGAGAGGGGGACGAGGGGGAGAGGAAGGAAGGGGCTCAGTCTGGGAAGGCCTCCTGGAGGAGGTGAGCTCTCAGTAGGGCCTTGAAGGGAGGAAGAGAGCTAGCTTGGCGGATGGGCAGAGGGAGCACATTCCAGGCCAGGGGGAGGATGTGGGCCATGATTATTATCATAATCACAGATTAATAGTTTAAATTCTTAAACGTTACCGTGGTCCCTCTGCAGTCTTAGTGAATCACCTCTGGAAATTTCTGACTTCCATACTCAGAACAGGGTTTCTGAGGCAGGAGTGCTAAACTGAAACGCCGAAAGAGGTCGATTACCTGTTAAGATCCCAGACTTTGCTGGTGTTGTCCATAGAGGATGACGCCACGAAGTCCCCACAGGAATGCCACGTGCAGGACCAGATGGCTTGGCTGTGGCCCTCCAGGGTCAGAATGCAGTCTCCTTTGGAGAAGTTCCAGATCTTTACCGTGGTATCTCCACTGGAGGTGGCCAAATTAGTGCCACTGTTGAGAATGTAAAAGAGCAAAGTTAAAATAGATTTACGTTTATTTCAAGGAGTGGGAAATATGCATGGTGTATGTCTTTGTGTGACCGAACGTGATAGTGTGGAAAGCTGGTTTGAGTGTTTGTGTGTCTGTGTGCAATTGAGACATATTTAGAGCTCTGTATCCATGTGAGGAACTAAACGCTGGTCCGACCATGTGCTCGCCTGTTCCAAATTCAAGGAATTGATTTCTGTAATTCATTTATTTATATTAATGTTTGTCTCCCCCTCTAGACTGTAAGCTTGTTGTGGGCAGGGAACAGGTCTGTTTATTCATTCAATCGTATTTATTGAGCGCTTACTGTGTGCAGAGCACTGTACTAAGCACTTGGGAAGTACAAGTCGGCAACATATAGAGATGGTCCCTACCCAACAACGGGCTCACAGTCTGGAAGGGGGAGACAGACAACAAAACAAAATGTACACGGGTGTCAAAATCTTCAGAATAAATAGAATAATAGCTATACACACATCATTAACAAAATAAATAGAATAGTAAATATGTACAAGTAAAATAAATAGAGTGATTGTCATGGTACAGTGTGCTTTGCACACAGTAAGCACTCAGTAAATACGACTGACTGGCTGGCAGACTAAAAACACACTGGAAAGTAGTACCCAAGCCATCGAACTCTAGAAAAGACAACTGTAATACAGTTTGTGGCCATATCACCCCAGCCCTGCTGTAGTAAGGAACAACAGCTATGGGCATCAATGTGATGAGCAAATGGGAGCTTCTGAGCCTTCAAACCTCCCCAGTTCTTTTTCATGGTGATGTGGTTCCCACTGAAAAATTGCAGCTGGATCTGTAGAGGAGCGGCATGACCTAGTGGGAAGAGCATGAGCCTATGAGTCTGAGTTCTGGGTTCTCATCCTTACTCTGCCACTTGTCTGCTGTGTGACTTTGGGCAAGTCACTTTACTTCTCTGTGCCTCAGTTTCCTCGCTATTAAATGGGTATTAAATGACTGTTCTCCCTCCTACTTATATTGCAAACCCCACGTAAGACAGGAACTGTGTCTGACCTGATTAACTTGTATCTATAACAGTGCTTGGTATATTGTAAGCTGTTAACAATAAAAAAAATTATTATTATTATTATTAATACTGTGGTATTTGTTGTACAGGCACTGTACTAAGCTCTGGGGTGGATACAAGCTAATCTGGTTGGACACAGTTTCTGTCCCACATGGGGCTCACAGTTTCGATCTTCATTTAACAGATGAGGTAACTGAGGCACAAAGAATAATAATAATAATTAATAATAATGATGGCATTTATTAAATGCTTACTGTGTGCAAAGTACTGTTCTAAGTGCTGGGGAGGTTACAAGGTGATCAGGTTGTCCCACGGGGGGCTCGCAGTCTTAATCTCCATTTTACAGATGAGGTAACTGAGGCACATTTGCCCAAAGTCGCACAGCTGACAATCGGTGGAGTCAGGATTTGAACCCATGACCTCTGACTCCAAAGACCATGCTCTTTCCATTGAACCATGCTGTGTGGTATTTATTAAGCAATTACTGGGTGCCAGGCACTATACTAAGTGCTGGGGTGGATACAAGCAAATCTGGTTGGACACAGCCCCTGTTCCATGTGGGGCTCACAGCCTCAATCCCCACTGAACAGATGAGGTAACTGATGCATAGAGAAGTGAAGTGACTTGCCCAAGGTCACACAGAAGACAATTGTCAGAGCTGGGATTAGAACCCATGACCTTCTGATTCTGACTCCCAGGACCACGCTCTATCCACTACATCATGCTGCTTCTTCAGAGAAGTGAAGTGACTTGCCCAAGGTCCCTCAGCAGACAAGTGGCAAAGCTAAGAACCTAGGTCCTTCTGACACCCTGGCTCATGCTTTATCCACTAGGCCATGCTGCTGCCCGGAATAACACCATAATAATAATGTCCTTTCTTTCATTCATTCAATTGTATTTATTGAACGCTTACTGTGTGCAGAGCACTGTACTAAGCACTTGGGAAGTACAAGTTGGCAACATATAGAGACAGTCACATATAGAGACGGTCCCTACCCAACAATGGTCTGAGACCCTACTTCTCTCCCTTCACTTTTTCCCACTGTATACTGACTGCTCCTAGAATATCTCATATTTCAATACCCCCAATCTGGAGGCAGGGGTGGATGAGGGAGGTGAGGGTGAGGTTGTTTCCAGCAGTCTCTCAAAGTGCCTATTGATACCTAATCTCTCAATCAATCAAGGGTATTTACTGAGTGCTTACTTTTTGCAGATCACTGTACTAAATGATTGGGAGGGGCACCAAAGAGTCAACGGACATGAACCCTGACCTCAGAAACCTACTATTTATCAGGAGAGACAGACATTAATTTAAATTACAGGTCAAACCCCTAGGTTCACTGCCTATTTTCAGTCGCCTGGGAAGGCTGATGGTTCTAGGAATACGGACAGTTCCATTTAAGAACCCGCTCTGGGAAAGCTGCACAAACCAGAACTATCCTGGATTGAGCTGGAAGATCCCAGGCCCACTTCGGGGAAGGAGGAAAGGCACACAAAGATGACTTTAATGATTGCTATCCAACTGACAGCAATTATAAAGCCCTGAGAAGCCACAATTAGTGAGAGGACTTGAGAATTACTCTGGAGATTAAGAGGAAGCTAATCAGCACTATGAAGGACACAGTAGTAGGGAAGTGGTAGTGTTAGATACCTAGCCCCATTATGGCAATGGGCAATACAGCAGTTTCAATTCAATTCGATTCAATTCCATCGTATTTTTTGAGCTGTGTGCAGAGCAATGTACTAAGCGGTTGGGAGAGTACAACATACACTTTGTTGCCCACAATACGCTCACTGGCTAGAAGGGGTAAGACAGGTATTAATATACATACATACATAAATAAATAAATGAATAAATATACAAATAATGAAAGGAAACTGAACAGGGATGATGGAGGAGAGAGGTCTGGGTGGCCTGGACTCACACACTAAAGAGAAAAAGATTGCCATCGAAAGGCGGACTAAGTGGGAGCAACACAGCCTAACGGAAAGAATGTGAATCTGGTAGCCAAAAAGACCTAGCTCTCTTCATCCCTTCAAAGCCCTACTGAGAAATTGCCTCCTTCAGGAGGCCTTCCCAGACTGAATGCCCCTTTTTCTTTTCCTTTCCTCCTCCTCCTCCTCCTCCCCATTGGCCCCCGGCCCTACCCTTTTCCCCTCCCCACAGCACTTGTATATATTTGTACATATTTATTACTCTATTTTATTTGTACATATTTACTCTATTTCATTAATGATGTGTATATAGCTATAATTCTATTTATTCTGATGGTATTGACATCTATCTACTTGCTTTGTTCTGTTGTCTGTCTCCCCCTTCTAGACTGTGAGCCCGTTGTTGGGTAGGGACAGTCTCTATTTGTTGCCGATATGTACTTCCCAAGCTCTTAGTACAGTGCTCTGCACACAGTAAGTGCTCAATAAATACGATTGATTGAATGAATCAATGAGTAATGCCGGTTCCACCACTTCTCTGCTGTGTGACCTTGGGGAAGTCACTTCACTTCTCTGTACCTCAGTTCCCTGATCTGTAAAATGGGGATTAACACTGTGAGTTCCAGGAGGGCAAGGACTGTGTCCAACCTGATTAGCTTGTATGATGATGATGGTATTTGTTAAGCACTGTTCTAAACACTGAATAATAATGAGAGTATCTGTTAAGCACTTAATATGTGCCAAGCACATAGTAGAGACAAAGTAATTAGGTTGTCCCACATGGGGCTCACAATCTTCATCCCCATTTTACAGATGAGGTCACTGAGGCACAGAGAAGTGAAGTGACTTGCGTAAGGTCACACAGCAGACAATCTGGGCAATTCTGCAATCGAACAATTGTCAGCAGACATGCTGAGAAGCAGTGTGGCTCAGTGGAAGGAGCACAGGCTTTGGAGTCCTGGAGTCATTGGTTCAAATCCCGGCTCCAACAATTGTCAGCTGTGTGACTTTGGGCAAGTCACTTAACTTCGCTGTGCCTCAGTTACCTCATCTGTAAAATGGGGATTAAGACTGTGAGCACCCCATAAGCGCTTAACAAATGCCATCATTATTATTATTAATCTACTCCTAAGACTTAGTATAGTGCCCAGCACATAATAAGAGCTTAGCAAATGCCATAAAAAACAAAACATTCAGCTCTGTAAACCAATGGTTCTCAAGGAGAGTCTCTAAGTGCCATGGAGGAACTGGGCTTCGATGCTGTGCCCTGGGGCAGGATTGCTGCTCCTCTGTCCCTTCCCACCTCCCTGCCCTTTCACAATCAATCAATCAATCAATCGTATTTATTGAGCGATTACTATGTGCAGAGCACTGCCCCTAAAGCTCCTGCTTCACTGGGAGTGAGCCACTGCCCAGCCACACAGGGCTAGCACTTAGGGCGGTCAGGAGGATGGGGCTAGATTGATTTCTGTTCTTTACATTTTGGGATGTGGTTGATATTCACCTGATATTGATCACAGGGAAAGGTGGCTGAGTGAACTCCTTGAGGGCTGGGATTGTATCTACCTGCCCCACTGTATTGTATGGACTCTCTCAAGTGCTTAGTGCAGCTCTCTGCACACAATAAGCCCTCAATAAATACCACTAACTGATTGATTGCTGAGCAGAAGTGAGACCGTACAGCCATTCTAATTAGTAAGGAGCACCCAGCTACACTGAAGCTGCATGAGAAGCAGCATGGCTTGGTGGATAGAGCAAAGTCTGGGAATTAGAAGGACCTGGGTTCGAATCCTTACTTTGCAACTTGTTTGCTGTGTGAGCTTGGGCAAGTCACTTGACTTCTCTCTGCTTCAGTTCCCTCATCTGGGAAATGGGAGATTAAGACCATGACCCCTGTGTGGGACAGGGACTGTGTCCAACTTGATAACATTGTATTGGCCCCAGTGCTTAGTACAGTGCCCAGCACATAGTAAGCCCATAACAAATACCGCAATTAATTATATCCTGGCCACACATCACTGTCACTGGCTGATGGATCCAGTATCCTTGTCCCAGTGTAACTTTTCCCCTGAATTTTGCCTGAGTATTCATCCTAGGAGACTCAGTCTACTGTTGACTTCCAGTGGAACGATCCCCTGGACTCACCCCAGCAAGCTCTCTCTGTTGACAGTTTGTTCCAGGAGGTGGAAGCTGTCAGAATAAACCAGCCCATACCATCAATGAATATGTTCAAAAACGAGAACGCTATGTGACTGCAAAAGCCCATCCTGACAGCCTCTCAATCAACAGGTCAGGCTCCTTGGGAGGACTAAAAGGTCTATTTGGACAGAGCGAATTAATGCCACTGACTGAGCTGCAAAATGCAATCAGGCAAACTCATTTTCTCCTGGTCTCAACTTGTAGAAGCCAAATTAAATTTCGAAGAAGCACAATCAACCTGAAATGGAGCTTTTTTGACCAATTAGGAAATCTCAAGTCTACTAAACATATCTCCAGCAGCAAATCTGAAAGAATGCACAGTTCTGGGAATCAGAGGACCAGGGTTCTAATCCCAGTTCTGCCACATGCCTGCTGTGTGACCTTGGGCAAGTCTCTTAACTTTTCTGTCAGTTATTCATTCAATCATATTTATTGAATGCTTACTGTTTGCAGAGGACTGTACTAAGTGCTTGGGGGAGTACAATGCTACAATAAACCGACACATTCCCTGCCCACAACCAGCTAAAGGATGACTGTGAGTCCCATGTGGGACATGGACTATGTCTAACCTTTATTAGCTTGTATCTGCCCTAGAGCTTAAGACAGTCTGCCACTCTCTGGCAGAGAGTAAGAGTTTCACAAATACTATTAAAAAAACCCAAAAAGTCCCCCCACCCCACCCCGCAAAAACACCTTGCTGAATGTCTGGAAAAACACTGCAATTCAAATGGGAAAAACTAAAATTCTACTTTTTTTAAGAATGCTCCCATGGAAATGGTTAATTTCCTTTTTCCTTTTAAATCATATTATGACATATTAAACTTGTCATTGATTTTCATCACTTTAATACATTGCAGAAACACTAGCATAGGCTATGTAGGTCAAGCAAAAGCATGTCATTTCAACGCACTTTAAATCTAATCCGCTGGAATGGGCAAATGCTGGATTTTATCCTAACCTCTCAGCAGATGTTTTTTTGCCTGCCTAGTGATTGAAATTCAGGATTATCTGCTGTTCCTAAAAAGCCAGACTGGCTAATGTGAATGAGCATCCAGGCACACAAGGCTCTCCTTTTGGCACTGACAGGAATCCAGGACTACCAAGAAAGAGGTTGAACCCTCAGTAATCCTAGAAATAGCAAATATCCTCTAGTCTAGTCAGTGACTGATAGTAAGAACCAAATGTAGCCCCAACTATGGGAGCACCTATCAACAGAAGAAATGCCCCTATGGGAATACAACATGGCAGGTGCTTCCCCATGTATCAATTCATCAGTCTATTCACATTAAATATCTTCTTGAGAGCTAAAATATTTTCTGCTATTTTCTTCTCAAAGAACCTCAGATAAAGCTGACACATTTTATTTAGAGAAAATCATATGTATCAACGGTCGAGACATTTTAAGCGACTTGTTTAAATATCAATTTTCTTTATCCATTTTGTCTTGAAGCCCAGGATATCACAACAAATTATCTTCCTATTTAATATTCTGGGAGTACTTGTCACTTATCTTGGTGCTCAGCACTAGTTGGACATGGTAGCTAAAGTGCTGAAGTCAAATGTTTCATCATCTCAGACAAAGTGGAGTAGACAGTTGAGCAATTACCTGAAAAATAAATCAATGCAGACAGCCATTCTAAATTAATGCCAGACAACACAATTTTTTCTTCATAGCAGGGACTTGTCTAAATTCTTCAGATAATTGTCTCAACTCTCCACTTCCTTTGATCTGGCTCAGAGATTGTTGGAAAGGTTTTGGGTTCAACTTTAAAATATGTAATTTGGACACATAAGGTCAGCAAACTTTAAAAAATAGACTCTACGAAATGTGTCAGTGTCTTGAATGCATCCCTGTGGTATGAATAGTCTTTCCAATAGCAGAACTACACTTGCTTTCACATATGAGCAAAGGGTTTAGTGAGAAATACACTGTGAAGCATCACATAGGGATTGTTTCCACAAAGATTTTTAGGTCTTGGTGAGAAATAGAAATGTTGTCCTTCAGATGGGAGGCTCCTGCCTGTGATGGGGAGTGCCTTGGAGACAGTCCTTTGCACTTGGTGAAAATACAGTAGTCTCCTTCTCCTGGCCCTCTGTTATTGTGGGTGAGAGGCCCCAGTGGTCTAGTGGATAGAGCATCGGCCTGGGAATCAGAAGGACCTGGGTTTTAATCCTGGCTCTGCCACTGGTCTGCTGTGTGACCTTAGGCAAGCCACTTAACTTCTGTGTACCTCAGTTCTCTCAGCTGTAAAATGGGGATTAAGACTGTGAGCCCCATGTGGGCTAGGGACCACATCCAACCTGATTAACTTCTACCAACCCCAACACTTAGAAATAATGCTTGAACACATAGTAAATACCTAACAAATACCCATTATTAGCATGGCGTTGTGGATAGAGCACACGGTTGGTCATGGGTACTAATCCCAGATCTGCCACTTATCTTATTTGTGGCCTTAGGCAAGTCATTTAACCTCTCTGGGCCTCAGTTACCTCACCTGAAAAATGGGTATTAGACTGGAAGCCTCATGTGGGACAGGGACTGTGTCCAACCTGATCAGCTCATATCTACCCCAAAGCTTAGAGCAGTGCTTGGCACATAGTGAGTCCTTTACAAGTACCATTATTATCATCATTATTATTATTACTATCATTGGAATCAACAGAAGCACAAGAACAATTAAAAAATGAGCCGAATGATGAAGAGCAAAGATTTTTCAGGAAATCAACATTTTTATCTCATTAATACTAAATCCCATTAAGCAATACTAAATCCCATTAAACTATACCGAATAGGAGAGCAGTTTCAAATGCAACTTTTTTCCACGGTTATTATTGACAAACTAATCAACAATGCTTAATAATTAATTAACTGAAATGACTAGTAATGATTTATAATTAATCAAGAATGATTAATGTGAAGCAGTGTGTGGCCTAGTGGACAGAGCACGGGCTTGGAAGTCAGAGGACCTGGGTTCAAATCCTGCCTTTGCTTCTTGCCTGCTGTGCAACCTTATATGACTCACTTCACTCTCTGTGCCTCAGCTACCTAATCTTTAAAATGGGGCTTAAGGCTATGGACCCCCGTGGGATATGGACTGTGTCCAACCTGATTAGGTTGTATCTACCCCAGTACTTGGTACAATATCTGGCGTATGTTCATTTATTCATTCATTCAATTGTATTTACTGAGCACTTACTGTGTGCTGAGCACTGTGCTAAATGCTTGGAAAGTACAATCCGGCAACAAAGCGAGACAGTCCTTACCCAATAACAGGCTCACAGCCTCTCTTAACAAGTTTGACATTGAAAAAGAAAATAAGCTGCATTTAGACAATCAAAATTGCACCCAGATTACTGATGGCAATTTCAATCTCTCAAATTGATCCCTGACAGATTAGACATGGGAATCAGTGGCTTAACTTCCAGTACCCCGGGAGAAGTTGTACCCAAGTAAGAAGGAAGGTGCAGCATCTTCAACTCAGTGCCTAAATTTTAAGTGAATTATTCAGGATTTTCCCTGCAGAACTTCCATGCTATGGGGAAAATTCCTGAGAATTAATTACATCTGCAGGTAAGCTTGGAGAACCAATCACTTCATCAATCATATTTATTGTGCACTTACTCTGTGCAGAGCACTGTACTAAGTGCTTGAGAGAGTATAATAGAGTTAGTCGAAATGGTCTCTGCCCTCAAGGAGCATACTGTCTCATTTTTAATTTAGAAATAAATGATGTGCAACACGCTTGATGCCCCCTCCCATTTTGCCACTGCTGAGACATCAAAGGACAGGTTGTCCCTGCCCTGCACGTGAGCAGTTATCTAACAGCAGGTGACACCAATTACCTGAATAATAATAATAATAATGATATTTTCCAAGTACTTACTATGTGCCAGGCACTGTACTGAGTGCCGGGGTGGATACAAGCAAATCAGGTTGGACAAAATCCCTGTCCCACTTGGGGCTCACAGTCAAAATAATAGAACTAAGTTTATTACCCTTCCCCCCATGCAACCACCCCTCTGACAAAAGACCCAAAGGGCAAGAGACCCAGGACCCTGGTACCCAGAGCCCAGCATGAAAGATTGAGAGCAAAAGTGAGAGAGAGAAAACCAGTGAGTGCCCTGTAATGAAAACCTGAATGCCAAAAGACCCAGGACTTTGGTGCCTAGATCTGGGCATGAAAGAGAAAAAGAACACACCGCTGGACCAAAAATCAAGAGGGCCTCAGCAAAAAAGCCCAAATGTGACAAAGCCCCACTTTACGTTTTATTACCTGCGGTTAACTTCACCCAGAGGGTCGAGTGACCATCATCAGCAGCAGCAGTGGTATTTACTAAGCATTTACTCTATGCACAGTACAGTGCTAACCACTTGAGAGTGTACAACAGAGGTGACATCGTGCCCACAATGAGCTGATATTCTAGAGTGACCACACCATCCACACCGTATGCATTGCATATACTTGGCATGACCATTCAGAGCAGTTTCTTGCACCGTAAAAATCATCCTCTTTGCCTCCGGATATGTCTGGTTGCTACGGAAACAGCACAGGTCAGCTAACAGGGGGACAACTCTTCCCCTATCATGGAGGGGTCTGCTGGTCAATTTCCCCTTGACCCGAGCAAGTCTGCTTCGGTTTTGATTCAGAGCATCCCCATCTCAACACAAAATCCTATTGCTATCTTGGAGGAGCAGGTTCCCTTATAAACTGATCTTTCCCCACCCCCCATCAGAGGCATCTCAACATTAACCCTTTCCTTCCCCACTGGAGATCACTGATCCCAAAACAATACTATGTCACAACCCCTTCCAAAGAAACTTACCAATGTTTCCTTGTTTGCTCCTCCTTTACTAAGTCTCCAAACTGTTTTTTTTTAATGGCATTTGTTTTGCACTTACTATGTAATAGGCATTTTAGTAAGTGCTGGGGTAGATACAAGCTAAACAATCAATCAATTAATCAATCAATCAATCATATTTATTTAGTGCTGTGTGAAGTGCACTGTACTAAGGGCTTGGGAGAGAACAATATAACAGTGTTGATAGACACATTCCCTGCCCACAATAAGCGTACAGTCTAGAGGAGGATACAGACATCAATACAAATAAATGAATTATGGATATGTACATAAGCGCTGTGGGGCTGGGGTAGGGGTGAATAAAGAGTGCAAATCCAAGTGCAAAAGTGATACAAAAGGCAATGGGAGAGAGGAAATGAGGGCTTAGTCAGGGAAGTCCTCTTGGAGGAGATGTACCTTCAATAGAGAAGCAGCATGGCTCAGTGGAAAGAGCACGGGCTTTGCAGTCCAAGGTCATGGGTTCAAATCCTGCCTCCACCACTTAGCCGTGTGACTTTGGGCAAGTCATTTCACTTCTCTGGGCCTCAGTTCCCTCATCTGTAAAATGGGGATGAAGATTGTGAGCCCCCCCGCGGGACAACCTGATCACCTTGTAACCTCCACAGCACTTAGAACAGTGCTTTGCACCTAGTAAGTGCTTAAAAAATGTCATTATTATCATTATTATTATTATAGGGCTTTGAAGATGGGGAGAGTGATCATCTGTTGGATGTGGGAAGGAGGGTGTTACAGGCCACAGTCAACATGTGGGAGAGAGGTCGGTGGTGACACAGATGAGATGGAGGTACAGTAATTATGTTGGCATTAGAAGAGCAAAGTATTGTAGTAGGAAATCAGGGAGGTAAGGTAGGAGTGAGCAAGGCGATTGAGTGCTTTAAAGCCTATGGTAAGGAGTCTCTGTTTGATATGGCGGTGGATGAGCAACCACTCGAGGTTCTTGAGGAGGGGGGAACATGGACTGAATGCTTATTTAGAAAAAATGATCAGGGCAGCACAATGAACTATGGACTGGAGTTGGGAGACACAGGAGGCAGGGAAGTCAGCAAGGAGGCTGCTACAGTAATCAAGGCAAGATAGCACAAGTGCTTAGATTAACATGGTAGCAGTTGGGAAGGAGAGGAATGGGTGAATTTTAGCAATGTTGCCAAGGTTTAACCAACGGGATTTGGTGACAGATTGAATGTGTGGGTTGGATGAGAGAAATGGGTTAAGGGTAATACAAAGCTTATGGGTTTGTGAGACAGGGAAGATGGTGGTACTGAAATGGGAAAGTCAAGTGGAGGACAGGGTTTGGGTGGGAAGCTAAGGAGTTCTGGTTTGGACATGTTGAGTTTGAGGTGTTCATGGGACATCTAAGTAGAGATGTTCCGAAGGCAAGAGGAAACATGAAACCGCATAGGAAGAGAGAGATCAGGATTGGAGATGTAGATTTGGAAATTATCTGCATAGAGGTGATAGTTGA
Organism: Tachyglossus aculeatus; assembly: GCF_015852505.1. Lineage (NCBI taxonomy): Eukaryota > Metazoa > Chordata > Mammalia > Monotremata > Tachyglossidae > Tachyglossus > Tachyglossus aculeatus. Next base: position 59,739,699 of record NC_052072.1, read on the forward strand.
AGCCATGAGAGCAAATGAGTTCTCCAAGGGAGCTGGAGGTTGGAAACGGCCCTTGTCCACATAGGGCTCACAGTATTAATCTCCGTTTTTCAGATGGCACAGAGAAGTTAAGTGACTTGCACAAAGTCACACAGCAGACAAGTGGCCGAGCAGAGTTTAGAACCCAGGTTTTTTTTTTCTCCCAGGCTGGTGCTCTATCCACTATATAATAATAATGATAATATTTGATAATATGGATGATATTTTTTTAAGCGCTTACTATATGCTAAGCACTGTTCTAAGCCCTGGGGAAGATTACAACGTAATCAGCTTGTACCATTTTACAGATGCGGTAACTGAGGCACAGAGAAGTTAAGTGACTTGCCCAAAGTCACATAGCTGACAAGTGGCAGAGGCAGGATAAGAACCAATGACCTCAGACTTCCAAATCCATGCTCTCTCCACTAAGCTATGCTTCTATGCCATGGTGCTGCTCTAGGCCACTCTGCCATATCTTGTTGAAAGGAAAGAAGAACACGAAACATCACTCTTGCCTCTAGTGGTTGCCTCTTAATCTCTGTATCAAATAAAAACTCGTCACCATTGGCTTTTAAGCTTTGCATCACTTTGCCGCCTCCTACCTAACCTTGCTTCTCTGCTTCTACAGCCTAACTCGCACACTTTGCTTCTCTGGTGCTAACTTTCTCACTGTGCCTCAATCTTGCCTGTCTCACCACTGACTGCTGCCCCATGTCCTGTCTTTATCCTGGAACACCCTCGCTCCTCAAATCTGACAATTACTTTCTCCATCTTCAAAGCCTCACTGAAGGCACATCTCCTCCAAGAGGCCTTCCCAGACTAAGCCCCAAATTTCCTCATCTCCCACTCCCTTCTGTGTTGTCCTACCTTGCTCCTTTTGCACTCCCCCACTACTCCCCAAGGCCCCACAGCAGTTATTAATATATCTGTAATTTTATTTAGTTGTATTGATGTCTTTCTCCCCCTCTCTAGACTGTGAGCTCGTTTTGGGCAGGGATTGTCACGGTTTATTGTATTGTTCTTTCCCAAGCGCTTAGGACAGTGCTCTGCAAACAGTAAGCACTTAAGCACTTAAATATGATTGAAGCAGCGTGGCTCAGTGGAAAGAGCACGATCTTTGGAGTCAGAGGTCATGGGTTCAAATCCTGGCTCCGCCAACTGTCAGCTGTGTGACTTTGGGCAAGTCACTTAACGTCTCTGGGCCTCAGTTACCTCATCTGTAAAATGGGGATTAAGACTGAGAGTCCCCTGTGGGACAACCTGATCACCTTGTAACCTCCCCAGCACTTAGAACAGTGCTTTGCACATAGTAAGTGCTTAATAAATGCCATTATTATTAATGAATAAATGAATTGAGCCCTTACTGTGCACAGAACACTATACTAAGTACTTGAAAAAGCACAATATTATGGATTTGGGAGACATGTCTCCCGCCTACAAGGAGCTTACAGTCTAGAGGGGGAGACAGGCATTAAAATAAATAAATAAGTAACTGTGGGGCTGAGGGCGAAGTGAAGTGCTTACCCAAGTGGAAGGGCAAGGCAGTAGGGATAAGGAGTCGGGAAACTGAGGGCTTAGCCGGGGAGGCCTCTTGAAAGAGATGTGGTTTTAATACGGTTTTGAAGGTGGGGAGAATGATCACCTGCAGTATTTGACGAAGAAGGGGTTTCCTGCCCAGATGCAGGATGTGGGTGAGGGATCGGCAGCAAGAAAGATACGATCGAGGTACATTTAACAAGTTGGCATTAGAGGAGCCAAGTGTGCCTGTTGGGTGGTAGAGGGAAATCGGTGAGGTAAAATAAGGAGGGGCAAGGTAGTTGAGGTCCTGCAGTCATTGTGGCCTAAATAACCAAAATCTCATCAATAATCATCATTGAATATGGAGTATATTTCCCTATAATCCAATCAATCAATCAATCAATCAATGGTATTTATTGAATTCTTAAGGTGTTCAGAGCACTGTACTAAGCATTTGGGAAGTTACAATCTAATAGAGTTGGTAGACATGATCCCTGCCCACAAGAAGCTTGCAGTCTACAGGAGGAGACAGACATTAAGATAAATTACAGATGAGGGAAGCAGTAGAGGATGAGGATATGTACAAAAAAGCTGTGGAGCTGGGGTGAGTATCAAAATGCAGAAGGCATAAAGTCTAGGGGTGAAAACAGGATCTGTTTAGCTTCCTGAATTGCAGTGGCCTCTTCACTGCTGACTGAATGTCTTTTTCTGAAGCACACACATGGCCATTTATTCAATCTAAAATCCTGGAAAAATATAATTAAAAAACTGAATTCTGATGAATTTTCAGCCAACAACATAATGATGAAGGGAAATTTCACTGTCCCATTGTGATCTTTTGGATTAACTCAGTCTTTTTGTTTTGTAAAGAATACTGAACTGCTACATGTAGCTCTGGAAAAATTCTATGGGTACTTTGGCAAATGAATTACAGGCATTCTTCACCCCTCCTTCTCTAAAGTATTTAAAGATATTAATATAGCCACGATGAACAAAACAGTAAAAAATATGCTGTTCTACTAATTTTACAATTTTAACAGGCTTTAAAGTAGCTTAATTGGATTAAAATATGCTAATTCACTGTTGATGTTGTTCTGCTGAACTTTGATTCATTTTAAGCAAATTTTATGAGAATAATTACATAATAAATTCTTTGTTATAGCCATATTATTTCACTGGCTTTAACTAGATCCACAATTGTATTTCTTTACACTACAAGGTTATTTTTTGGGCACAAAGCTTATTAAAAATTGAAATACAGTTAATTGGTAATGTTATTTCTACTGGGTTTACAAATGTGAAAGCCAGGCCTTCATTGTCAAATATAAGGAGTTAGATCCACTAAATTTCAAACCCATTCTTCCACGTAACCTTCCCGTCTTTGCCAACAACATACCCATCCGCCCAGGTTCTGAGTCCTGTAACCACATTATTTTTCTTAATTTCTCACTCTGTTTCAATTTTCACATTCAATCTGTTGCTAAATCCAGACAGTTGTTCCTCAAGGAAAATCCAAGAAGTTTCTCTTCCTCCCATACCCTAACTGTGGGTGTCCCTCAAGTTTCAGTTCTGGCTCCCCTTCATTTCTCCATCTGCACCACACCCTTGGAAAACTCAATCGCTCACATGGCTTCAACTATTACTTCTATGCTGATGATACCCAAATCTACATCTCCAATCCTGACCTCCCTCCCTCTCTGCAGCCTCGTAATTCCTCCTGCCTTGAAGATATCTTTACTTGGATGTCCTGCTGTCACGTCAAACTTAATATGGCTAAAACTGAACTTATCTACCCACCCAAACCCTGTCCTCCTGCTCACTTTCCCATCACTGTTGATGACACCACCATCTTTCCTGTCTCACAAGCCCATAACTTTGGTATTATCCTTGACTGCTCTCTCCTTCCATCTTCAAGTCCTCACTAAATCCTGTCAGTTCTACCTTCACAACATTGCCAAAGTCCGCCCCTTCTTCTCTGTCCAAACTCCTACCACATTAATGCAAGCATTTATCCTATCCCGCCTCAATGACTGTATCTGTCTCCTTGCTGACCTCCTTGCCTCCTGTCTCTCCCCACTTCAGTCCGTACTCCATTCTGCTACCCGAATCATTTTCCTTCAAAACTGTTCAGACCATGCTTCCCCACTCCTCAAGAAACTTCAGTGGTTGCCCATCCACCTTTGCATCAAGTAAAAACTCTTCACCATTGACTTTAAAACACTCAATCACCTTGTGCCCTCCAACCCCACCTCCCTGTCTCCTATTACAACCCAGATGGCAGCCTTCATTCCTCAGGCGCTAAACTTCTCACTATACCTCAATTTTGTCTATCTTGCCACTGACCTCTCACCCACACCCTACCTCTGGCCTGGAATGCCCTCTCTCCTCACATCAGATAGATTATTGCTCTCCTCCACTTGAAAACCTTATTGGAGGCACATCTCCAGGAAGCCTTCCCTGATTGAGCCCTCCTCTCCTCTTCTCTCACTCCCTTCTGCACCACTCATACTTGCCCCTTCATTCATCCTCCCTCCCTTCTCCACAGTACAGATGTATATATTTGTATATATCTGTAATTTATTTATCTATTGATTTGTTTATACTAATGTCTGTCTTCCCCTCTAGATTCTGAGTTTGTTGTGGGCAGGGAATGTATCTGATGTTATATTGTACTCTCCCAAGTGCTTAGTACAGTACTTTGCACACAGTAAGTGCTCAATAAAAATGATTGAATTGAATTGCCTTCCTCTTAACCCACACGGTCTCTCTCCTGATTTAAAGGACTTGCTATATCCCAACTAACAACTGCCATCCAGATAATTTTACTAAAACGTCATTCTACACACATCTTTTCACTCATTGAAAACCTTCTAAAGTTATCCATTCATTTTCATATCAAGAAGAAACACCTAACCAGAGGCTTTAGGGCACTCCAGCAGCTCCCTCTCTTTAGTTTATCAATTCTCTTCTCCCACTCTGCCCAGTCCGCACTTTTCATTCCTCCCAAGAGAACTGTACTCTTCCATGATTTCAAAGGTACATGAAACGTTTTCAGCTTGCTACCCTTCAACTCCCATGACAAATAAAAGCCTTTTAGGAAACCTCTGTTATTTGGATTCTAACAATTAAAACATTGGTTTATGATCTCGCCCTCCTGCTCCCTCCTTTGACTGGTTCCCCCAGGCAGGGTCTGATTGGTGAGAAAATCTGCCTGTTGAATCTTCCATATCTGCGATGCAATCCTCTTAGGTTTTGACCCCGGGAAGATGCTCACACTGTATCTTGTTTCTCCTAGCAACCAATCTGGGAATCCAGGAAATCTGTTTTCAGTAAATCCTTATCAGCATTTTGAACTCTGTGAAGTCATCCTCTTGAGGGAGGCCCAGTTAAAACCTCCTGATCATTTTTCTTCCAGTGAATAATTTAGAGGATATTTAACTTAATGTAGTAATTTGCTTCCCTGTTTTTGTTGCTCATGTGTTGTTTTTTTATTTATGCACTTAATTATATTTAGAGACAAACAGTATGTTTTAGTGCATTTTTTTCTCCTTATTGTTGTTACAATTGATGACAGTCTAAAACTGTTCCAAGAAATTATTATTATAATGGCATTTATTAAGCACTTAATATGTGTCCAGCACTGTTCTAAGTACTGGGATATATACAACACAATCTGGTCAGTCACAGTCCCTGTCCCTCATGTGGCTTACATTGGATTTGAATCCTCACTTCTTATATTTTCTTTTTTGTCTATTAAGCAGTAGGTAAGCTGTCACAAACACATAATGAAGGGATGGAGGAAGGAGAGTCAGGAGTGAGATAGAGCTAGAAAATTGATTTGGAAGGAACGAATTTATACAGGAATGAATACCTGTATATATGTTTGTACATATTTATTACTCTATTTATTTATGTATTTTACTTGTACATATTTATTCTATTTATTTTATTATGTTAATATGTTTTGTTGTCTGTCTCCCCCTTCTAGACTGTGAGCCCGCTGTTGGGTAGGGACCGTCTCTATATGTTGCCAACTTGTGCTTCCGAAGTGCTTAGTACAGTGCTCTGCACACAGTAAGCGCTCAGTAAATACAATTGAATGAATGAATGAATAGCAGATAAAGAGGGCAGATAGGAAAGGTGGAGCCAGATGGTAGGTAGAGAACCTTGTAGTTCCCTCTGAGAGTTTTTGTTTGATGTAGAAGGACTCAGCAACAAATTCCTCAACACCAACTCTCTCCTTGATGCCCTCCAATCTGGCTTTCGTCCCCTACACTCCCCTGAAACCGACCTCTCAAAGGTCACCAATGACCTCCTTCTTGCCAAATCCAACGGCTCCTACTCTATCCTAATCCTCCTCGACCTCTCAGCTGCCTTCGACACTGTGGACCACCCCCTTCTCCTCAACACACTATCCAACCTTGGCTTCACAGACTCCGTCCTCTCCTGGTTCTCCTCTTATCTCTCCGGCCGTTCATTCTCAGTCTCTTTTGTGGGCTCTTCCTCCCCCTCCCCTCTCCTCTCTTCCTCTCACCTGCCCCACTGTAGACCCCCTGGCCCACATCCTTCCCCGGGCCTGGAATGCCCTCCCTCCACACATTCACCAAGCTAGCTCTCTTCCTCCCTTCAAAGCCCTACTGAGAGCTCACCTCCTCCAGGAGGCCTTCCCAGACTTCCCAGACGGAGGCCTTTTTCCTCTCCTCATCCCCATCCCCCCACCCTACCTCCTTCCCCTCCCCACAGCACTTGTATATATATTTGTACAGATTTATTACTCTATTTTACTTGTACATACTACTCTATTTTGTTAATGATGTGCATATAGATTTAATTCTATTTGTTCTGATGATTTTGACACCTGTCTACATGTTTTGCTTTGTTGTCTGTCTCCCCCTTCTAGACTGTGAATCTGTTATTGGGTACGGACCATCTCTATATGTTGCCGATTTGTACTTCTCAAGTGCTTACTACAGTGCTCTGCACACAGTAAGCACTCAATAAATACGATTGAATGAATGAATGGAGGGGTTTGAAGAGAGGAGAGACATGGGCCAAGTGATACTTCGAGATGATCCATTCAGTAGCACATCAAAAATGGGGTTGAAAATGCTTCTGCCACTAAGATGTATAAGACTTTGGGATTTTGATGTGGGGGGCTGTTCCAAGGTGAACTGGTGCACGCACCACCTCAAGGTCAAACACCATCTCATGACTGCCTGAGCTAGCAAAGTGGAACTCAGAAGCGCGTTGGGACACTGCCCCTGCAACCGAAACCGCTACATTTCCCAGGCCAGAAATACAGACAGTGTCCCTCATCCCCATGTCAACCAAATAAGGTATGGCAGGGGGGTGGGAGGGGAACGGAGACTGGACAAAGGAGAAACCAGAAGCCCAAATGGCCCAGAAGGACAGTTTATTAATACCTGATACCTTCTACGTTCTGGGCAGTGGACCAAGACTTGCAGCAGCTGTTGCGTGTCATCTCTGCCCAGAGTACTGGATGCCCGCTTTGTCTGCAGTAAGTGAGGAGCAGTGGGATAATTGAGTGTCTGCTGAATGCTCATGGGGCTGGAAGCTAGGGTACTTTGTCAAGTGTGTCATGCTTAAATGTAGCCCTCCTTAGAGGAAGCATTCAAGGGTGGGACCTAGACGCTTTGCCACATGCGAGTAACACATAAATGATTTGCTCCCAAGTGGGAAACGTTCATCTTCGGGAGTTAGATGCTCTGTCACATGCACGTAACCTAAAAGGGTGTTCCTCCCAAGAGGGAAGTTCAATTTGCCACGTATGAATAACTAAAAATAAGTGTATTCCTTCTGAGAGGGAAGTTCAATTCACCACAAAGAATAAATCTTGCATGGCTCAGCCCTTTTGACCCTCATCACTCCCTCTTGCCACACCAATCCTTGAACCAGTCCTCACTCAACGTGCAATGGGGCAATATACTTTTTTATCCTATGTAGACTCAGGAAATATCCAGGTATTTTTGAGCTAAGATACGCAGATCACTGAGGCCAATGATTCGGCCTCAGTGATCTGGATATTTTGCTAATGAAATTCTGGCCAAAATATTTGAATGAAAATCTAGTAACTGGTTCTTTCTCCCTCACAGAATTTTTTAAGCCTATATGCCTCACCAAGCTTTCCTTTTCCTGGCCTTGGAGAGAAACACAAAATAAAACTAAAAGCTTGTTTTCCATATGATTTCATCCTTTTGTTAGCAGGCTACACAGAATAAAGGAAATTACTCTTTAGACAATGGGCAGAAAATGTCCTCGATAGAGTGGGTTGTGTAAAATGAATATCTTTGAAAATGAATCGTCAGTTAAATGACTCCATGTTGCCAAAATTGTGTGAGAGAGAAAAGACTGATGAGAAGCAAAATCATGATGTACAACCATAATTTAAAAATATCTCAGAGATAAATTAATCCCACCAACAGCTATTATCAAAAAGTGTGAATATTCCGTCGCATTTAGCCTGCCATCAACATTTCCCGAATCAACAAATCAATCATTCGATTGTCAAAAACAGGTGTGATCTACTGTATAAACAAAGTTCATTTATCTTGAACTATCTGCTTAAAGGTCTCTCTTCTACTTTTTTCAAAAGGGAAAGATAATTTCACCTAAAAGTTTCCACAGAGCTTGTATGTTAATGAGAAAATAAAGCACAAAATAACCAGAGATTGATTCTACCCCAGTAATGAGAATAATTATATAATAGATCACTGCAGGATACATGTAATTGTCCTCAAAGAGAGACATTTCCTGTTGTATGGATGGAATTAAAAATAAAGAACAAAATCTAGTAATCGGGCCTCCAGCCCTTTCCTCTGGACTTTGGCATTGCCAGGTTTCGCTCAGAGCTGACATGCTAGTGACATAAATTATTTATCTCTGTCCTATACATCATTTTAGATTCTTTACCACATATATATGAGGTAAAGAATCTAAGATGATATATATATATATAACTGTTCCTCATTCTCAGCTCTCCCAACTCCATTCCCTTGCTCATACTGTTCCCAAAGCCAAGAAAGTTCCTCCCCTCCAAATACCTCATATCCCAACTCTCCTCATCTTCAAAACCATCATAAAATATTCCCTGCTTCAGGAAGGCTTTTTTGAATAATTCTGCACACCCCAAGTCACAACCATGTAACAGCCGTCTTTAGCACTTGGATATTTTATTTCTTAATATCAATTTTTTACATATAAATGTATATGCACACACATACATATTTTGATTTTCATGTATTTGTTCAATTACTTTTTTGGCTATGTTTTAAATCTTTCAAAAGCATTTATTGATTTTCTAATGTGGGCTGAGCATTGTCCTAAGCTCTTGGGAGAGTACCAAAGAGTTAGAAGATGCAAACCTTGCCCTCAAGGAGCTTAAAATCTAGAGGGAAGATGGTCATTAAAATACCATCTAGATGGGGGACTAATAAGAGTATCTAAGCTGTGCATGTAAATATTGTCGTAACAAATGTTTAGATGACATGGAAAGGGTTAAGTATCAGTCAGGGGATACAAATAATCAATCGTAATTACTGAGCACTTAATGTGTGCAGAACACTGTACTAAGGAATTGAGGAGATCAGAGAATTACAACTAGTTTGTGCAAGAGAATATATCACCATGTTTCAACCCCCTGCACACATTATTTTAAAGTTGTTTTAAACTGTATTGTTTGCTTATGTTCCCCTTTAGAGAGTGAGTTCCTCGGAGGGCAAGGAATATGTGTCTTGTTTCCATCATACTTTCCCAAGCCCCTAGCACTGTTTTCTGCACTCAAAAAGCAGTCAATACTACTGATTGATTTCCAGATTGAATAACAGACTTTCCTAAATAGAAGTTGTCTAGTTTGCTGTTGAACCTGTTTTATCACTGAGGTATCTTGAACTGTCATTGACACCCATTTTTTCTAGGTGTAGCAAAGCTGAATTAGAGCTATTATTAGTGGATCCCCTTCCCTCAAAACAATTGCACTGAAAGTGATTGTGTTCCTTCTCAATCCTCCAGGTAATGAACTGCCCATTCTTATAGGAGGACTCGGAATGAGGAAAAAAATCCAGCCCTTGTAATCTGGTATTGGATAATGAGCCCGAATCTATCAGTGACATGCACTTTGCCCCAAGGTTTAAAACAGGGGATCTATACTGTCCTTGCCTTTCTTTTCCACTCTTCTAGCCATTTTCTACATCTATCATTTACTTTCCTTTCTTCTTAAGGTGGTGAGTGATTAAACAATCTTAGAGGTGAAAAGAACTAGTAAGCTCCTGGAGGGCAGGGTTCATGGTTACCAACTCTGTTGAACTATACTCGCCCAAGAGCTTAATACAGTATTCTGCACACACTAAGCACTCAATAAATACATACCATTGTTTGATTGAACTTAAAGGGAGTGAAAGTCACTCAGTCAGATTCTTGCTATAGTGTAATAATAATTAAAGGAGCAAAGTGTGTGGGCTGGGTTGTAGTAGCAGAGCAGCGAGGTAAAGTAGGAGCGAGCAAGGCAATTGAGTGCTTTAAAGTTGACCGTAAGGAGTTTCATTTGATGCGGAGGTGGATGGGCAACCACTGGAAGTTCTTGAGAGGGAAGGAAACATGGATGGAACATTTTTATAGAAAAATGATCTGAGCAGCAGAGTGAAGTATGGACTGGGGGTGGGAGAGATAGCGGAGAAGAAGGTAGGCAAGGAGGCTGATGGGTTGGGATAAGTGCTTGGATTAACATGGTAGCAGTTTGAATGGAGAGGAAATGGCAGATATTATTAAAATAATAACAATAATAATTATTATGGTATTTTTTAAGTGCTTACTAAGTGCCAAGCACTATTCTAAGCGCTGGGGTACATACAAGGTAATCTAATTGTCCCATGTGGGCCTTACAGTCTTAATCTCCGTTTTACAGATGAGGAAATGGAGGCGCAGAGAAGAGAAGCAACTTGCCCAAAGTCACAAAGCAGACAAGTGGTGGAGCCAGGAGTGGAACCCACATCCTCTGACTCCCAAGCCCGTGCTCTTGTCACTAGGCTATGCTGCTTCTCTAGCAATGTTGTATGTATTGAACAAAGATAATTTAGTGATAGATTGAATGTGTGTTGAATGAAAGCTATGAGTCAAGGATAATACTAAAGTTATGGGCTTGTGAGAAAAGAAGGAGGATGGTAGTGTCATCTACCATGATGGGAAGTCAGGGGGAGGACAGGATTTGGGTGGGAAGAGAAGGAGTTCTGTTTTGGACATGTTAACTTGGAGGTGATGGCAGTAAATCCAAGTAGAGATGTCTTGAAGTCAGGAGGAAATGCAAAACATCAGAGAGGGCGATAAACTGGGCCTGGAGATTTAGATTTGGGAGTCATCCATAAAGAGGTGGTAGTTAAAGCCTTTGGGAGTGGCTGATGTCTCCAAGGAAGTGGGTGCAGATGGAGAATAGAAGAGGAACCAGAATTGAACCTTAAGGCTTTCCCAGAGTTAGGGGATGGGAGGCAGAGGAGGAGCCCGTGAAAAAGATTGAGAATGAGTGGTCAGAAAGACAGGAGGAGAACCAATAATAATAATAATGATGATGATGGCATTTGTTAAGCGCTTACTATGTGCAAAGCACTGTTCTAACTGCTGGGGAGGATACAAGGTGATCAGGTTGTCCCACTTGGGGCTCACAGTCTTAATTGCCATTTTACAGATGAGGGAACTGAGGCCCGGAGAAGTGAAGTGACTTACCCAAAGTCACACAGCTGACAACTGGCGGAGCCGGGATTTGAACCCATGACCTCTGACTCCAAAGCCCGTGCTCTTTCCAATGAGCCACGCTGCTTCTCTGTGTCTCACAATAGAGACAGTGTCAGTGAGGCTGAGTTTAGATAATGTGTCCAAGAGAAGGGGGTGGTCAATAGTGTCAAAGGCAGTTGAGAGGTCAAGGAGGATTAGGATGGAATAGAGGCTGTTGGATTTGGCAAGAAGGAGGTTATTTTTGAAATTCGAGAGAGCAGTTTCTGTGTAGTAAAGGTGAGAGAAGCCAGATTGGAGGAGGTCAAGGGAGCCCGTAGTTGGGTAGGGACCATCTCTGTATGTTGCCAACTTGTACTTCCCAAGCGCTTAGTACAGTGCTCTGCACACAGTAAGCGCTCAATAAATATGATTGAATGAATGAATGAAAAGGAGAGAATTGGAAGAGAGGAGCTTGAGATAGCGGGTGCAGACAACTAGCTCTAGGAGTTTGGAAAGGAATGGAAGGAGGGAGATGGGGCAATAACTGGAAGGGTTTTTTACAGAGAGAAGAGCATAATAATAATAATAATGGCATTTATTAAGTGCTTACTATGTGCAAAGCACTGTTCTAAGTGCTGGGGAGGTTACAAGGAGATCAGGTTGTCCCACGGGGGGCTCACAGTCTTAATCCCCATTTTACAGATGACAGAACTGAGGCACAGAGAAGTTAAGTGACTTTCCCAAAGTCACACAGCTGACAATGGGCAGAGTTGGGATTCAAATCCATGACTTCTGACTCCAAGCCCGTGCTCTTTCCATTGAGCCATGCTGCTTCTCTTGTTTGCATGTTTGAAAGCAGTGGGGATGAAGCCATTGGAGAGAAAACAATTTAAGATTGCAGACAGGGAGGGAAGAAGAGAAGTGGCAAGTGTTTTGATAAGGTAGGAAGGGAGGTGGTCTGATGTGCAGATGGAGATTGTGGATTGTGAGATAAGGCAGGAGCTCACCTTATGTAGGAAGGATGCTAGGAAGGATGGGAGAGTTGAAAAGGGGGCAGGAGGAGGAAGGGACTGGAGAGGAGCAGAGGATTTTAAGGAGGAGTTTCAATTTTCTCAATAAAGTAGGTAGGTGGCAAGGGATGGGGGAGGAGAGAGGACAGGGGTTTGACAAGGGAGTTCAATGTCTGGAATAAGTGGTGAGGACATTGGGCATGGCTGTCAATAAGGATGAAGAAATAATTTTGCTAGGTAGAGGAGAGGGCACATACAGCACACAAGGATGAACTTGGGGTGGACAAGGTTGGTCTGATATCTAAATTTCTATTAGCAGCGCTCTGCGGCTCATGCACAAGAGCAAAGAAGATGGACTAGAGAGGTAATCCAGGGCTGTGGGTTTAGTGGTATGAGACTGATGAAGAGAACTGAGTTCTACATCAGACAGAAACGTCTTACTTAAAGAATGATTTAAAACACCCTTATCAGCTCGCCCCTTCCTACTTTACCTCACTGATCTACTACTGCCCAGTCCACATACTTCTCTAGTGTCAGATTACTCATTCAGCCCCAATCTCCTCTTTCTTGCCTTGCCGCCAATGCCTTTCCCATGTCCTCTTTGGCCTGCAATGCCCTCCCTCCCACTCATATACACCAGAACATCACTCTCCCTTATTAAGGTTACATCTCAGAAAGGAGAGGGAATTAGAGAAAAGAGGACTCCTTTCTGAGTCATCTATGCACTTGGATTTGTAATCTTTGGGCACTCAGTATTCACTCCACCCTCAGCTCCACGGCACTTAAGTGCACTTATTTATTTATAATAATGTCTGTCTCTCATTCATTCATTCAATCATATTTATTGAGCACTTCCTGTATGCAGAGCACTGTACTAAGCACTTGATAATAATCATGGCATTTGTTAAGCATTTACTATGTGCAAAGCACTGTTCTAAGCACTGGGGGGAATACAAGGTGATCAAGTTGTCCCACGTGGGGCTCACAGTCTTAATCCCCATTTTACAGATGAGGTAACTGAAGCTCAGAGAAGTTAGGTGACTTGCCCAAGGTCACACAGCAGGCATGTGACGGAGCAAGGATTTGAACCCATGACCTCTGACTCCAAAGCCCGGGCTTTTTCCACTGAGCCACACTGCTCTCCTTCAAGACTGTAATCTCACTGTAGGCAGGGAGCATTCCTACCAACTCTGCTGCACTGTACTCTCCCAAGTGCTTAGTATAGTGCTTTGTACACAGTCGGTGTTCAATAAATAGCATTGATTGATTGATCAGTCTATTGTTGAACCTATCTACATTATATAAATCTATATTACTATATTGTCTATCCATAATTGATTGATTACAGGCTTTTTTTGATAATTTAGGTAAAAATAAGGAACCTGATCTTGGTTAGGGAAACAATCCCCATTTGTAATATTGGTTCAGAATTACATCTCAACTTAAGTTTCAACAGTAAATTTCCCAGGGCACCTCGGGACAGGGGCTTTAGGGTGGGAGATGCCTAGCTCTTCCTCCCAACCAGTAGTACTTGGATGTTTGAAAGCTTTTTAAAAACAAGTACACTTACTTTGCAGGAACACTTGTTTTCACTACTCACTCTGGATAGACTAAATGGCAGTATTAGGGGATGGATTTGTGGCGATGTGTGTTTGGCCTGGATACAGCCTGATGCAGTGTTGGAAGAATCAATAATGTGCACATGCCCAAGGGGGAATACTTCTGCCTCAGATTTCTTTACTGTGCAGTTCTTAAAGAGTTCAATCTCTATATTTCTAGAACTAGGTGTACAGATGTACTTTATCTTTTTGGCCAGGTTATCAAATAAAAACCATCCTTTATTTCTATTCTGTCTCATGCCTACTTGGCACTACAATCAATCAATCAACACTGACATTTTTTTGAACGCTTACTGTGTGCCAGTGCTTTGCACATAGTAAGCCCTTAACAAATATCATCATTATTATTACTGAGCACTGGGTAAAGTACAACAGACTTGGTAGTTGTAATCCCTGCCCATAAGCACCTAACTGAAACTGGAGAAGGAGCCTGGAGCAGGAGTAAATGAGTTACGCGTACAGTGGTAGTAGTTGAGCAAAGTACTAGTTTTTGAGAGAGTACAATAGTGTAAGAAGCCACAATCCCTGTCTTTAAGGATTTTACCATCTAGTTGGGAAAGCGGCACTAAAATAAACTCCACAGGGGAAGCAACTGAGTGTAAGGTGATATATAATAATGCTGTGTGGTTTGGATGAGTATTTTAGTGCTTAGTGGTAAAGACTAAATGCACACTAGATGATGGGCTTGGGAGTCAGAGGCTGGGTTCTAAACCTGGCTCTGCCACTTGTCTGCTGTGTATCCTTGGGTAAGTCATTTAACTGCTCTGTGCCTCAGTGTTCTCATTTATGTAATGGGGATTTAAAACCTGTTCTCCCTCCTCTTAGACTTTGAGCCCCTTGTAGAATAGTGTTTATTTTCCACCTGATTATCCCATATCTACCCCAGTAGTTAGACCAGTGCTTGACATATAGTAAGCTATAGTATTTATGGAATACTATTTTATTATTATTATCATTATTATTGTCAGTACTAGTAGTATTCCCCTTTCAGGGTCACACCTGGAGAGTTTCCAGTACTCTACCTGTCTACACTATGGGAGGGAGAGTCAGACAGAGGCATACCCATTCCATTCCTAGCTTGGGAAGTGGCTAGTGAGTGGAAAGCAATCTGCTACAAGTCAAAACTCATCTGTTCAGGGCAGCAGCGGCATAGGAAAGAGTCAAGGGTGGAGATTCAAGGATACTGTGTGGAAGGAGGCAATGGTAAACCACTTCCATATTTTTACCAAGAAAACTCTATGGATACACTACCAGAACGATTGCAGATAGAGAGCAGGGCATTCTGGAAGAGATGTGTCCGTGGTGTCACTATGGGTCGGAAACGACTTGACGGCATAAGACAAAAGGAGTTTCCTCTTGATGCTAAAAGCAATAGGGAGGTATTGGAGGAGTAAAGAGAAGTATGCAGAATGATTTTTTAGAAAAACCGTAACAATTTAAGTTCCTTCATTAAATTGTAAGTTCCCTGAGGTCAGGGATAGTGTCTATCAACTATTTTATTCTCCCAAGCACTTAGTTTAGTACACTGCACAAAGTGCTCAATAAATTACAGAAGAAGCATGGCTTAGTGGATAAAGCACAGGCCTGGGAGTCAGAAGGTCATGGGTTCTAATCCCAGCTCTGCCACTTGTCTGCTGTGTGACCTTGGGCAAGTCACTTCACTTCTCTGGGCCTCAGTTCCCTCATCTGGAAAATTGGGATTGAGACTGTGAGCCCGACATGAGGCAGGGACTGTGTCCTATATGATTTGCTTGTATCCATCCAGTGCTTAGTACAGTGCTTGGCACATAGTAAGTGCTAAATAAGTACCATAGAAAAAATAAAAAAAAATACCATTGATTAACTCATAAAAAGCTTGCTGAGTAGTTAAGTGAGAGAGAGGACCTGCAAGGAGGTTATTAGTGATGAAGGGCGCGGGGTGGAGGGTGGATTCAGAGGTAAGGGGTTGGGAGAGGGCAATCAGGAGCTGCAAGGAAACAAGGAACAAAACTTTAGAGAATGCTTTTACAATTATGTCATATTGCACATTCCCAAACAGTTCATTGCTGTGAATACAGAGACTGCTGAATAAATATGATACCGTCTCTAGATTATAAACTCACCGTGGGCAGGGAATGAGTCTGTTTATTGTTGTAGCGTACTCTCCCAAGCATTCAGTACAGTGCTCTGCATACAGTAAGTGCTCAATGACTACAAATGAATGAATGATTGACTGAATGATTGATTTATAAGTAATGAAGGAGAGGAGGGTTAGTACTTTAAAGAATAGCAGTTACAGAGCAGTAAAATGATTTACCCAACGTCACACAGCAGTCATGGCAGAGCAGGAGTCGACAGGGAGCAGAAAGGAGGCTGAAACTGGACTGGGGAAGGCGTGGAGGGGCTGGTAGCCTATGGCTGCTAGCAAAGGATGACCGGGCACCCTTATTTCATGTAGAAATTAAGTTGTCCTGTGATCATCTAAACTTTTACCACACCAAACTCAAGATTTAGTCCCCAAATATTTCAGTGGATGGCAAAACCCTGATAGGTTAGAACAAAAGCTTAAGGAGACAAAGGAGACAATGAGGTCTGTGGCTCAGTCACAATGAGCAAAGTTTGAAAAGGCTCATGACAGTAAAAAGTAATTAGAAAGGCCGCATGGCCTAGTGAAAACAGCACGGGCCTGAGAGTTGGAGGACCCAGACTCTAACCCTCCCCCTGCCACATGTTTGCTGTGTGAACTAGAACTGGAAAATGGGGATCAAGACCATGAGCCCCATATGGGACATGATTTAACCTGATTATGGTGTTCTCCCAAGTGCTTAGTACAGTTCTCTGCATATAATAAGTGCTCAATAAATACAATTGAATGAATGAATTCACTTGTAACTACTCCAGTGCTTAGTATAGCGCCTAGATCTTAGTAAATGCTTAACAAATGCCATATGTTGCCAACTTGTACTTCCCAAGTGCTTAGTACAGTGCTCTGCACACAGTAAGCGCTCAATAAATACGATTGAATGAATGAATGAATGAATGAATGATAGATATACTAATCCTGGATTATATATATTTCTTGAAGGCAAGGCCATGTCTTCTACTTTTATTGTATGCTCCCAAAATAATAATAGTCATTGGTGATGATGACAATGATAATATTAATAATTATAATGATAGTAATAATAATAACAAATGTTGAGAATTTACTATGTGTTTTTCACTGTGGGCAGGGAACATATAATAATAATAATAATGATGGCATTTGTTAAGCGCTTACTATGTGCAAAGCACTGTTCTAAGCGCTGGGGGGATACAAGGTGATCAAGTTGTCCCACGTAGGGCTCACAGTCTTAATTCCCATTTTACAGATGAGGTAACTGAGGCTCAGAGAAGTTAAGTGACTTGCCCAAAGTCACACAGCGGGCACGTGGCAGAGCCGGGATTTGAACCCATGACCTCTGACTCCAAAGCCCGTGCTTTTTCCACTGAGCCATGCTGCTTCTCTGTATCTACCAACATATCTACCAACTGGGCTATAATGTACTCTCCCAAGTGCCTAGTACAGTGCTCTGCACATAGTAAATGCTCAATAAATATTACTGATTGTTTTTTGTTAATAGTATTTGTTAAGCACTTATTATGTACCAGGCATCATACCAAGCAGTGGGATATCTATCCAGGTTAAAAGACAACCAGGTTAGACACAGTACATGTCCCACGTAGGCTCATAGTCTTAATCCCCATTTTATAGATGAGGGAACAGAGGCACAATGAAGTGAAGTGCCTTGCCCAAGGTCACATAACAGGCAAGTGGTAGAGCCAGAATTAGAACTCAGGTCCTCTGCCCAGGTCCGGGCTCTTTCCACTAGTCCTTGCTGCTTCTCTACAGCACTGTTCTAAGTGCTGGGGTGCATACAAGTTAATCAGTTTGGACACAGTCCCTTTCCTACATGGTATTTACAGTCTAAGTAGTAGGGAGAACAGGTGTTTTCTTTTTTGTTGATTTCTTAAGTGCTTACTATGTGCCAGGCAATGTTCTAAGTGCTGGAGTAGATACAAGCTGATCGGGTTGGACATACTATATGTCCCACATGGAGCTCATAGTCTTAATCCCCATTTTACAGATAAGGTAACTATGGCACACAGAGAAGTGAAATGACTTGCCCAAGGTCACACAACAGATAAATGCCATATTCAGAATTAGAACCCAGGGCCTCTGACTCCCAAGCCCATATTCTTCCATTAAGCTAAACTATTCCTCCGCAAGAGCCTCGTAATGTTTCTACCCACATTGTCTTGTCTTATGCTCTGGAGTCTTCTCTGACCCATAGCGATGCCATGGCACCTTTCTTTCAGAATACCCCACTTCCATCTGCAATCGGTCTGGTAGTGTATCTGTAGAGGTTTCTTGGTAAAAACACATAAATCATTTACCATTGCTTCTTTCTGCACAGTAAACTTGTATCTCCACATTCAATTCTCTCCCATGTTGCTGCTGCCCAGCACAGGTGAGTTTTGACTTGTAGCAGATTGCCTTCCACTTCTAACCACTGCCCAAGCTAGGAATGGAATGATTATGCCTCTGCTTGACTCTTTCTTTTGTAGTCAAGACTGATAGAGTACTGGAAACTCTCCAGGTGTGACTCGAGATGGGCTACCCATATTAGATGCTTGATAAATACTGATGCACAGCTTTTGGGTTCATGAGGGGCCAGCACATTACCCTGGGATCTTTGAAACATCTTAAGAACTTGAGTTCTTGCCAGCACAACTGTAAGAATAATTTCACCACTGTTGGTTATAGCCATTTTTCTTTTCCCAACCTCTAACCATTCCCTCAAGAATACTTCTTCCATTTGGGAGAGTTGCCAAGAGATCTCTTAGGAATATAATTTGCATGAATACAACCACACATAAATGGTGATGTTTTTTCTACCTTATACATTTGCAGTCATATTAATAGTAATGAGTGGAAAATTCATTCTAATCTCCCTCTTCACTTTTCACAGTGGCCATTTTGGATAAAAATCAAAATATCCAACACTTACTGGCTGCAAGCTCATTTATGTACATTTCAACAAAGTGCTGCTGATCCTGAAACCCATTTACTACCTTTAATTTGTCCACATTAATTGGGTTTACATGGTGAAAAACCCAACTAGTTAATAAAAAAATGAATTCCCAGGCCTCTTAACATCCTTGATGGCATTTCACAGACTAGACTGTAAGCTCATTGTGGGAAGGACATATGTCTATTATATTGTTTTAATAATAATAATAACTGTGGCATTTGTTAAGTACTTATTATGTGCCAGGCACTGCACTAAGCGCTGGGGTGGATACAAGCAAATCAGATTGAGCACAGATGAGGCTCAATTTACAGATGAGGAAACTGAGGCCAGGAGAAGTGAAATGACTTGCCCAAGGTCACACAGCAGACAAGTGGCAAAGCTGAGGTTAGAACCCATGATCTTCTGACTCCCACGTCTGTGATCTAGCCACTACGCCATGCTGCTTCTTTATTGTACTTTATTCTCACAAGCACTTAGTACAGTGCTCTGCACACTGTAAGTGTTCAATAAAAATGATCAATTGATCAGCCAGTGAGGCCAAGATATTTGATACTGGTGGTTTTTGACATTTTTCAAAATGCTTGAATTGTTGTGGACAGAGCACTTACTCCATGATGGCCCATGGTCTTCCCAATTAATATCTATGCCAAGGGCTAGGTCAGCTCTTCCCTCCTATCCCATTGCTGATACCAATCTGGCGCTAGTAACTGCCCTGAAAGTTCCTAGGAATGTGAAGTATAAATCCTGAAATCCATTTGTCAATCTGGCAGATGTGCTGATTTGAAAATTCCTGGGAAAACTCAGTCTTTGAGACAAGGCTCCAGTGCTTAGGATCTTACCTGACCACAGCTCAGTTTGATCCAATGTAACATATCCCATATCCAGATTTGGAAAAAATACTTCCATTTTTGACAGGAAAATTTAGGAAAATACATCTACCTCCAACACAACATAAGGTTGGAGAAGGATATTATTTCTTAGCCACACATAATAATAATAATAATAATACCTGGGGTGTTTATGAAATGCTTCTTTTGAGGCAAGCACTATACTGAACACTGGGGCAGGTACAAGATATCGATTACTTAGTCTCTGTCCTACGTGGGGCTTAGAATCTGCGGGAGAATAGCCGTGCCTCCCTGTCACTTTTGGCCCACCTCACCACAGTTAACAAACTGCTTTCCTTCCTGGTCACCCAGGGCTGGCACCATCTCCCTTCCACACCATCAAGGAGACCCCATCCCATCTTGTTTTGCACCACCCTGGCGGGAATTGAAAGAGCATCTGCAGCATGAGACCTTATACAACCTTGGGAAAGCAAGTGGCTATGCTAGTCACTGCTTTGGACTCTGAATCATGAGGAGAAATTCAATTCTTCTCCCCAAAGCTCCTCCTGACTTTTTGTTTTTATTTGGCATATTGCATATTTGTCCTTGTACTTGTTTGTATGTGACCCATTTGGCCAGTCTGACAGGCTTTCTTTTTGTTCATTCATTCATTCAATTGTATTTATTGAGCGCTTACTGTGTGCAAAGCACTGTACTAAGCAATTGGGAAGTACAAGTCGGCAACATACAGAGACGGTCCCTACCCAACAATGGGCTCACAGTCTAGAAGGGGGAGACAGACAACAAAACAAAACTTGTAGACAGGTGCCAAAATCATCAGAACAAATAGAATTATAGCTATATGCACATCATTAACAAAATAAATAGAACAGTAAATATGTACAAGTAAAATAAATAGAGTAAAAAATCTGTACAAATATATATACAAGTGCTGTGGGGAGGGGAAGGAGGTAGGGCCGAGGGGGGGCGATGGGGAGAAGGAGAGGAAAAAGGGTACTCAGTCTGGGAAGGCCTCCTGGAGGAAGTGAGCTCTCAGTAGGGCTTTGAAGGAAGGAAGAGGGCTAGCTTGGCGGATGTGTGGAGGAAGGGCATTCCAGGCCAGGAGAAGGATATGGGCCAGGGTCACAGGTGGGACAGGCAAGAACAAGGCACAGTGAGGAGGTTAGCTGCAGAGGAGTGGAGGGTGCGGGCTGGGCTGTAGAAGCAGAGAAGGGAGGTGAGGTAGGATGGGGCGACGTGATGGACATCCTTGAAGCCGAGAGTGAGGAGCTTTTGCTTGATTCGTAGGTTGACAGGCAACCACTGGAGATTTTTGCGGAGGGGAGTGACATGCCCAGAATGTTTCTGTACAAAGATAATCCCAGCAGCAGAGTGAAGTATAGACTGAAGCGGTGAGAGACAGAAGGATGTCTTCTTTTTTGTCTATTTTTTTTGTCTTTTTTGCCATCGTCTTACCTAACTCTCTCACACCCCCTGTTCGACTTTCTCCACTCGATATTCTCTTCTGCACCCTATGACTCCCCCAACTCTGCCCTGGCCCTCCATTGCAGTGCTGGGCTGCTTTCCAAGATCAACTCTCCTCTGCAGTTCCCATGTTGGGAACAGAGCTCCGGCTCCAGGTATTGGTGAGCCTTCTAGACTGTGAGCCCATTGTTGGGTAGGGACCGTCTCTATATGTTGCCGACTTCTACTTCCCAAGCGCTTAGTAGTGCTCTGCACATATTAAGCGCTCAATAAATACGATTAAATGAATGGTGCAGGTGCCTGCATTGAATCTCAATGGGACATCCGACCTTCAAAGCCTTATCAACGGCACATCTCCTCCAAGAAGCCTACCAGGACTAAGCCCTCACTTCCTCTTCTCCCTCTCCCTTCTGAGTCACCTTCACACTCGGATTTCCTCCCTTGATTCATTCCTCCCTCAGCCCCACAGCACTTACGTACATATCCGTAATGTCTTCATATTAATGTCTGTGTCCCCCTCTAGAACGCAAGCTCCTTGTGGGCAGGAATATGTCAGTCAACTCTGTTATATGGTACTCTCCGAAGCGCTTAGTGCAGTGCTCTGCACAGTAACTGTTCAAGGAATACCATTGACTGATTGATCAAATGATTGTCTCTTATGCTGTCTAAATGTTTTAGTGTTTCATTTCTCCTGATGTGTCTGTCTCCAGTCCTTCTGTAGTAAAATGGACAATGTGTGTTTCAAAACAGGGTGTCATTCAACTACATAGGTCAACTAATGCATGATAAAACCAATTATTTTAAAAAATTTTAATTGCTTTTTATACCTAAAGTACGTACCATTATGGAAGAGCAACTAAACCAAGAAGTAGGCAAAAAAGTACTAGATTAGTATGGCAAAGTGTCATTTGGCTTATGTGTGGAAAAAAGAAAAAAAAATAAACATTTTAATCAAATCCATTACTTGGTTATTGATTTTGCTTTGCCAGACTGATCTTGTAGAATACTTATAAAGTCTTTGACATTGAAATGTTTACCCAAAACTATGGGATTAGTCTAGGTAAAGATTCAATCTCTCATATGATCTCAGGTATTTTGTATGGATGTGATTTCTTTCTTTGTCCAAGAGAAGTCCTTTATATTTCTGAAATAAAAGAAACTAAGACTCTCAAACAGAAAACACTCGCTTAAAACAGGTTTACAAAGTATAAACAGTATATTTCCTTGACATACAAAGTCTATTTCATGAAGATTAAAAAACATATTTTGTAGCAAGATTTTCTACCACTTTTTGTGTTGCCCAATTAGTTATCCTTGAAGTTTCAAGTAATCGAAAGCTTCAGTGCTATATTTCAAATGCAGGTTTGGCTATTCCCCAAATATAATGTAAATTATGCCATTAAAGATGCACCTGCTTGTACTTGGAAACATTCACACCACCAGCTTGTTTAAACAAAATCTTCCCGGGAAAGATTGCTGTTTTCTTGCTTGCCTCGTATGTATTGGGACAATTGTCAAAAATCATTTGGCAAGTTTTCAACCTGTCAAATTTAATGTGTTCTGTAATCTCTCTGATCCACCTGAAAAATCACAGCATCTCCAAATGCTTCAAAATATTACCCTATTTAATATTTAATATAACTGTATCAGGCCTGGTTCAGCTTAATGTCAATCAAAGTCAACACATGGTGAATAAAATATATTTAAAGTCATAATGAAAATGCCACTCTAGAATAATCCGAACACTTGCTTATTATAGGGAATTTTTTTCTTCTACGTATCTAGTGACAGTGATGGTTACTACAAGTTATATTTTGGATCACTGTCAAATTAGGATCACACTGTTCTCAGTTGGGAATGTCCACCTTCTGAGCTTTACAATTTATCATTTTACTATAATAAATTATGATATGGAGGGATTAGTAAAGGTGAAAACAGACAGCAGTTTATAGCCATAGTCATCACTGCATTTGTTTGTAGATTTCTGTAAAACCTTGATAGTAATGATAGATGTCAGTGACCTGCCCATCTGTTTTGATGACAGCCTTCAGTGATTTCACTTCAATTTATACTCTTGTGGCAGAAGGTCTCTGAAATATCCAGAAATGCCATATGTTGATAGAGCTTGCGTTGGGGATTCAGGAGACCTGAGTTCTAATTCCACCCCCTGACAATTTTTTCTTTTTAATAGTATTGTTAATACCATCGTTGCAGTGTGCTAAGCTGGGGTAGATACAAGATAATCAGGTTGGACAGGATCCATGTCCCATATGAGTCTCACAGTCTTAATCCCCATTTTACAGATGAGGTAACTGAGGCAGAGAGAAGTGCAGTGACTTGCCCAAGGTCACACAGCAGGCAAATGGCAGAGCTGGGATTAGAACCCAGGACTTTTGTGTACTGTTTGACCTGGGACTTAGTTTCCGCATGCCTCTCTTCTCTTCTCGGTAAAATGAGGATGGAATATCTGTTAACTTCCTTCTCAAACTACGAGCTTACTTGTACATATTTACTATTCTATTTATTTTGTTAATGATGTGCATCTAGCTTTACTTCTATTTATTCTGATGACTTGACACCTGTCCACATGTTTTGTTGTGTGTCTCCCCCTTCTAGACTGTGAGCCCATTGTTGGGTAGGGACCATCTCGATATGTTGCCAACCTGTACTTCCCAAGCACTTAGTACAGTGCTCTGCACACAGTAAGTGCTCAATAAATATGATGGAATAAATGAATGAATGAACTCCAGGTGGAACAAGGACTCTGAATGAAATGATTATATATAAATGCTAAACAGACATTATTATTATTATTAATATCATTGTTATTATTATTACCCAGCATGTTTCTATTGCATCAAAGATGCTTAATTAACCCCGTTCCCTTTCACTTTCTACATACTAACCTCAGGACCTGTGTTGATATCACATGGGGAGATCTATCAGGACTTCCCCCAGGGCTTCCCACAACACTAAGTGACATCACAAAGTCACCACTGACATTTCCTCAAATGCTATTCTTACTGTACAGCTGATGAGCAGCTCACATTAATCAATAGTATGGTTTTTATGGGGTTTCTTAAGTGATCACAATGTGTCAAACACTATTCTACGCGCTGGGGTAGATGCAAGTTAATCAGGCTGTAGACAGTACCTGTCCCACATGAGTTCATGGTCAAGTGCGAAGAAGAACACGTACTGAATCCCCATTTTGCAGTTGAGGAAACAGAGGCACAGAGAAGTGAAGTGGCTTCCCCAAGGTCATGCAGCAGGCAAGTCGGGGAACTGGGATTAGAACTCGAGCTCCAAGACCCATGTTTTATCCACTAGGCCATTCTGCTTCCCTATTTATTGAGTGTTTACCACATGCAGAACACTGTACTTACTGTTTCAAAACTTGATTTTTTCTCTGAGTGGGAAGGGAATGGGAAGTGGCATAAAAGGGCTTTTAAAAAAGGGCATTTATATAATCATATCAGACAGAGTGGCTACCTGGAGCTCACAGTGGGCAATAGGTATTCCATCCCCATTTTACAGAGGAAAGAACTGAGGCACGCTGAAGCTAAGTGACTTGTCGAACAGTAAGCAAAGGCCCTGGATTATAATCCCAACTCTACTACTTGCTGGCTGCTTGGGCAAATCCCTTCACTTTTCTCCCAGTTAACTCATCTGTAAAATGGGGATTAAGACTGTGAACCCCGTGTGGTATAAAAGCTTGTAGAAATTTTACCTTGTCATTTCCTAACAGCAGTACTTGTAAAGCACCTACTATGTGCCAAGCTTTGCACTAGGCATTGAGGTAAGTACAATATAATCACATTGGACACAGTCCGTCGCAATTGGAGCTCGCAGTCTTGGGATGGGGGAGAACTAATATTTCATCCCCATTTAATATATGAGTAAACTGAAGCCCAAAGAAGTTATTCACCCCACCCTCAGCCCCACAAAGCTTATATGCATATCCACAGTGCATTTATTTATAAAAATTGCTAATGTCCCCTCTAGACTGTAAGCTCCTTGTGTACAGAAAATGTGTCTGCCAACTCTGCACACAGTAAGCGCTCAATAAATACAACGCTTGATTGATTGACTGATCCTCTCCTGCCAATTAGTCCTCAAATAAAAAAAAATAAAGGACTGAGTAGGCAAAGTTGGGGATACATTGCCAAACAAAAAAGTACACTTCTTTGTCTGTGGAAAAATTTTGAAAAAACCATCTCTTTAAAGAACCTTGGATCTTTGAAAAGTTTGTTATCGAATTAACTTCCTCTCTTTTTCCTTTACTGAGGATATGCCTTAATGAATAAGAGAGATGGCATGTAACTCAAGTCCAAAGGATCAACATGTTTTTAGTGTCGGTGCTCACCAGAGTGTGACTCCTGTTGTAGAAGACCACAGATGTTAATTCACCAAAACCTGATATAAAAGCATATTCGCATTCCTAAGAGGACAACAGTAAATTAGACTGATGTTATCATATTTGGCATTAATCTGTGGTTGCCTTTTGATTCAACCTATTTTTCCATTTTGCTGAAGTTGAGCTTTCTTTTCCTTTCAGTTTTAGCTTTTCTTTATTTTTCCTTTCCTTTATTCTAAACTGCAATAGCCAAATATGTTTAGAAGTCTTGTTTAGAATTTGAAATCAAATTCTTGTCCAAGAATCTACAACCTACCTTCTATGCTTATGCATTCCAGTTTTCACCTTTCTCCCTTAAGATAAGGAATGTGGCCCAGTGGACAGAGCATTGGGCCTGGGAGTGAGAGGACCTGGATTCTAATCCCCACTCCACAACTTGGACGTAGTGTGACCTTGGGCAAATCACTTCACTTCTCTGTACTCTCACTTGCAAAATGGGCATCCAATATCTGTTCTCCCTCCTACTTAGAGCGTGAGGCCTATGTGGGGCCTGGTTACCTTATTCATCCCAGTGCCTAGTACAGTGCTTGACATCCAGTAAGCACTTAGCAAATACCATTATTATTATCAATAAATCCAGGAGCATGTGGAAACCCTCTGCCCATTTCCACTATTTTTATTTTATTCATTTTATTTTTATTAAAATAAAATTCATTAATTAATAAAATTAAAAAATTAAATTAATTTTTGTTTGTTTCCTTAGTTGAATGTTATAGATTTTGCTTCCTCATTTCAATTTACATATGTCCAGCTGCCTTCTCAATCAATCAATCAATCAATCAATGTGCAAAGCACTGTACTAAGGCTCTACGGAGAGTACAATGCAACAGAGCTGGTAGAAAAGTTCCCTGCCCACAAGGAGCTTACAGTCTAGAGGGGGAGATAGACATTAATATAAATAAATAAACGACAGCTATGTACATTAAGTGCTGTGATGCTGAGGGTGAGGTGAATACCAAATGCCCAAAGGGTATGGACCCAGGATCATAGACAACGAGGAAGGGAGAGAGAATTGGAGAAAACCAATCCATCAATCAATCACATTTATTGAGTACTTGCGGTGTGCAGAACACTATACTATGCACTTGGGAAAGCACACTATAACAATATAACAGAGTTGGTAGGCACATTCTCTGCCAACAAAGAGCTGAAGGTCAGTCTAGATGGGGGGAACAGGGTATAAAGAGGGCTTAATTTATCCCCAACCTTTCCCACTCTTTGATTCTTTCTTACTTCCTTCATTTCATTTTTCTCCTTCCACTTCATCCATGTTTGCTCTTTGTGATACTCATTAGAAACTCAAGAAAAGCATTTTTCAGGCCGCTAAGAGAAGCACCGTGGCTTAGTGGAAAGAACACAGCCCTGGAAGTCAGAGGACATGGGTTCTAATCCCTTTTGGCCTCCTGATTGCTGTGTGATCGTGGGCAAATCACTTCAATTCTCTGTGCTTCAGTTTCGTCAATGTAAAATGGGGATTTAATATCTGTCCCTCTCCTCTAGGCAGTGAGCCCCATGTGGGACAGGGGCTGTGTCTGAACTAACATGCACATACCCCAGTGCTTAATATGGTGTTTGTCACTTAGTAAGTGCTTAACAAATACAACAATAATACTGATAATGATAATTAACACTGGATTACAGATACAGGGTCAAAAAGAAACAGTTAGGAAAATACATATTAAAACTATTCACCTGGGACACAAATTCAGAAAGACAATATTAACTGCCTAAATCTCTCCTTTTATCTTATTGAAAATTGATCTAAAGAAGTACTATTATAACAAACCACACTTCCAACTTAGGGGAAGGCTTTTTGTGGTTTTTGTTAAGCCCTTACTATTTGCCAGGCACTGTAATGAATGCTGAGATAGATATTAGCTAAACAGATTGGACACAGCCCATGTCCCCCATGGAGCTCATGGCCTTAACCCACCTTTATAGAAGCGGTAACTGAGGCACAGAAAAATTAAGTGATTTGCCCAAGGTCACAAAGCAGACAAGTGGCAGAGTCAGGTTTAGAACCCAGGTCCTTCAACTACCAGGCCCACAATCTAACCAAGAGGCCACATTGCTTCTCTCGTTTGTTCTGTCCTATGTCTGATAGGGACTGCACAGGATACCTTTAATTTCCACTACTTTTACCTTCTGTAGCCCGTCCAGCATCTCTCCTGCTGCTCCTGAGTTCCTGGGCTCAGAGGCATCCTGGTATTCCAAGCAACTCTCAGGGGGGTGAAATCAATCAGATTTATGAGAGTGCTTAATGTGTACAGAGCAATGTACTAAGCGCTTGGGAGAGTATAACAACAGAGTTGGTAGACAAGTTCCCTGTCCACAAAGACCTTACAGTCTAGAGGGAGAGACAGACATTAACAGAAATACATAAACTATGGATAATAATAATAATGATAGTATTTGTTAAGCCCTTACTATATGCCAAGCACTGTTCTAAGTGCTGGGGTAGATACAAGGTAATCAGGTAGTCCCATATGGGGCTCACAGTCTCAATCTCCATTTTACAGATGAGGTAACTGAGGTATAGAGAAGTGAAGTGACTTGCCCAAGGTCACGCAGCTGACAAGTGGTGGATCCGGGATTAGAACCCATGACCTCTGACTCCCAAGCCCAGGCTCTTTCCACCAAGCTGCATGTTGTGGGGCTGAGGGAGGAGCGAATAAAGGGTGTGAATCCAAGTGCAAGGGTGACACAGAAGGGAGTGGGAGATGAGAAAATGAAGGGATAGTCAGGGAAAGTCTTTTGGAGGAGATGCACTTTCATTAAGAACTTAGTACAGTGCTCTGCACACAGTAAGTGCTCAATAAATATGACTGAATGAATGAATTAAGGCTCTGAAGGTGAGGGTCATGACCATCTGTCAGATATGAAGAAGAAGGAGGGCATTCCAGGCCAGAGGCAGGATGTGAGGGACAGGTTGGTGGCATGGCAGATGAGATTGAGGTACAGTGAGCATGTTGGCATTAGAAGAGTGAAGCGTGCAGCCTGGGTTGTATTATGAAATCAGAGAGGTAAGAGAGGAGGGGGCAAGACAATTGTATGCTTTAAAGCCTATGGAAGGAGTTTCTGTTTGATGCAGAGGTGGATGGGCAACCACTGGAGGTTCTTGAGGAGTGGAGAAACATGGACTGAGCATTTTTGCAGAAAAATGATCTGGGCAGCAGAGTTAAGTATGGACTGGAGAGGTGAGAGACAAGGTAGGGAGGACCGCAAGGAGGCTCATACAGTAATCGAGGCAGGATAGGTTAAGTCACTGGATTTATGGTAGCAGTTTGGATGAAGAGGAAAGGGTAGCTTTTCCCAATATGAAGGTAGAATCATCAGGATTTGGTGACAGATTGAAAATGAGTGGAGGATAATGCCAAGGTTACAGGCTTGTGACAAGGAGAAGAAGGGGAAAATAAAGACCCTTAGCAAATGAGGGGGTCAGGGGTCCCCATAGATCAATCATAGTTCAATTGCATTTACTGAGCACTTCCTCTGTGCAGAGTACTGTACTAAGCGCTTGGAAGAGTACAATATAATGGAGTTCTCAGTCTCTTTTGCAGGCTCCTCCTCCCCCTCCCATCCCCTTACTGTGGGGGTTCCCCAACGTTCAGTTCTTGGTCCCCTTCTGTTCTCAATCTACACTCACTTCCTTGGTGACCTCATTCGCTCCCACAGCTTCAACTATCATCTCTACGCTGATGACACCCAAATCTACATCTCTGCCCCACCTCTCTCCCCCTCCCTCCAGGCTCGCATCTCCTCCTGCCTTCAGGACATCTCCATCTGGATGTCTGCCCACCACCTAAAACTCAACATGTCCAAGACTGAACTCCTTGTCTTCCCTCCCAAACCCTGCCCTCTCCCTGACTTTCCCATCACTGTTAACGGCACTACCATCCTTCCCGTCTCATAAACCCGCAACCTGGGTGTCATCCTCGACTCCACTCTCTCATTCACCCCTCACATCCAAGCCGTCACCAAAACCTGCCGGTCTCAGCTCCGCAACATTGCCAAGATCCGCCCTTTCCTCTCCATCCCAACCGCCACCCTGCTCATTCAAGCTCTCATCCTATCCCGTCTGGACTACTGCATCAGCCTTCTCTCTGATCTCCCATCCTCGTGTCTCTCCCCACTTCAATCCATACTTTATGCTGCTGCCCAGATTGTCTTTGTCCAGAAATGCTCTGGGCATGTTACTCCCCTCCTCAAAAATCTCCAGTGGCTGCCAATCAATCTGTGCATCAGGCAGAAACTCCTCACCCTGGGCTTCAAGGCTCTCCATCACCTCGCCCCCTCCTACCTCACCTACCTTCTCTCCTTCTCCAGCCCAGCCCGCACCCTCCGCTCCTCCTCCGCTAATCTCCTCACCGTACCTCATTCTCGCCTGTCCTGCCATCGACCCCCTGGCCCACGTCATCCCCCTGGCCTGGAATGCCCTCCCTCTGCCCATCCGCCAAGCTAGCTCTCTTCCTTCCTTCAAGGCCCTACTGAGAGCTCACCTCCTGCAGGAGGCCTTCCCAGACTGAGCCCTCTCCTTCCTCTCCCTCTCATCCCCCTCTCCATCCCCCCTGTCTTACCTCCTTCCCTTCCCCACAGCACCTGTATATATGTATAAATGTTTGTACACATTTATTATTCTATTTATTTATTTAATTATTTTACTTGTACATATCTATTCTATTTATTTTATTTTGTTAATATGTTTTGTTTTGTTCTCTGTCTCCCCCTTCTAGACTGTGAGCCCACTGTTGGGTAGGGACTGTCTATACATGTTGCCAACTTGTACTTCCCAAGCACTTAGTAGAGTGCTCTGCACACAGTAAGTGCTCAATAAATACGATTGATTGATTGATTGATTGATAGGTCCAGTGAAAAGAGTTTGGGGCCAGAAATCAGAAGACCCAATCCCAGGTCTAGTTCTCCCTGCTGGGACTTGGACAACTGTGGTAGATGCTTACGAGAATCCGCATGGCTTATTGGAAAGAGCCCGAGCTTGGGAGTCAGAAGTCGTGGGTTCTAATCCCAGCTCCACCACTTGTCAGCTGTGTGACCTTGGGCAAGTCACTTAACTTCTCTGTGCCTCAGTTACCTCAGCTGTAAAATGGGGATCAAGACTGTGAGCCCCAAGTGGGACAACCTAATATCCTTGTGTCTATCCCAGTGCTTACAACAACGCCTGGCACATAGTAAGTGCTTAACAAATACCAACATTATTGTTATTATTATGACCAAAGAAACACCTAGGCCATTCAGAGAGGTAGACAGGCCCAGAAGGAATCCTTAAAAAAAGAAAAATAGCTCTGTAGCGTGGGTGATAGATACCAAGGTAACCACATGCTGTGAAATGTGCTGTGTTATCACCATGAACTCCACCTAGCTGTTGGGCACCCAGCATGCAAGGTGGGAGCAGTCAATTGGTGAGTTCCAAACTTTCCTTCCCTACTGGACCGGGCCTGCAAAGATGCCATCCTCTTTTCCTTCCACAATAATAATAATTTTGGTATTAAGCGTCTACTATGTGCCAAGCACTGTTCCAAGAGCTGGGGGAGATACAAGGTAATCAGGTTGTCCCACATGGGGCTCACAGTCTTAATCCCCATTTTCCAGATGAGGTGATAATAACAACAATAATGATGGTATTTGTTAAGGGCACTGGGGGGATACAAGGTGATCAAGTTGTCCCATGTGGGGCTCACAGTCTTAATCCCCATTTTACGGATGAGGTAACTGGGGCACAGATGAATTAAGTGGCTTGCCCAAGGTCACACAGCTGACAAGTGGTGGAGCCGGGATTAGAACCCATGCCCTATGACTCCCAACCCCACACTCTTTCCACTGAGCCACGCTGGTTGTCCCATGTGGGGCTCACACCCTCACCACCCACCCATTACCCTCATCTTCCCTGCTCCCTGAACTCTCACCTTCCCCATCCCCCGACTCACATTTCCACTCCTGCCCACCCCTTCCTGCCCTTGGGATGCTCCTGTTCCTTCATCCTTTCAGTCAACACATTGAGGAGTATTCCCTACACTGCCTGGGAAGAGCCTTTCTGTCCGCCAATCACACGCAGGGAGGGGAGTCCTGCCATATAGATCATGCCCCTGGTGGGGCTCCCTATATGGGCTTCTGCTCCAGGGAGGGGATGGAGTTCCTCCATGTAAGAGAGAGGGATGCAGGGGGTGGTGAAAAGCATGCTCGATCCAGCCGTGCTTGAGACCTTCAACAGTAGCAATGGGCTAAGTTCCTAGGCCTCCTCTTAGGGCTAGGTTCCTTGGCCTCCTCTTAGCCCTAGGCCTGGCGATATAGTTGTTAGGCTCATTCATTCCTTCATTCAACCGTTTTTATTGAGTGCTTACTGTGTGTAAAGCACTGTACTAAGCACTTGGAAGAGCACAATAATAAACAGACATGACTCCTGAGTTTAACCAGCCCTGACCATAAACAACTCCTCCATCGCAGTTCATCATCATGGCAAACACCTTTAATATACTTTAGCGTATATCCTGTAGTATAGTGGCTAAATGGGCAGATAGAAAGACAATTTAGAGTTTTGGGAAAGGCTTTTTTTTTTTTCAAAATTCATAAGATATGCAATAAGGGGAAAAGTTCGTCTAACAGGGTGCTGCCAGTTCTAGTGCAGGCTCAGGAAATGATGCTTAGCCCAAAGAGCACTGGTACGATATTGGTTGAGGGCAGTTGCTTCCACTTTTTGAAATGGGCTAAGGGATATATGAGTCGTGTTGAGTCAGATCCATGTTTTGCCTGAATAAAGGCGATCGAGACATTCAGACAACAGGTCATTCTATTAGTATTCATAACTGAATTAATGTCACTGAGCATTATCCTGTAATACGGAGGGAGCCAGCAACCCAACATTAACACACTTTTCGGTGGGTTTTATTGGTCTATTAAAATGTGCCTTGGATAAGTTGTGCCACCCTGTATTTCAACCACCGAAGGCCTCTATTAATGGACCAATAAAACATAAAACATGCCCTGTGGAGTCTTCATGCTATTAGAATATGATCCTTTAACTAAAACAATAGGAGTTTTTTGCCGAAAAAGATTATTTAAAAATGAATTTTATGGATTGATTTTGCACCACAGTTGCTCATATGGAAAGAGCCCAAAGCCCCCAAAGGTTTAAACGAGTAGACAGAGAGGCTGAAATGCTTTTGTCTTTTAGCTCTGATACGTTTGTCCTTTTTTTTTCCTTTCTTGGGTTTCCAGGCTGGTAGACTTTATTGCCGTTCCTCTCCCACAGGATTTTGGTTGCCTTTTCAGATACAATTTGTGGTAAAACAACTACTTTCAGCTTTCACTTCCCATTACTGGAGGTAAATTGGAAGCGCTCAACAGGTCCCACTTTGCTAATGTGACAAGCCAGAGAAGATGGAGAGCGGTTGGAAAACCTTAAAGAGCCACTCTATGGAACCAGGTGGGTGGGAGTGTGAACAGCTGCTCTGTCCCCTGATGGGTGGCATTCCAGCCACCTTCAGTAATGCAGGCAAGGGGGCCAGTTTTACCCAGCAGCTCAGTGAACCTGCAGGATACCACATGTGGCTGGTAAAAAGGAGACATCTAAAGAAAGTCTGAATTATAAATGTGACTCGGCTTTTTTTTTTTTTCAGAAGAGAAAAGAGGTGGCTCTTTCCCTTTGAGGTTGACCCAGGCATTCATTTAAAATTAAAGGGAACTATTTCCAAGTTTCACCATGGGTACTCATGCCTGATTAAAGCAATATTCCTTTACCGTAGCTTCTCAACCTCCAGGCGGTACAGACAACCGATGAGAGGTATTACCTGAGATCTCCTAGGTTCAGCAGAACTAGGGTGCTCACAATATCCAAACGCTGGCTAACCATAGCAAAAGCAATACCAGTTTCTTTAGACTGTAAACTCACTGTTGGCAGGGAACTTGTCTACCAACTCTGTTGTATTCTCCCAAGTATTTATTACTGTGCTTGGTACACAGGAAGTGCTCAATAAATTTCACTGATTGATCAATCAATCATTTCTACCGGGAATGTCAGGACTGTTGGATAACTTTTTTCGGCTCCCCAGATCAGGACTCTGCTTGCTTTAGGCTCCTAGCAACAAGCATAATTCCAATTTCCCTTGCTTTCAAAGACATTCCTTGCCTCTGGTTGTTACCACCAAGTGATAACTCTCCATTTGGTGTCAGCAGCTAACCACTCCCCCTTGAACACTCCTTCAGAATGTACCTACCAACTGCACTGTGCTTTTCCAACAATGCCCTGCACAAAATACTCAATAAATCCACTAATTGACTATGTCCTCTACCAATCCTGACTTCTGTTTACAGGACTGAATTCCAGGCCCCCTGGACATGGACAGTAAAGAGGAATTGGACTGTCTCCCTCCCTCTGGTTACCTCCCACAGTCTAGCTCAGTGGGGACTGGAAAAAAAAAATTCTGCTTCTTCAGGATCCAAGTGGCAAGCCCCAACTCTCAACCTCAGATCACCTCAGAGTTGTACCACAGCCTTCCTGGTTCTGTAGGAATAAAGCCCTGAGTTCCCGAGGATTTAGAGAAGACCAGTACTCTACATAATAAAAGTAACTGTGGTATTTGTTAATCAATAGTATTTACTGAGCATTTACTATGAGCAGAACACTGTATTAAGTGCTTGGGAGAGTACGATACAACAGAATAAGCAGCACTTTCTGTGTACCATACTCAGTGACGTAATATGTGCCAAAGAAACAGATCCACACAGTCTCTGTCCCACATGAGGCTCTCAGACAAAGTAGGAAGGAGAACAGGTATTTCTCCCCCATTTTGCAGATGAGGAAACTGAAGCACAGGGAAGTTAAGTGACTTATCCAAGGTCTAACAGCAGGCAAGAGGCAGATCCTCTGACTCCCATGCCCGAGCTCTTTCTACTGGGCCATGCTGCTCCTATTTCTATTTCTATTTTCCAAACTGGACTGATCGACTATAGAATCTGCTCCCCCTTCCCCAAGCAGACTGACCACCACCCACCCATCCATGTGCCGGACAGCTTTGATGAGT
This sequence comes from Tachyglossus aculeatus, assembly GCF_015852505.1. NCBI lineage: Eukaryota > Metazoa > Chordata > Mammalia > Monotremata > Tachyglossidae > Tachyglossus > Tachyglossus aculeatus. Next base: position 59,774,402 of record NC_052072.1, read on the forward strand.
TTGTAATAAGAAATAACTGCAGTTGAGCTTGCAACTGTTTCATGAACGATGAAATGAATCTGACAAATGCATTTAGAGAGCAATGCCAGTGCTCCATTTTCCCAAGACATTCATTATTAATTTAGCCGTGGCTGAGTTCACATAATGGGTCATTTTAAAGCCAGCTGAGATGCTGGTCAGGAACTGCATAGCATTTACCAAGCACATGAAACTGAAGAATGAATAATTATCAAAATACGTTGCTTTAACATGTTGTCAGAGTAGTAGTAGAAGTAGCAGTTGTAGCGGTGGTAATAGCATTTGTCTTGTCTAATGCTGTCAAGTTGTTTCTGACCCATAGCAACTCCTTCTTTTCAGAATAGACCACATCATGAGGTATTCCATATCCATATCCAATCCGTCACCAAAACCTGCCGGTCTCACCTTCACAACATCACCAAGATGTGCCCTTCCTCTCCATCCAAACCGCTACCACATTGGTATAGTCACTCATCCTATCCCGACTGTATTATTGCATCAGCATCCCTTCTGATCTCCCAACCTCCTGTCTCTCCCTGCTTCAGTCTATACTTCACTATACTGCCCGGATTATCTTTCTACAGAAATGTTCTGGGCACATCATACACTCCTCAAAAATCTCCAGTGGTTGCCTATCAACCACTGAATCAAGCAAAAACTCCTCACTCTCAGCTTCAAAGCTCTCCATCACCTTGCCCCTTCTTACCGCTCCTCCCTTCTCTCTTTCAACATAGCCCACACACTCCACTCCTCTGGCACTAATCTTCTCACTGTGCCTTGTTCTCACCTGTCTCACCGTCGACCCCTGGCCCACGTCCTACCTCTGGCCTGGAATGTCCTCTCTCCTCAATCTGCCAAACTATCACACTTCTCCCCTTCAAAGCCCTACTGGAGGCTCACCTCCTCCAAGAGGTTTTCCCAGAATAAGCCCTCCTTTTCCTCTGCTCCTCCTCCCCATCACCCCAACTCGTTCCCTTTGCTCTACCCCCCTCCCTGCCCCACAGCACTTGTGTATATATGTACATATTCATAATTATAATTCTATTTATTTTTATTAATGATGTGTGTATATCTATATTACTTTATATTTATAATGATGCTGCTGATGCCTGTTTACTTGTTTTAATGTCTGTCTCTCCCCTTCTAGACTGTGAGCCCGTTGTGGGCAGGGATTGTCTCTGTTGCTAAAATGTAGTTCCCAAGCACTTAGTACAGTGCTCTACACAGGGTAAGCACTCAATAAATATGATTGAATGAATCAATGAATGAAAGAATGAATGTTCTCTCAAAACACTTATTTTTATATGCTGAGGGAGGTTATAAGTACAATAATCAATGAATCAATCAATTAATGGTATTTATTGAGTGCTTACCAGGTGCAGAGCACTGTACTAAGTGCTTGGGAGAGTAAAATAAGTCAACCAAGCATTGGTATTTATGGACCACTTACTGTGTGAAGAGCACTATACCCAAACTTGGGAGAGTACAATACAATCGCATGGATAGACACATTCTCTGCCTGCAATGTGCTTATGATCTATAATCAAGTCTTTATGGTAAATAATAATAATAACGATGGTATTTGTTAAGCCCGTACTACATGTGAGACACTGTACTAAGCACTGGGGTGGATTCAAGCAAATCAAATAAGAGGCTCATTTATTGTAGGGCAAGGTTTAAGGAAAAAAAAATAATATTGAAGTCAGTGGTTATTTAATAGTTATCATAGGATTGGACCCAATAAGATCATGGATGAATAACCTTAATTCTTGCATTCATTGGCTTTCTCCTTATTCCCAGTTGTCTTGTAAACATAATTTGCTTGTTAGGAGTTTGTGACTAGTTGTCTTTGCTCATAGGATGAATCTAGTTTCTATGACTGATCCTCTGACTTCTCCAAATAGTTTCTTTGGAATTGATGAATCTACCCCTAAATTTCCGTAGAGAATTTGATAGCTGCTACCTTCCATATTTGAGTTAATAGTTACCAATTCCATTCTACTGACTTGCCCCAGTCTTATTCTCAAATCTTCCTACCTTCTTTCAAAAATAAAATCAGAAATTGACATTTGCCACCCAATCAGATGGATGAACTTTGGAGAACAGCATCCTTTGTCCCATTATATTCCATATCCATGTAAAAGTGGCTGAGCTTAGACTATACGTCATGTTAAAGCCCCCACTAAAAACTTCTAAGTTGGCAATTTTGTTCAATGGCCTTAGCTGAATGTTTCAAAAAGAAAATATCTTTAACCAGCCATGACTAATGTACACCTCTTCTTATAGACCCATAGGCAATTCCTGTCTAGCTCGAGTTGAGAGCAAATCTGCAGGTTGCCTAAATTCCACTGTACAAGTCTCCTTCTTTTCAGAGTAGACCACATCCTGAGATGTTCTCTCAAATCACTTAACTGCATTTTGCGCAGACCAATTTTAAAATCTCAGCAAATATGAGGTGGAGCACTAGTCTTCATAAACGAAAAGTTACTGAGAATTGATTTATTTTTTACAAGGATCACCCAGCCAGACTTTTATATTGTGATCTTAAAATGTGAAATCATCTGGCAAAAAAGGTTTTCAGGAGGGTTAATGAGCGCTTTAATTCTGGGTGGTAATTGGGTGAACAGTTTATAAAATATGTTTATAGCTTCAGTTGCAATAATTATAGTTTTCAGTCTTGAGCTGTCAGAATAACCAGTTAATTTGTATTTTGCCTAGCCAAAAAGGTTAGAAAGCAGAAAAGCAGATATGTACTTGACCAGTGGAGGCTCAGTATTACAGGTATAACTGTCTTTGATTTTCAGAGATGAAACTAACAATGGTAGAGATCCAACCATGTAAGTGTGGTTAATAAGACTAATGTGCTATTATATATTAATATTCATATTTGTTAAACACTTCCTATGTGCTGAGCAGCACTGTGATTAGAGGGGTGATTAGAGGATAACTGGATTAAATCCAGGCCCTGTCCAACACAGGGCTCTTGATCTGTACTTCACTCCAGTTCCCGCATTATTTCTCTATGAAAATGTTCAGTCCAAGTTTCCCCATTCCTCAGGAACCTCCAGTACTTCACTCCGCTGCCCGCATTATTTCTCTACAATAATAATAATAATAATGGCATTTATTAAGTGCTTACTATGTGCAAAACACTGTTCTAAGCACTGGGGAGGTAACAAGGTGATCAGGTTGTCCATGGGGGGCTCACAATCCTAATCTCCATTTTACAGATGAGGTAACTGAGGCACAGAGAAGTGAACTGACTTGCCCAAAGTCACACAGCTGACAATTGGCGGAGCCGGGATTTGAACCCATGACCTCTGACTCCAAAGCCTGGGCTCTTTCCACTGAGCCATGAAGAACATGTACGTAATTTATTTATTCATATTAATGCCTGTCTCCCCCTCTAAACTGTAAGCTCGTTGTGAGCAGGGAATGTGTCTGTTACATTGTTATACTCTTCCAAGAACTTTTGTACAGTGCTCTGTACACAGTAAGCACTCAGTAAATATGATTAATTAAGGGGGGGAGGACAGTTATAGTAATAAAAGTAATGATAGCATTTGTTAAGCGTTTACTATGTGCAAAGCACTGTTCTAAGCGCTGGGGGGAAACAAGGTGATCACGTTGTCCCATGTGGGGCTCACAGTCCTAATCCCCATTTTACAGATGAGGTAACTGAAGCTCAGAGAAGTTAAGTGACTTGCCCAAGGTCACACAGCAGACATGTGGGGGAACCGGCATTAGAACCCATGACCTCTAACTCCCAAGCCCCTGCTCTTTCCACTGAGCCACGCTGCTTCTCTAGTTCATTCATTCATTCATTCGTATTTATTGAGCACTTACTGTGTGCAGAGCACTGTACTAATCACTTGGGAAGTACAAGTCAGCAACACATAGAGACGGTCCCTACCCAAAAGCGGGCTCACAGTCTAGAAGGGGGAGACAGACAACAAAACAAAATGTATTAACAAAATAAAATAAATAGAATAAATGTGTACAAATAAAATAGAGTAATAAATACGTACAAACATATATACATATATACAGGTGCTGTGGGGAGGGGAAGGAGGTAAGGCGGGGGGATGGGGAGGGGGAGGAGAGGGAGAGGAAGGAAGGGGCTCAGTCTGGGAAGGCCTCCTGGAGGAGGGGAGCTCTCAGTAGGGCTTTGAAGGGAAGTAAGGCTTTGAAGGGAAGCCCTAGTTATCTGTTACCTAGATAACTAGATTATCTAGTTATCGAGTTATCTATTCCCCATTTTACAGATGAGGAAACTGAGGGACAGAAATATTAAATGAATTGCCTTGAGTCATACCGCAAGCAAATGGCAGAGCTGGGAATAGAACCAGGGTCTCCTGACATCCCGTCCTGTGCCCTGTCAACTAGGCCATATTGCCTCTCTTCTCCTTGTGTTACCATCACAAAACACATTCTGTCTGCAGGATGTGTTGCTGAACAAATCTCATTCATTCAACACATATATTCAATCTGTCACAAAGTTCTATAGGTTCTTCACAACATCACTAAAATCCTTCTTTCCCTGTCCATCCAAACTTGCTACTATGCTGATTATTCTATCCTATGCTGATTATCCTATCCCTCTTGGATTACCTAATCAACCTCCTTGCTGACCTCCCTGACTTCTGCCTCTCCCCACTCTAGTCTTTACTTCACTCTGCTGACCAGATCACTTTCCTGCAAAAATGTTCAGTCCATGTTTCCCTACTCCTCAAAATCTTCCAATGGTTGCCCATCCATCTCCACAACAAAAAGAAACAACTTACCATTAGCTCTAAAGCACTCATTCAGCTCTCTCCTCCTAGTACAACCCAAGCCTGAACACCTGGCTCCTCTAAACACCAATGCTCACTGTACCTCAATCTCATCTAAATTGCCACGGACCCTTTGCCCATGTCCTCCTTCTGGCATGGAACTGCATCCCCCTTCATAAGTGACAGACCACCACTCTCCTCACCTTCAAAACCTTCCGAAAATTTCATCTTTCAAGAAGCCTTTCCTGATTAGCCCCTTTCCTCCCCTATTCCCTCTCCCTTCTGCTTTCTTTAAGCCCTTGGCTCTGTACCTTTTAAGCACTTGATATTCTCCTTGAGCACCACAGCACTTATGCAAATATCTACAATTTATTTTAATGTCTGTCTCCCCTTCTAGGTTTTAAGCTCCTTGGCAGGGAATGTGTCTACCAACTTCTGCTGAATTGTACTCTCCCAACAGCTTAGTATATTGCTCTGCAAACAATAAGCGCTCAATAAATACTATTGAGTGATTGATTGAAGTCACATTCAATCCACTGGTCATTATAATATCAAATAACATTCATGGCAGCCAGAATGGCGTATATGTAAGAAATGTGTTCCATGTCACTGAGCAAAGTTATAATTTTAGTGCACCTTGATTAGAATGGGAGTGAACACCTTTCTAAGACTCATAGTGCTTTCGTTTCCTTCTGTTATTCTTTCATTCATTCAATCGTATTTATTGAGAGCTTACTGTGTGCAGAGCACTGTACTAAGCACTTGGAAAGTACAATTCGGCAACAGATAGAGACAGTCCCTACCCAACAATGGGCTCACAGTCTGGAAAGACAGTTCCTTCCATCTATGACTATGCTGTGTCTACAGTTCAATCAATCAATCATATTTATTGAGCTCTTACTTGTGAACAGAGTGCTGTACTAAATTTGTGGAAGACTCCAATTCAACAGAGATAGTAGGCATGTTCCCTTCCCAGAACAAGCTTACAGTCAAGACAGACATTAATCAAAATAAATAAATTACCGATATGTACATAATAATAATAATAATAATAATAATAGTATTTGTTAAGCGCTTACTATGTGTGAAGCACTGTTCTAAGCGCTGGGGGAATACAAAGTGATCAGGTTGACCCACGTGGGGCTCACAGTCTTAATCCCCATTTTACAGATGAGGTAACTGAGGCACAGAGAATTTAAGTGGCTTGCCCAAGATCACACAGCTGACAAGTGGTGGAGCTGGAATTCGAACCCATGACCTCTGACTCCCAAGCCCGCACTCTTTCCACTGAGCCATGCTGCTGAGGGTGGAGTGAATTCCAAGTGCCCAAAGGGTACAGATCCAAGTGAAAGAGTTATGAAGACTCTTGTACTGACTTCATCATCAGTTTACTTTACTAGAGCATCCCTATAGAAAGTTGATTTTCTACTCATTTTGAATTACATCCAGTGGCATTAATCTTGCTTGGAGACTAGAAATAGAATGGTAGCCTCAGGAAAGACATTGGCTAAAATGTAGCATTATCGCAAGTATAATTTAGAGTTTGGATAAATTTATGTAGAGGCTTCCATAATGGGTTATTAGAAGGCAAGTTAGATAGCCTATTCCTAATCATGAGGATGATGTCTAGGACAGCAACTACAGTAGGGTTCTTCCAGGCTTCCTGACACCATTGTCAGGATATTGGGTGGATGTACCATTATTTTCACCTAGTATCAGAGTTGCTTGGGTGTCATATTTTAATACAACAAAGGTGAGGTGCTTTTTCACCTCCTTTCTAGAGAATGGAAAGGAGGATAGACCACAAATTCAAGATGGAGATTTGGAAATTTGGTGAAAGTAATCAGAAGGCGGCAATCTCTAAATTACATTTTTCTAAAAAAATGAAAATATTCCAGAAATGTATATAAAGCAAATATCCAGTCCATAAATACACATAAAACAGCATCAATTTAAGTTCTGTAACCTTGCATCTCTATTGTAACTAGGACATTAATATTCATTTGTGCCCATATATTTCTGGAAAATTTCAATCTTTTCTTAATAAAACAAACATCTCTGAAAATGTGTAAGATTCCAGACTCCAAACATTTTCATATTACATCCTTTTCATTCATTCAATGATATTTATTGAGCACTTACTGAGTGCAGAGCACTGTACTAAGCACTTGGGAAGTACAAGTTGGCAACATATAAAGGCGGTCCCTACCCAAAAACAGGCTCACAGTCTAGAAGGGGGAGACAGACAACAAAACAAAACATGTAGACAGGCTTAAGTAAATATAAGAGAAGACAGTGATTATATATTCATATACATACATATGTGTATTAAAAACACTAACACACATGGCTTAACAATCATAGCTTAAAATCTATATTTCTTCTTTTGTTTAACTTCACGGTATGAACAACTGATATTGTTCAGACCTACCTATCTCTACCTAGTATCTCCTATGGCTAAATGTATTCTGTCCCATCTATTTTTGTTATGTGCACTAAAGGAAGATATAGTGTCACAGCAGTTTTCTCCAAGCTTGCCACAGAGAACACAGAGTAAATTCATATTGTCAGTGAATAATTAAACAACTCACTTGCTTTTAATTTCAATAATTGAATGGAAAACTGGAAATCTTACTGAAAGTAGTGAGGGCTGGTCATACACTGATGAGAAAATCTGTTTTTAAGTCTGTAAGTCACAGAATGTCATGGTAACGACAGTGCATTATCTAAAGCTGATTAGTATGCCCAGCAGCTATAGAAGTGATAGCAGGCAATTTTAATTATATTTTCTCTCTCTCTTTAAAGATAATTTTCTTGGCCCCAACGGGTGAAAGCTTGAAGATAGGTTCTACATCTATAGGTCAGATATGAAAAGCACTATATGCTCATAAACTCAATAGAGGTTGAACATCTAAATTATTATTTAAATGTCTGCCTCTCTCCCGAGACTGTAGGTTCATTCTGGGCAGGTGATGTGTTTACCAACTGTGTTGTATTCTCCCAAGTGCTTAACAAACTACTGTGTACAGCATAAGCACTCAATGAATACCATTAATTGACCAATCATTGATCCAGAATTTAAAAAAGAATAACTCCTTAAAAGGGTTAAAGAAAGCAAAGAGTCCATATCGTTGGTCTCCCCTAGTTAGTCCTAAATTTCCCCAAAAGTTCAATTGCTTGACTCCTGCTGGTTATTCCTAATATTTCATGGATCTGCCTCTTCCTCCCCACCCACTTCATCCCCTTTCGGGTGTATGACCGCACAGACTTCTTACTGCTTTGCTGCATCCGGCCTCCTTTTTCAACCTCTTCTATCCACAGGTGAGTCATCTTAAAATATGGTTTGGAACAGAGCACTTGCCTGCTTAAAAATTTAAGGTGGCTCCCACTTCATTTTTCCTCTCATTTTCCAACTCATATTCTTCACTCCCTACAAAATACTCTTGTACCTGCAGTTCTTTCATAAATATCCCTTTCCTGTCTCCTCTGGTATAGTGTAACAGTCTTGTAAATCAAGAATGTGTCACTTTGTTATAATAATGATCATTATGGCATTTGTTAAGCAATTACTAAGTGTCAAGCACTGTCCTAAACTCTTGGGTATTTGTTAAGTACTTACTATGTGTCAAGCATTATTCTAAGCTTTTGGGTAGATGTAAGTCAATCAGCTTGGACACAGTTATTCTGTACATCCCAAGCATCTAGTATAGTGCACTACTTCAAGTGAGTGATCAATAAATGCTACCACTACTCCAACTACTATTTCCAGGGCTGAGTAAAGTGCTTAGCATATAGCAAATGCTTAACAAATACCATTTTAAAAAAATTATTACTACTACTATTGACCCATTGCTCACGACTTTCCCCCTGTATGGAGTGCCCTCCTACTCAATATAGCCAAACCATGGTCCTCCCCAAGTTCACACTCTCCTAAAAGCCATCTCTTCCACCAGAGGCTTTATACCTTAACCCCTATTCCTCTAAACTATAAGCTAGTTGTGAACAGGAAATGAGTCTACTGACTCTGTTGCACTGTACTCTCCCAAGTGCTTAGTATAATGCACTGAACACAGTAAATGCTCAATAAATACCATTGAGGATGATGACATCTTCCTGGTCATGTCACTCTATCATCCATAGCAACATTCAGGTGCATGTGCTAATTTTATCTATTTGTTTAATCATTCATTCATTTAATTGAATCCTAGGTAGAAACAACATTTTACTCTTTTCTGGGTCACACATTTGGGAAGGTGTTTCTGCTTGTCTCTCATTAATTTAATCAAGTGCTTAGTATAGTGCTCTGCACACAGAAAGCCTTCAATAAATCCCTTTGATTGACTGAATTATTAGCATCACAAGAAAAGGGGCTGTGTCTCATTTTTCTGTAGGATCCTGAACATTTAGTAAAGTGCTCTACCTACACCAGTGGCTCAATAGCTGCAGCTTCCCCTGTTTCTGCTGCTTGGCTCAATAGCTGCAGCTTCCCCTGTTTCTGCTGCTGTTACTGACAGAGAAGTAGCATGGCTCAGTGGAAAGAGTCCGTGCTTTGGAGTCAGAGGTCATGGGTTCAAATCCCAGCTCCACCGCTTGTCAGCTGTGTGACTTTGGGCAAGTCACTTAACTTCTCTGTGCCTCAATTACCTCATCTGTAAAATGGGGATTAAGTCTGTGAGCCCCACATGGAGCAACTTGATTACTTTGTATCTACCCCAGTGTTTAGAACAGTGCTTTGCACATAGTAAGCGCTTAATAAATGCCATCATTATTTATTATGATTAGCTTTTTAAAAATTTAATTAATTTTCAAAATTATTATTATTATTATTGTATTTGTTAAGTGCTTACTATGTGCCAGGCACAGCAGTAAGCTCTGGGGTAGATACAAGGTAATTGGGTTGGACACAGTTCTTGTTCACATAGGGCTCACAATCTTAATCCCCATAAACAAGTATAGGGACTTGCTCAAGATCACAGGGCAGAAAAGTGGCAGAGCCAGAATTAGAATCCAGGTCCTTTATTTTCTGGGCACATGCTCTTTCCACTAGCTCATACTGCTTCTTAACATTTAGATATTTGGTAATCTAATTTTGAATACCCCTCTCAGGGTGGCACCTGGAGAGTTTCCAGTACTCCGCTAGTCTCGACTTTGGGAAGGAGAGTTAAGCAGAGGCCTAGTCATTCCATTCCTAGCTTGGGCAGTGGCGAGAGAGTGGAAGGCAATCTGCTACAAGTCATAACTCCCGCAGCACAGGAGAGAGTCAAGGGCAGAGCCTCAAGGTTACTGTGCTGGAGGAGGCAATGGTAAACCACTTTCATATTTTTACCAAGAAAACTCTCTATATACACTACCAGAACGATTGCTGATGGAGGTAGGCCATTCTGGAAGAGATGTGTGTGAGCCCTTTATTGAGTAGGGACTGTCTCTATCTGTTGCCAAATTGTACTTTCCAAGCACTTAGTTCAGTGCTCTGCACACAGTAAGCACTCAAAAAATATGATTGAATGAATGAATGAATGTGTCCATGGTGTCGCTATGGGTTGGAGATGACTCGACAACATAAGGCAAAAAAAAGAAAATAAAAAATTAAATATTTGCTGGAGATTGGGGGAAAAGGATTTACTGGTGGTACAAAAAAAATTTGGTTGTACTGTACTTTGCCAATCGCTTAACACAGTGTTCTGCACATAGTAAGCAATCAATAAATACAATTGAATGATCTTTTCCTATGGTTTTTGTTAATTGCTTACTCTGTGTCAAATACTGTTCTAAGTTCTGGGATAGATACAAGTTAATCAGTTTAGACATAGTCCCTCTCCCACAAGGGGCTCACAGTGTAAGTAAGAAGGAGAAACGACTGAGTGGTATTTCTAGAGAGAAGAAATAGATACTTAAAGATTGAAGACTTCAAACTAGAGACTTTGGGACAGGCAAAGATTTCTATTATTAGAAATAGAAAACAGCTGAAATTCACTAAAGGACTGATCTTTACCTTAGGACTAAATTCAGTGTTAGTTTACCGTGAGAAAGAAAAAAAAAAACGCAGACGGTTGGTGTCAGATGCCAGTTAGGATAAACCATGTGTTATGGGCTTGCCAAGTCACCCCGAGGGTAGGGTGAAAATTTTTCAGCAGAGCAGGGCATTTTGACAGAGCCAATGTCAGCATATATTTCAACTACAGCATAGAAAATATTTACTGTGATAGGAAAAAAAGGATAAAAGCTTTATTTCAAAATGAAGACTTTTGTTCACCTAGTGTGTCCTTTGGTAGACTACCAGAAGGAGGGTAGTTGAGAGCAACCTGAAGGCAAACAGGGTGATTGGAACGTCCTGGCTCCTTTATGGCTGTGAGCAGGAATGGAAACTTTTCATTTTAAGCATGGGGGTGAACTTTGGGTGGAGCTCTGAAGGGGAGGAGCTTTGACGGGAAAGAAGAAGGAAAAGAAGGGAAAGAGGAGAAGGAGAGTGAAGAGGAGGAAGAGTAAAGAGAGCAGAGGGAGTTGGGGGAGAAGAAGTAGGGCAAAAGGAACAGGGAGAGAGAGTAAGAAGAGAAGGAGAGGGTTGGGGAAGAAAGAGTAACAGGAGAGCCAGTGGTAGGAGAAGTAACAGAAGGAGAGAAAAAGAGGCAGTGGGGTAGGAGTAAGAAGAGAAGGACAGGGAATGGGAGGGTAAGGAGACACGTGGGGAAGAGGGAGAAAGTGAGGAAGAGACAGAATGGGATTGGGGAAAGAGGAAACAGAAGAGGGAGAGGAAACAGAAATAGGGAAAAAGGACTTTCCTGCTGCTCAGCTTTCTGCTCTTGTTCCTCTTATAACACTGCCATCAACACATCTATAAGTAGCTTTCTTTCCCTTTCCTACACACTAAGCCAGGGCAGAATCTCTTCTTGTCCCAGAATCCCTAGAGGACAAGCCCTGTGCCCTCCCACTTCATTCTGAGACCCCGGGAACATTCTGGGGATGAGACTGGAACTGTGGTTCCAGAGTCACTGTAGTATCATTTAAATCCATGTTCCAGCAGCTCCAGACCCCTCAGCTCTGCCTTCATCCCTGGAAGGTCACCTGGGTAGAGGCACTAGCTTGCCCTCACAGAATTCCAGAACCTGGGAAATTCTGGGCCAGATTGGGAGCCCTGTGATATTCTATGAGCAGGGAGCAAGAGGTGGGAATAGCAACTTGAAGTTACCTATGGCTGTCTACCCTTCCCCAAAAAGTGTGGAACAGAAGCTAATGGTTCCCCTCCTTTCAGCAGATCCTATGGAAGCCGTCACCCCAGCTACTCCCCACCCCATGGCATTGGCATCCATATCTATGAGAACTAGTTTTACCACAGACTTCACTTTAGACTTTCCACAACACTAACTCAGGTGACAGCTCAGATCCCAGACCACCAGCGTCAAAGCAATCTTGTCACATTAACCCAGTCAATCAATACTATTGATTTAGCAAGGCTTTGTGCAGAATATACTGTACTAAAGGTCGGTCCGTGTAGGGTATATGAGGAGAATAGATGACTGCAGGATAGCCAACGAGTTGAAATGAAAATAACCATAGGCAAGATGGGCAGAAAAAATAGTTAATGAAAGAATGAAGCAAAAACTCCACCTTATCTGGGAGGAACAGTGAGGGAAATGGACAAGGGCAAGTTACCTAAATAGCAATTGCATAGTGAGCTGAAATAGGGGCAGTGTAAAAACACCCTAAAGATGGAATTCTAAAGACACAATGAGATAGAGGCAGCATTGCAAATGATGTGGAATGGCGTGGATATTTGGGAGACAGACCCAGAAATCAGGTCAGTCTGCCATGCTGTAATAATAATAATAATGATTTTAGTGTTTATTAAGCACTTACTATGTGCCAAGAACTGGGGTTCTAAGCACTGGGGTTGATACAGGGTAATCGGGTTATCTCACGTGAGGCCCAGATGACAGATGAGGTCACTGAGGCCCAGAGAAGTGAATTGACTTGCCCAAGGTCACACAGCAGATAAGGGGCAGAGGTGGGCTTAGAACCCAAGTCCTCTGACTCCCAAGCCCGTGCTCCTGCCACTAGGCCACCCTGCTTCTGGGGTGACATGCTTGGAGTGTGAGCCTCTGAAGATAGTGACAAAAAGAGGAGGAAACGATCCTTACCCTCGAGGAGCTTAAAATCTAGCAAGGAAAATACACATTAAAATAATAATAATAGTATTTACTAAGGGCTTACTTCCTGCCAGATACTGTAAGCGCTGGGGTGGAAACAAGCAAATCGGGTTGGACACAGTCCCTGTCCAACAAGAGGCTTACAGTCTGAAACCCATTTTACAGATGAGGTAACTAAGGCACAGAGAAGTGAAGTGACTTGCTCCAGGTCAAGAAGCAAGCAACTGACAAAACTGGAATTAGAATATAGGTCTCTGACACCCAGGCCCGTGCTCTTTCGACTAGGCCAGTGACAGTTTCGGGGGAGATGAGAGATTTATCAGGACGGCCTTCTGGAGGAGATGTGATTCCAGAAGACCTTTGAAGATGGGGAGAGCAGGTGTCTGACAGATGGAAAAAAGTGAGGGAGATCCAGGCAGAAGGTAGGGGATTTGGCAGGGAGAGAGATAAGTACAAGGAACAGTGAAAAGGTTAAAACCATCCAGTAACCATCTTCCTCTACCTCTTCAACCTACGTGCCATATATTCCTCCTCCCTAATTTCTGCACTTTATCTCATTTACCTGCAGGGAAAACCTCCCCTTTCTTTCCACCAGACCCAAAACTTTAAAAATCTCGAAACTCACCATCTCCGTGAACCTTTCCTAATAAATACCGCCTAATTTCAGTCATTATAATCTTCCTAGAAAACTAATGGGTACTTTATTTCTCTCTCTGAAAAGGAGTAAGGCTATTATACAGAATGTCCCAGATGTCTGGACCATTAAGAAAAATAGAAATAAAAGAATGAATGCATAGAAAACCATTGTTTCTACCTTCAGAAACATTAGAACCATGCCAGCAAAAATTGATGCATGTAAGCAAGTTGGCAGCATCCAATTTGACTTTTTAATAAATTAATGGAAAAGTTGTATTCTTGGAAATGTTGTATTCTTTCTTTTCCTGTGGGTCTAGCAGACTCGGACACCTTGCACATTATTTTTAGGTATCTTAATTGTACGCATTTTACCTCATTAAACTATAAGCCTCTTCATTTGGAACTCCCAGGTGACAGCACACATAATGGAAATTCGCTGACTGTGAAAGTCACGTTGCTGGGCTTAAATAATGAGCTACACTCTTCTCAAGTATCATCTTAATTAACCTTAATGCTAAGGTTGTGATAGACACTCCTGTGGACAAAAGGTGCAATGGAGGTGGGAAGGATAGAATGGAAGGGAGGAGAGGGGAGCCGTTTTGAAATGCAAACACATTCCTCTCTCACCAAATGCTGTTTGGTGTTCTGGGCCACATATCAGCTCCAGAGTTTAGGCTCCTCCTGTTGTAAATCCCACTATATAATCAATCAGTCATTATTATTTGTTCAGTGCTTACTGAGTGCAGAACACTGTACTAAGTGCTGGGAGAGTATAATACAACAATAGACACTTTCCACACCCACAATGAGCTTACAGTCTAGAGGAAGTATATACATATGCAGATAAACCCATTAGTCTCTGGAAGCTTCCCTCCAAAATCTACACACTAGAAATTGTCTAGGTAAGCCCCTAGCAATGGAATAATGACCCTCCCTCCCCACTTCCGCAGGAGGGGCAGAAGCAGCTCAGTACACACCTTGGTCTCCCAAAACAATGGCATGTTGAGCCGCTTAGCCAGTGACCCACTTCGCCCCGTGCTGCCTCTCACTACATCATTCATTCATTCAGTCAGTCATATTTATTAAGCACTTACTGTGTGCAGAGCACTGTACTAAGTGCTTGGAAAGCACAATTCGGCAACAGAGAAAGACAATCCCTACCCAACAATGGGCTCCTTTCCAACCTGCCTTCCTCCATCTCAGCCTGAGGGACAGAAGCAGTGTTGGGATGCCGCCTTCACACTAGCACAGGATGCTGGGAAGGCTGCAGCTGTGGCCGCACTGCAGTCAACTGTTCTCTGACTTGAGAGAAGCCTGCAGCACTGCCCTTCTAGTCTCAGCACACTACAACCCTGATTTTATTTTGTGTTCATCTCTGACTTCATCTTTTATGTTGATGTAATGTTTTTATCACTTTATTTTCTCCTCATGTGTCCACTGCCTGGCCTCTTTCCCACTGTCTAATTTTTTTTTAATGGAATTTCTTAAGCGCTTACTGTGCTAAAAACTGGGTTAGAAACAAGATCATCAGGTCCCACATGGGCCTCAGAGTCAAAGTAGGAGGGAGAACAGATATTGAACTGAGGTTAAATAACTTTACCAAGGGCACACAGTGGGAACGAGGCATGAGCCATTATTAGAACCCAGGTCCTATGGTTCCCAGGCCCATGCTCTTTCCACCAGGCCATGCTGCTTCACTGACTGAATGTATGACTGAAATATGTACCCCTAAATTCAAGGCTATTGACAGGCTCAATGAAATGCTAATATATTTTCTTTCTATATTAGCAGTGAGATTGGTTCTCCTATTATGGGCCTGGCAATGTCTCCCTGAAGATGTGAGGAATAGAAATCCCTAGCCTCTCCCACCCTCCAAGATTCTTATCCCATGCTGATGGGACTAAGTCGGGGAAGCTCTCTGAGGCTTCTGGGGTGTCCAGGGCTATGTCAGAGGAATGTCCTTATGTTTTTCCAAATCCCACACCCACAGTAGCAGACAACCCTCCTGCATGCATTGTTAAGCTCCGTTAATATTAGCAGTGTAGCTGCACTGACTTTGACTCCTACAATGTGCACAGCATTGTATCAGGCTCCATGTGTAGAGAACACTACTGAGGGCTTGGGGAACATGCAATGAAAGTATAAATAAAACATGTGGATAATTAATGAGGAGTTTATACTGCCACTGCATCCATGCCTAAAACAGTGCTTTGCATAGAAAACATCTTCCCACTACACGTCTTCTACCTCCCTTTATTCTCTGGATGGGGAGGAAAAGAGGGGGAGGAGTGAATTGATCATTTCTCTAATTTCAGGTGATATTTAAAAAATCACTAAAATTTCCTGCTTTCACCCAAATTCCCCAAGCTTGCAGATATTTATGAAATTGCTACTAAGTATGTTATATAGGACTGATTATAAGTGTATTCATTCAATTGTATTTATTGAGCACTTATTATGTGCAGAGCACTGTATTAAGCACTTGGGAGAGTAGAATATGACAATAGGCAGACACATTCCCTGCCCACAATGAGCTAAGTCTAAAGATGATCTTACATTCTAGATAGTATGAAAGTGTATGAAACTGTTCTAATGGCATGTGTGCAAAAGGAATTAATTTTGCTTGTCCTGAAGAATTATTATTTTGTTGAAAGTTTTGGGTCGTGGTCTAAATTTCAGATGTTCCTACACCCAATGTCAAAGGTCCAATCATCCATATCTTTAAATCTTCAGGGAAGGTCATGATTGACAGAGGAAAGGAGAATCATCAAAACAAGCAAGAGAGGAAGGGTTTGGAGCAAAAAAGACCATCCCTAGAAGGGATTTGTGCTGGGAAAGGGAACTGTTCACACTTACCTTGGATGGAAACAGCAGCCAGAGAGCCAATCTGTGTGTCCTACCCCTGTCATCAGGAGGTTTCCACTTGGGAAGGCCCACATCTTCCAGAGATGGTCATCGCTGCAAGTGATCAGGATCTCTTTGTGGGGATGTAAGGCCAAACTATGTCGAAGGGAGAGAAGAGATGGAGGGAGAAGGAGAGAGAGACACAATGAGTACATTCAAAGATTTCAAGGCTTAGATAAGTGAAATGGACATCCAATTGATCAGAACTGCCTAGTGCAGTTCTCTGCACACAGTGAGCACTCAATAAATATTACTGACTACTTGACTGATTCATGGAGAAGGAGCGTGGCTCAGTGGAAAGAGCACGGGCTTTGGAGTCAGAAGTCATGGGTTCAAATCCTGGCTCCTCCAATTGTCCGCTGTGTGACTTTAGGAAAGTCACTTAACTTCTCTGTGTCTCAGTTACCTCATCTGTAAAGTGGGGATTAAGACTGTGAGCCCCCCATGGGACAACCTGATCACCTTGTAACCTCCCCAACGCTTAGAACAGTGATTTGCGCATAGTAAGCGCTTAATAAATGCAATTATTATTATTATCATTATTATTAGTATCATTATTATTATCATTAAAACAAGTGAAGATACAGCCAGGTATCATTATCAGGCATTTTCAGGGGAAAACCTTTAAGAAAAAAGGAAACATCTTTTATTAAACTCCAGTAAGGTTTTCTTCTTGGGAGATCAGAGTTGGGGCCATTTAGCTACATTTCCTCCAATATGGACCAAAATCAGCCATCCTATATTTAGAGTTATTGAGTAAGATATGGAATTTGGAACTCCATCCCAGTGAGGATGGCTGAACTATATTCCAAAACAAGACAAGAGCAATGTCAGGATTGAAATATTAACACAAAAGGGAACCATTATAACAGGATATATATTATAAATCATTTATTTGTATTAATGTTTGTCTCCCCCTCTAGACTTTGAGCTTTTGGTGGGTAGGCAATGTGTCTACCAACTCTGTTGTATTGTACTCTCTCAAGCCCTTAGTACAGTGTTCTAACACAGGATGGACTCAATAAATACCATTAATGATGATGGGATACTGAAGTCAAGTTCTAAAAGGTATTAAAGTCACTGAGCTTCAACACGGACAGGGCCAAGTGCATGTTGTGCTACCAGAAATCAGACACCAAATGCTTCAGGCAAAAGCCTGCCTGCCTGAGATTTTTGCTTGGGGAAAGGCTGGCAAATAGAGCTTTCTCTAAAAGAATCCCCAAATTAATAAAATGACCAAATTCACTTTCTTTCTTTTTACCCTTATAATAATAATAATGATGATGGTATTTGTTAAGCGCTTACTATGTGCCAAGCACTGTTCTAAGCGCTGGGGGGATACAAGGTAATCAAGGTTGTCCCACATGGAGCTCACAGTCTTAATCCCCATTTTACAGATGAGGGAACTGAGGCACAGAGAAGTTAAGTGACTTGCCCAAAGTCACACAGCAGACAAGTGGCAGAGCAAGGATTGGAACCAATGACCAATGACTCCTAAGCCTGTGCTCTTTCCACTGAACCACACTGCTTCTCATAGCCTTATAGCTTATAAGCCTTATAGCTTAGGCCGAGAGATATACATTTCCCCATGAATATTACTTCTGATTGCATTTCAGGGGAGCAGATATGTAGACATCACACCACAGCAAGGCCAAAACTAACTCCCTGTCTTTTCCTAGTTTCTTTTCTGAGAGAACTGCAGGCAGCGCTTTGCCACAATTAGCAGGGGAGTCAGTCTCTTCCCAGAATGCTTCAAATGATTGTGGGGGGAAATTTGCCTCACTCCCAGGCCCCTAACATCAAACATGACTGCTGGAAGAGTTGGCATCTTTCACTACGTAAAACACATTTCCCGAAGTCCTTGCCAAAAAGATATCCCCATAAGGACTCATATTTAGTTAGCATCTTCTGTCTCCACGATAAGTGTAGTGAAGAGATGGATCACTGTATTTTGCCTTTTTTTTCTTTTGTGTGGTATTTGTTAAGCGTTTACTATGTGCCAGGCGCTGGGAAAGATATGAGATAATCAGGTTGGACACAGTCCATGTCCCACATGGGATTCACTGTCTTCCTCCCCATTTTACAGATGAGGTAACTGAGGCACAGAGAAGTGAGGTGAATTGCCTAAAGTTAAAGAGCTGACAAGTGGCGGAACCAGGATTAAAACCCAAGTCCTTCTGATTCCCAGGTCCGTGCTCTATCCACTAGGCTTCTCCCCCTTTTTTCTTTGGGCTTTCAGATGATAGCCAAGACACTGGAAAAATGACTAGTAGCACAAAGCAGAGAATACCCACACTCTGCTGATGGATCATTTTCTTAAATGTCACTCTGCACACAACTCCCCACTTCCTGCAAGCTTCAAATGATGGAAAAACTTGGAATAACGGAAAATAAAATTGGATAGATGTCAAGCAAAAACTTCTGACTGTTGGGTTTAATGTATATAATCAGCTCTCTTTCCCTACTACTTATCCACACTCTTTTCGCACTACACCCCAGCTCTCAAGCTAACCTACCCACTCTGCCCCCATCCCCAAAGTCTCACCCCCGACTTTTTTTGCTCATACACTTCACCTGCCCGTCTGGGTCTCCCTTACCCTTTCACACCTGAAGATCACTGCTTGTGCAATCTTCAAAGCCCTTATGAAATCACTTCTATTCCAGAAGAACCTCCCTTAATTTCTAATTTTCCCACGCCACATTTCTCACCTCTTAATGCTGCCATTTTAGCATTTTAGCACCACCTAAATACTTAAGTACGCAACCTCTCCCACAGCACTTAATGGCTGTGATTTTAGCCTCTAATACCCCCTCTTATCTGTAATTTGTCTTAGTGTCTGCTCCACCTGCTAGATCACAAGCTCCTTGAGAACAGGGACCATGTCTACTAACTCTATGAAGCAAAGTGGCTTAGTGGAAAGGGCACGGGCTTGGGAGTCAGAGGTCGCAGGTTCTAATCCTGGCTTCTGCACTTGTCAGCTGTGTGACTTTGGGCACGTCACTTAGCTTCTCTGTGCCTCAGTTACTTCATTTGTAAAAATGGGGATTAGGACTGTGAGCCTTATGTGGGACAGTGCTTGACACATAGTACAAATACCATAATAATAATAATTATTATCATTATTATTATTATTAACTCTATTGTAGTCTCCCAAGCAGTTAGTAAATTGGTCTGAAACTAATAGGTTCTTAATAAATTTGATTGATTGACTGATTACACGGGTTGTGTTTTACCCAATGGGGGTGTGCCCCATTAGATAGATGTCAGCATCTAACTTTCTTATAAAGAACCAATGTGGCCTAGTTCTAACTTTCTTATAAAGAACCAATGTGGCCTAGTGGATAGAACACAGGACTGGAAGTCAGAAGGACCTGGGTTCTAATTCCAGCTCCACCACTTGTCTGTTGTCCAATCTGACAAGTTTCTATCTACTCCAATGCTTAGTATAGTGCCTAACACACAGTAAGTGCTCAAAATACAAAAAAAAGAGTGGCGGGTCAAGGGTTATGCCAAGGTTACAGACTTATGAGATAGGGATGATGGTGGTGCCATCTACGGTAATGGAAAATTCAGAGGGAGGACAGGGTTTGGGTGGAAAGATAAGAAACTCTGTTTTGGACATGCTAAGTTTGAGGTGTCAGGGGAACAGCCAAGAAGAGATGTCCTGAAGGCAGGAGGAAACGTGAGACTGCAGAGAAGGAGAGAGATCAGAGCTGGAGATACAGATTTGGGAATCATCCGGGTAGAGGTGGTAGTTGAAGCCATGGGAGTGAATGAGTTCTCCAAGCGAGTGAGCATAGATGGAGAATAGAGGGGGAACCCAGAACTGAGCCTTGAAAAAAATGGAAGTGGAGCATATATACACTTATTATATTATCATGGATTATAATATAGAACCATTGTACCACAAATCATTTAGGATCGTTTCAATAGATAGAATACTATATTGTCTATATAAATCTGTATTGTCTTGCTCAATCTCAGGGACCTACTGTTATGTTGCCGACTTTTACTTCCCAAGTACTTAGTACAGTGCTCTGCACACAGTAAGCGCTCAATAAATACGATTGAATGAATGAATGTTGTATGATGTCGGAGAATTCACTTAACTTCTCTGTGCCTCAATCACCTCATCTGTAAAATGGGGGTTAAGATTGTGAGCCCCATTGTGGGACATAGACTGTGTCCAACTCGATTATCTATCTCAGCACTTACTATAGTGCCTGGCACATAATAAGCACTAAAAATATACCATAAAACAAACAAAAAAAAACCCAAACCAAGGGAGGCTTCATTTAGTCCAGAGTCATGACCCCAGTATGATCAAGGTCCCCGCTGGTGACAATTCTATAAAATCTAGATGAAATCTAGATGTGCCCTGAGACCTTGTCAATTCATTTTAGCATTAGACTGGCTCAATTGTAGGGTATTTCATCCACACCAGAGACAATTCTAGAGAATTTGGATGAAGTCTAGATATGCCCTGGGGCCTCGTCCATTCTTCTTAGTACTAGACTGGCTCAATTCCAGGGTATTTCTTGTGCACCAGCGCAGAGTCCACTTCTCCCTTCTGTGATGCCAGTAAGGACTGAATATCCCAGAGCAAACCTGAACCATATTTGACTTCCTGGAACTTTTCTTTCCTCATCCATCAATCAATCAGTGGCATTTATTGAGCAATTACTGTGAGCAGAATACTGTCCTGTTTAAAAGAGTGCAATTGAGTTCAGTCAGTCAGTTGTATTTATTGAGCATTTACTGTGTGCAGAACACTGTACTAAGTGTATTGGAGAGTACAACACAACAATGAACAGAAATATTCACTGCCAACACTGAGCTTACAGAAATTAATATACAGACACTATCCCAACCTTCAGGAGCTTACAGTCTAGTGGAGGAAGTTACAATCAAGTGGAGACCTACTATGCCTAAGTGCTTAGTACAGTGCTCTGCACATAGTAAGAGCTCAAAAAATACAATTGAATACGATAGAATGAATGATGCATTCCCAATGGGTATGTTTTGTGTTGTTGTCTTTCTCCCCCTTCTAGACTGTAAGCCTATTGTTGGGTAGGGACCATCTCTATATGTTGCCGATTTGTACTTCCCAAGTGCTTAGTACAGTGCTCTGTACACAGTAAGCCCTCAATAAATACGATTGAATGAATGAATGAATGAATGAATACCCTCCTCCACCTCCTGAAACCACTGTTATGCGTCTGTATAAATAATTATGGGATTTGTTAAGGGTTTACTATGGGTCAAGCTCTGTTCTAAGGACTGGGGTCGATTAAAGGTTATCAGTTTGGACACCACCCCTGTCCCTCATGGAGCTCACAGTCCTATGAATACTTTCTGTACTCAGCAAGTTGACAAACAGAATGTCCTATTAGCACAACTGTAGATGCAGCCTCGGAACCTTGCAATGAATTTATAATAAAGATTGGTTTGAGATTTTCAGACCATCAATTTAGAAACAGAATTTATTACAGCGCAAACAGGATATAGGATGCATTTACAGAAACTTAATTAGAAGAAAAATATGATGGTGGGGAAACAAAAAGCCAGTTTGAAATTCATTTCATATTCAAACACATGTAAGGAGGCCACTAAGACCCTTGCCATTGCTGAGGATGATATATGTTGGTTTATGGCTTTCCTGGCAGACGTAGGCACACTTGACTAGATGATAAATTAGCCTCTTTAGTGAAGGTAACACAAAATATTGATGTCTTTTAAAAGTTTGAAAGATAACTTTAAAGTGTTACTTTTGTTGAGATGTGAACTGGTTAGGTCATTTCTGAACAAAGACGACCCAAGTATAGGTGAAGGCTAATCAGTTTGGAAGGTTTTACCTCTGGTGTGTTTAATTCTTGTTGACCCAAAAAACAGTCTGAGTTTCTTCAGGGCAGGGACTGCATTTTGGATTTCTGGTTGTACTTTCCCAAGCACATGCAGTGTACAAGGCATTGTACTCAGCAGGAGTTTGATAAATGCTTCTACTGCTAGTACCCACTCACTCTCCATCTGTTCTTCCAGATAATCTGTTCTCTTATCCCCTCTTTCCTCTCTTCCCCAGAATATTCTCTCCCCAATCAATCAATCAATCAGATTGAGTGCTTACTGTGTGCAGAGCACTGTACTAAGCACTTGGGAGACTACAACAAAGAGTGGACAGACATGTTCCCTGCCCACAGTGAGCTTTCAGTCTCCCACCCTATCTACTCACTGCTTCCAATGTCCAATTTTTCCACTCCCTGTGGGTATGGAGACTCACTCAAACACACACGCACATACAAACACACACCCTTGAGTCAGAGGTTATTCCTGCTGGAGAACTGCCCAAGCACGAGTGTGACAGTGTATGTGTGTGTGAGTGTGTGTGTGTTTGTGTGTGTGTTTGTGTGTGTGTGTGTGTGTGTGTGAGAGAGAGAGAGAGAGAGAGAGAGGAGGGAGGGCGAGTTGAGAAAAAACTCATCCACACGGTGAATCCAGGAGGTTGGTGCTAATATTGTCATTCCCAGTGTGATGTAAGGACATCAGACATCATGATGAATGGGGTGTTAATCCAGCCATATCTATGAAGCAAGGATTTTTGTTGCCACCAGTATTCTAGGAGTGTAATATACAAGCAAAAACATTTGTTCTAATAAACCATCTTTTTCCATGGTAACAGAGTCCCCCAGTAACTCCCTCCAAAACATGTTCTTTTAAAGTGTAATGTTCCTCTAAAACAGTGGTGCTACCCAACAGTGTGTTACAGGAAACAATGCACATACATGGAAAAGACCATTTAATTAAATCTCAGATTGGGTGACATCTGCACACCATTTGAGCATCTTCTCAAAGGAAAGAAATGTGAATTCAAAAAGATTACCATAAGCAGCATTAATTAGGGACTCTTGTCCTCTCTTGGGGCGATTCGGCATTGTATAGATTTTAGCTTCATTTCTTTTCACAGGGCTTAATTAGTCCTACTACAGAAGACTCCCGGTGAATTAAAGAGGAATTAATGGCTAGATGTGTTATAGGAACATCTGTTGACCCAACCCACCCCTCCTCACACCCAGCCCATCAATTCTTTTAAGATTGCCAGATGAACAACTGAAAACCAGGGCTGCTAAATGAATGAAACAGGTGTGTTTATAGATCCACTTCCCAAGTGAAATCACTCATGCTTCTTTAAAGCAGAGACTACTCTCAGTAGATTCACACCTCTGCAGGTGCCAAGATAAAAGGTAATCCCAACCCCTGCAGATTGCCACTAGGGAAAAATCAGGTATTAGTGTTACTTATAACAAAAACAAAATTGTCAGTACAAATGATATTTCCTGAAAAAAAATGGATTTCATTCGATCAAATGCATGGTCAGGGTTGGAAAAATAATGACAGGAGTCTGCTGCTGAAAGAAAAAAACTATCGTTTACAACCCTTTCATGAAACAAATGTTTGGAGTAAATAAGGTACAGATTGGTCAATCTTGCCCTCTTTAATCCTCAAAGGTAGCTTCAAAAATTCTAATTCATGAGATCTGCACAAGATCTTATTCCATTCACTCAAAAGTAAGGATTGAGTGGGTTTACTAGGTATAGGACACTATAGTAGGAGCTTGAGTGAGTAAAATAAAGGTGAAAGTCCATTATCAAGGACCTTATAATCTAATGGAAGCATAAACTATATAAATACAATGGAAAAATTAGGAAAAAGATAGATACATTTGGATGCTGTGAGAGTAAGAAAAAACAAAATACACTGAATTTGCTTTTTAGTTAACAGAAAATCTTTTCCTTCCTGGTTCTGCCTCGATTTCATGGGCTGTCAATTGTGTCTGCTCTATCTTTAACTGCCACATTCCACACTGCTTTACAAATCTGCCTATTTTCAACTTTAGGAATAAACCATTCGACTGCATTGGTTGAGTTTCAGAGTTGAGTAACAAGAATGGCCTGGGCCATCACTGGGTAAAATCAAATGCATATCTCTAGAAATGAATGTCAAATCCTTATTCCTTCATGAAGTGACTGTTAACCATGAGGTTTGCAATTAAAGAAAATGGGATGGATGATCAGTAGATTCTGTTTAGTTATTTGGAGTTTGATTGAAATCTGACATTTTGGATCATATGGTCAGTTATGGTGGGCCATGAATCATATGTGTTTGTAAGCTTATTTTGGGTAGGGAACGTGTCTATAAATTCTGTTGTAATGTATTCTCCCAAACACTTAGTACAGTACTCTGCGCACAGTAAGTGCTCAATAAATACCACTGAGTGATCTACACTGTTTAGCTCCTTGTAGGCAGGAATAGTGTCTACCAACATGGTCTAGTAGAAAGAGCAGGAGTCTGGGAGTCAGAAGACTTGGGTTCGAATCCTGTCTCTGTCATTCCCTTCCTGTATGAACCTGGGCAAATCACTTAACTTCTATGAGTCTTAGTTTCTTTATCTATAAAATGGGAATGAAATGCCTGTTCTTCCTCCTTAGACTATGAGCCTCATGTGGTAGAGAAACTGGGTCTAACCTAGTTATCTTGTATCTACTCCAGTGCTGAGAACAGTGCTTGGCACATGGAAGATGCCACAAGTGCTTAAAACAGTGCCCTGTACCCAGAGGCTTCTCTGTGACTGCTTCAGTCAGCACCGGGGAAGATGAAAGGCTGGCAATGGAAAAGTGTTAGCTGTCAGTCACATGAACATGCTTGCAGGAAGGAAAAAATGCTAGGCTTCATGGTGGCACTAGCCGCAGACAGCCTCTGTCTTCATAGCATTCTCCTCACACTTGTTGGGTGGCAGAGGCTAACCTGATCTGGTCCAAAATGGGAAACATCTTGGCCTCGTGAAAAGGGCACAGGCTTGAGAGTCAGAGAACCTGAGTTCTAATCCCGACTCCACCACTTAATAATGGCATTGGTTAAGCACTATGTGCAAAGCACTGTTCTAAGCACTGGGGAGGTTACAAGGTGATCAGGTTGTCCCACAGGGAGCTCACAGTCTAAATCCCCATTTTACAGATGGGGTAACGGAGGCACAGAGAAGTGAAGTGACTTGCCCAAAGTCACACAGCTGACAATTGGCAGAGCTGGGATTTGAACCCATGACTTCTGACTCCAAAGCCTGGGCTCTTTCCACTGAACCATGCTGCACTTGTCTGCTGTGAAACCTTGGGCAAATCACTTATCTTCTCTGTGTTTTAGTTCCCTCATCTGGAAAATGGGGATTCAATACCAGTTCTCCCCACTACTTACTTTGTGAGCCCATATGGGGAGCCCATGTGGGACCTGATTATTTCCTACCTACCCCAGTACTTAATACAGTGGTTGGCACATAGTAAGCACTTAACAAATGCCATTATTATTATTATTGTTAGTAGGAGTAGTTGTAGTAGTAGTAGTATCAGTAATGATGGCGTTCGTTACCATCATTAGAAGTAATAGTAGTAGTAATAGTATTATCATATAAATTATTTCCAAAAGTACTTCTGGTCAAGGGCAGATACACTTACTGGGCTTCATCTACAGAAAGACCACAACCTGGGGGATGATGATAGATTCCAGTATCTTAATGGAAGCTGAGGTGAGATAGAGAAGGAATGAGTGCAGTTACCTTCACAGAGGCCTACATTTACCTTATACAGCCTCACTGCTACCCAAACAGCTGGATATTTTATGCTGTATAATTTTACAGTACCCGATGATGGGAAACTCACACTTCATGGTTTAATGTTATGAAAAGATACATTACACAGTGATTGCAGGTAAGAAACTGGTTTAAATAATAAAATATACACAAGACCATATGATGTTCTGAATGTAAAAATTTCATCTATTCCTTGTTGAAGATATTTGATCATTTAAAGTAGATGGCTTGATCTCACAAGAAGCGTGGAACAGTGAAAAGAGTTTGAAACAGGAAAGGCAAATTCTCTTATCAGAGATTCCTTTCTCTAAAATGCAATGTACTGTCTTACCTAAGAAGGAAGATGTGACACCTCTAGACTGTAATCTCATGGGCCTGGACCTCTGTTACTCTGTACTCTCCAAGTGCGTTGTACAGTGCTCTGCACACAATAAGCACACAATACATACTACTGATTGATGGATTGTAGGATTCTCTGAGACTTCAAGCAGGTGGTTGGGTTGCCTTTCTAATAAACAGTGATAGGTGAACGAGTGCTTAAGCTTTGTAAGATGACTTGTATAGAAGCCAAACAGGTATGAACATATGCTGTAAAGGTAAAGTGTATACTATACATATATTTTATTTTGTTCTCCTCAGGGGAGACCCACGGAGGGGAACATATTATTACCAACAAACATACGGGGAAATCCCACTTAAAGGAACAAATCATTCCTTAAATGGGGTTAAATGCTACTCCCTCCTACTTAGGATGTGAGTACCATGTGGACAGGGACTGTGTCTAACCTGATTCTCTTGTATCTATCCCAACACTTCCCCTCTCAGGGTCATAGCTGGGAAGTTTCCAGCACTCTTCCAATCTTGACAATGGGAGGGAGAGTCAAGCATATCCATTCCATTCCTAGCTTGGACAGTGGCTAGTGAGTGGAAGGCAATCTGCTAAAAGTCAAAACTCACCTGTGCTGGGCAGCAGCGGCATGGAAGAGAGTCGAGGGTGGAGACTCAAGTTCACTGCGCAGAAGGAGGCAATGGTAAACTACTTCCATATTTTTACTAAGACAAGTCTATGAATACACTATCAGAACGATTACAGATAGAGGTGGGGCATTCTGGGAGAGATGGTCCATGGCATCACTATGGGTCGGAGATGACAACGGCATAAGACAAATCCCAACACTTAGTATGGTATTTGGCATACAGCAAGCCCGAAACAAGTACTACGATAATTAAATATTACCCTACATGGGTGCTAGCAGTGGCAGATGGGTTAATATGATTTAGAATGCTTGAGGAGGGTCTGTTGGGCGAGTGGGACTATAGGAGGGTTTTGAAGGTGGAGAGGGTCAATGTCTGGCCGATTTTGGTAGGGAAGATTTTGTGGCCTAGCTCTGAGGCACACCACAGGGAGATCCAGGCCTGAGGGATAAAGTGAACAAGCGGTGAGAGGTGGGTCAGACCAGACTAGGTGGAGGGGTAGAGTTAAGACATGAGCTGAATGGGAATAAAGAGAAGCCCTCCATCTGTTTCACAAATTGCCCTTTTTATGCCACATTCCTTTGAGCTAAACCAAAAGAAACTAGTGATTATAAATCCCTAATTTAACTATAAAAAGCCCTCATCATTAACACAGTGAATTCATAATTTAATGGAATTCAATACTGTGTATATGTCACTTCGAACAATGCACTTTCAAGACACACAATGCTGTAAACAAACAGCGTAAAATTGAGTTCATGCAAATTCCTAATATTAGTTAAGTACTTGCAGATACTTTAACTCCATTTCATTATAATGCTATTTCATTCACTTTATTAAGGAAGAGATTCCTTCTACCAAAAGATATTCTTAGCTCTAAGATCCACCCTGCAAAAGGGCAGGCAAAAAAGCAAACCATAGTTTGAAGATGAATTTGAATACTTCATTTTCCCGATGCCACTACATGTAAAACTAAACTAATCTATGATGTGCCTCATTAGTTTCCTCACCAAGTGGAGTGAAATTTTTGACAATATTAGTCTTTAAACTGTGCAGTGCACACTTCCACAATTACCTCGATAATGATATTTTTTTCTATGATGAATAGGCTCTACAAATCAATTTCTGGTCGTTATACAATGTAACCATTCACAGAAAAAACAGCTTCCCTTTTCTCAGAAAGAAGCATTAAGAACACAATAGGCTGGCATGACAATTGACCTTCTGTATCTGAATAACTAACCAGAAATTAAATCTTCTATGTGTCAGCACTTTTGATGACCAAATAGATGCTCTCAACAACACCTTCTCTACTCAACGCAACTCGCTCACTCCCCTATCCCTTCGTCACTCTCGTACTACTAAATGACAGTCCTGGATCACCTCCACTGTCTGCCTCCTTTGCTCTTATGCTCGAGCTGCTGAATGCTGCTGGTGGAAATCTAAACATCAGACTGACTTTGACCACTTCGAGTTTGTCCTTTCTTGCCTTAACCCTGTCCTGTCCTCTGCCCAGCAAAACTATTTCTCTTCCCTCATTGACCCCAATGCCCATCACCCTCGCCAGTTGTTCCAGACATTTAGCTCCCTCCTCAAGCCCCCTGTCTCCCCCCGCACCCCCTGCTGTGCCATCCCTCATCCTCAAGGATCTGGCCGTCTACTTTATTAAGAAAATTAACTCTATCAGGTGAGAGCTCCCCAAAATCAACCCACCACCTCCTCCATTCCCCCTCCCCTCAGCCCCCACTTCAACTCTCCCATCCTTCCCAGCAGTATCTCCAGAGGAGATCTCCTGCCTGCTATCCAATGCCACCCCCTCCACATGTGCATCAGACCCCATTTCTTCACACCTTATAAAACTCTCACCCCTTCCCTCCTTCCCTCCTAATCTACCATTTCAACCGTTCACTCTCCATTGGCTTCTTCCCCACTAGCCTTCAAACATGCCCATGGCTCCCCCATCATAAAAACAGCCTCCCTTGATCCCACGGCCCCCTCCAGTTATCACCCCATTTACCTCCTACCTCTCCTCTCCAACTCCTTGAGCGAGACATCTACACTCGCTGCCTCGAGTTCCTCTCCTCCAACTCTCTCCTGGATCCCCTCCAATCCGGCTTCTGTCCACTTCACTCTACTGAAACCACCTTCTCAAAGGTCACCAATGACCCTTCTTGCCAAATCCAATGGCTCCTATTCCATTCTAATCCTCCTCAAGTACTCAGCTGCCTTTGACACTGTGGACCAACCCCTTCTCCTGGATACGTTATCCAACCTTGGCTTCACTGAATCTGTCCTCTCCTGGTTCTCATCTCTCTAGCATTTCATTCTCAGTCTCCTTCGAGGGCTCCTCCTCCCCCTCCCATCCCCTAACTTTAGAGGTCCCTCAAGGTTCAGTACTTGGTCCCCTTCTATTCTCCATTTGTACTCACTCCCTTGGAGAACTCATTTGCTCCCACAGCTTCAATTACCATCTCTATGCAGATGATACCCAAATCTACATCTCCTTCCCTGTTCTCTCTCCCTCTACCCAGGCTTGCATCTCCTCCTGCCTTCAGGACAACTCTACTTGGATGTCCTCCTGCCACCTAAAACTCAACATGGCCATAACAGAGCTCCTTATGTTCCCTCCTAAACTCTGTCTTCTGCTGAACTTTCCCATCACTGTAGATGGCACAACCATCCTTTCCGTCTCACAAGCCTGTAACCTAGGTGTCATCCTTGAATCCACTCTCTCATTCAACCCACATATCCAATCCATCACCAAAACCTATGGCTCTCACCTTTACAACATCACCAAGATCCACTCTTTCCTCTCCATCCAAACCACTACCATGTTAGTACAATCACTCATCCTGTCCCATCTAGATGACTGCATCAGCATCTTTCTGACCTCCTAACCTCCTGCCTCTCCCCACTCCAGTCCATAATTCACTCTGCTTCCTGGGTTATCTATCTACAGAAACGCTCAGGGTATGTCACCCTCCTTTCTCAAAAATCTCCAGTGATTGCCTATCCACCAAGGTATCACACAAAAACACATTACTATTGGCTTTAAAGCTCTCCATCACCTTGCCCCCCTTACCTTACCTCCCTTCTCTCCTTCTACATCCCAGCCCACACATTCCACTCCTCTGGTGCTAACCTTCTCACTGAGCCTTGATCTCTCCTGTCTCACTACCGACCCCTGGCTTATGTCCTACCTCTGAACTGGAATGCCGTCCCTCCTCAAATCCACCACACAATCACTCTCCCCCCCACTTCAAAGCCCTACTGAAGACTCACCTCCTCCAAGAGGCCTTCCCAGACTAAGCCCCACTTTTCCTCAGCTCCCACTCCTTTCTGCCTCATCCTTAGAGAAGCAGCGTGGCTCAATGGAAAGAGCCCGGGCTTTGGAGTCAGAGGTTGTGGGTTCGAATCCTGACTCTGCCACATGTCTGCTGTGTGACCTTGGGCAAGTCACTTAACTTCTTGGAGCCTCAGTTACCTCATCTGTAAAATGGGGATGATGACTGTGAGCCCCATGCGGGGCAACCTGATCACCTTGTATCCCCTCAGTGCTTAGAACAGTGCTTTACACATAGTAAGCGCTTAACAAATGCCATTATTATTATTATTGTTATCCTGACTCCCTGTCATGCCCCACAGCGCTTATGTATATATGTATACATCTATAATTCTATTTATTTATATTGATGCTTGTTTACTTGTACTGATGTCTGTCTCCCCCCACTAGACTGTGAGCCCATTGTTGGCACGGATTATCTCTCTTTATTGTTGTATTGTACTTTCCAAGTGCTTAGTACAGTGCTCTGCACACAAGTGCTCAATAAATATGATTGATTGATTGATTAAAGGTGGAGGGTCAGTTGGTAAACAAATGCACAAAAGTCCCAGTTCTTTTCCTTTACTATGACTTTACTAAAGAAGCACATAAGCCAGGTTCTCTGTAATTTTGTTCCATCTTGTTCCAAGAATTAAAACATCCCAGATTGTCCTGAGGAATGTGTTAGAAGGAAAAGGGAATACATATTTTAGGACATGGGATTCATCTATAATTAATCAATGCTATTTATTGACTGCTTACTGTGTGCAAAGCATTGTATTAAGCTCTTGGGAGAGTACAGTACAATAGAGTTGGGTAAACACTTCCCCTCTCCACAAGCCTACAATTATTCAAACAATTAAAAAATAAAAATTGAATCACATCATAAGACAATGGTGCTAAACCCTTTCAATGTTATGGTCTTTCTCCCCCCCCAAAGTAAAAGGAAAGCAAAGGGAGCACATTTTTGTTTAATAAGGAGATTGCAATGTCAGGTACTAGTGAGATGAGACATTTATCATCTGCGCATACCACTTGGGACTCTAAAGGAGGATTTATATAAGAGTCCCTACAAACCTCAGTGCATTGATCATCCTTGATAGACTGCAATGCATCTTGAGTGCTTGGAGAGATAGAGTACCTATTCAAAGCTCGAAAAAGTATTAGGAAGTATTCAAAGGAAGTGTGATATTGAGGTAGAAACACTTGTTTATTTTTCCTCCCATTTAGTCTGTAAGGCCTATGTGAGACAGGGACTCTATTTGACCTGATCATATTGTTTCTACCCCAGTAGTTAGCGCAGTGCACATAGTAGCTGCTTAACACATACCACAATTTTTATTTAGCTTGAAGAAGGCAAGAATATGGAGTCATTTAACTATCTTCAAGAGATTATTTTTTTCTTGAGCCAGAAAACTGAAGACTGAACAAAGAGAAAAGGTTTAAGTTACAGCAAGAGAAAAAAGAAAACACCTTTAGGTTGTAAAGACATTTAAACACTGAAGCTCTGAAAAAGGCATGTTGTAGATCTGCGCCTTTGACAGCTTTCAAAAGAGAATAGAGAGCCATCTATTTTGGTGGAGAATGTGGAGTGGAATAATTGACCTAGCAGTAACAAATAAATGATTCATGGGATGACAAGTAATAAAATCCCATTGGTTACTCTCACTCCACAATTTCTGGGCAGTGAGGCCTGAATATTTGGGTTTGAAAAAGTGAAAAACAAAATCACAAGTCCAATAATCAAAGTTCCTTCTTGATACTGCGATCACCATTACAGAATCGAATAACACAAACTTTAATCACTATGAGACCTATTCATTCATTTAATCGTATTTATTGAGTGCTTACTGTGTGCAGAGCACTATACTAAGCGCTTGGGAAGTACAAGTTGGCAACATATAGAGACGGTCCCTACCCAACAGCAGGCTCACAGTCCAGAAGGGGGAGATCTATCAGTAAGCACCCACATAATTGAGCAAATAAAGTGTGTACTAATCAACCCCTTTACCGTGCTCTGCCTCTGGCCTGGAATTCCCTCTCCTTTCATACCTGATAGATGATCACACTCCTTACCTTCAAAGCGTTATTAAAACCACACCATCTCCAAGAGGCCTTCCCCAACTAAGCTCTCATTTCCTCTTCTCCCACTCCCTTCTGTGTCAACCTTGCACTTATATTTGCACCCTTTTTTCTCCCCAGCCTCAGCCCCACAACACGTAAATACATGACTGCAATTTGTTTATTTACATTAATTTCTGTCTCCCTCTCTAGGCTGCAAACTCCTTGTAGGCAGGGAACATGTCACCAACTCTGATATAGTGTACTCTTTCAAGTTCCTAGTATGGTGCTCTTTTCCACAGTAAGTACAAGACTGATTGACTGATAAAGTGAGATAATGCTCAATTATTCCCCAAACCACCATTTAAGAGTTAGGCTGGCCTGTGTTAGGGTGACCATTTCATTAAAATATCTGAAAAGGGATATTTTTTCAGGCTACCAGGCTTCTGAACAGCCTAGTCTACTCAGGCAATTATCAGTTACTTTCAGCCTGGATTTCTTAGCCAATGAGAGCCTTGAAACTGAATGGGGGAACTCATTCATTCATTCAATCATATTTATTGAGCACTTACTGTGTGCAAATCACTCACTGGGGAGACTACAATACAAGATTCCAAGGTTGGCAACTACTGGACCCTGGTTTCCCTTAATAATAATGGTATTTGTTAAGCGCTTATTATGTGCCAGTCACTGCACTAAGCACTGGGGTGAGTACAAGCAAATTGGGTTGGACACAGTCGCCATCCCACATGGGGCTCACAGTCTCAATCCCCAGTTTACAGGTGAGGTAACTAAGGCCCAGAGAGGTGAAGTGACTAACCCAAGGTCACACAGCAGACAAGTGGCAGAGCCAGAATTAGAACCCATGACTTTCTGACTCTCAGGCCCGTGCTCTATCCACTATGCCATGCTGCTTCTCAATCTTCTGCTTCTCTTTGCCCGGCAAGATCTGTCTGCCCTGAATCTATGACATTTGTTTTCTTTTGATGTGAACACATACAGATTATTCTATAATTCTGTTTTTTGTAAGCTTCTTCAGGATAGGAATTGTGCATTAAAAAACTTATTGTGTATTCCCAAGCTCCTCTTACACTGCTCTGCACACAATAAACCCTCAATGAGTATTGATGATGGTGATGATGATGATATATTTACTATTCTATTTATTTTATTTGGTTAATACGTTTTGTTTCGTTGTCTGTCTCCCCCTTCTAGACTGTGAGTCCGCTGCTGACTAGGGACCATCTCCATATGTTGCCAACTTGTACTTCCCAAGCGCTTAGTACAGTGCTCTGCACACAGTAAGCGCTCAATAAATATGATTGAATGAATGAATGAATGAATGAATGAATGAATGTGGATATCCCTATTTCAGAGAAACACATACAACTGAAATACACTCAAGCTACATATGGTCCACAAAACAGATGCTGCAGAAACTGATAGGAGCCTCCAGTCCCCAGCTCCTTCCTCTAGAGTGTGAGCTCCTTGTGGACAAGGAGTATGTGCACCAACTCTGTTTTACTGGAGAAGCAGCGTGGCTCAGTGGAAAGAGCATGGGCTTTGGAGTCAGAGGTCATGGGTTCAAATCCCCGCTCCACCAACTGTCAGCTGTGTGACTTTGGGCAAGTTACTTAACTTCTCTGTGCCTCAGTTACCTCATCTGTAAAATGAGGATTAAAACTGTGAGCCCCCCGGGGGACAATCTGATCACCTTGTAACCTCCCCAGTGATTAGAACAGTGCTTTGCACATAGTAAGTGCTTAACAAATACCATTATTATTATTATTGTTATTATTACTCTCCCAGGAGCCTAGAACAGGGCTCTTCACACAGCATGTAATAATAATAATTATTATTATTATTATTATGGAACTTGTTAAGTGCTTCCTATCTGCCAAGCACTGTTCTAAGCACTGGGGTAGATGCAAGATACAAGTTAATCAGGTTGGACAAAGTCCCTAGCCCTTATTGGGCTCACACTCTTAATCCCCATTTTATATGATATATGCCCAGATAAGTTTAGCAACTTGCCCAAGGTATTCAATAAATATAGTCGATCTATTGATTGATTGAAACCCAAAGGATTATTCTGTGCAAACTCTCCCCAGAGTCCCAGGGCTGACTTGATTCGTTGATCCCTCTGAGGTAATCGCAATCAATCAATTGTATTTATTGAGTGTTTATTACATTGTAGAGCACTCTACTTAACGATTGGGAGAGGACAATACAACAGAGTTGGCAGACAAGCTCCCTGCCCACAACAAGCTTACAGTCTAGAGGAGGTATGAGTTTGTGGGAAATGGTTCAACCCCATCCTCGGGTCCCCAGGTCAGAGTTGCAGCCAAAAGCAGGCCCATTCTCAAGTCTTCTCCATTTCATGAGATTCAGGACAGAGTTGAGGGTATTCGCTAATCGGATCAGAGAGACACTCCTCTGAGGGTAAGAAGAGGCAGGGTTTACTCTGCTGTCCTCCCTCATTAGACCTTCTTGGGAACTTCAGGAGAACTTTTACTTCAGAAGTAACATCTCCTAGTGGAAAGACACAGGCCTGGGAGTAAGAGGACTTGGGCCCTAGTCTTATCTCTGCCAATTCACAAATGCAATTCATTCAATTGCATTAACTGAGTGCTTACTGTGTGCACAGCACTGTACTAAGAGCTTGGAACATACAATTGACTCCTGTATGTGACCTTGGGAAAGTCACTTCACTTTTCAGTTACCTCATCTGTAAAATGGAGATTAAGACTGTGAGCCTGATGAGGGACATGGACTGTGTCCAACCCATCTAACTCCAATGCTTAGTACAGCGCCTGGTATGTAGTGAGTACTTAACAAATATCATTTTAAAAAAAGTCTACCATGTGATTATCCAAATCTTCTGCTTGTCAGCCCTTACTTTTAAAGTACTCGAATTGTTGGCTAACCATTATCTCCTATTCATTTATTAATTCAATTGCATATTTATTGAGCACTTACTGTGTGCAGAGCACTGTATTAAGCACTTGGAAAGTACAATTCGGCAACAAATAGAGACAATCCCTATCCAACCATGGGCCATTCAGTAAGCATACCTGATAAAAATAATAACGATAATAATAATAATCGGATTTGTTAAGTGCTTCCTATGTGCAAAGCACTGTTCTAAGCACTGGGGAGGATACAAGGTGATCAGGTTGTCCCATGGGGCTCAGTCTTAATCCCCATTTTACAGATGAGGGAAATGAGGCACAGAGAATTTAAGTGACTTGCCTAAAGTCACACAGCTGACAAGTGGAGGAGGCAGGATACGAACCCAGGACCTCTGTCTCCCAAGCCCGGACTCTTTCCACTGAGCCATGCTGCTTCTCTAATAAATACTGAGTGACTATGTACCAAATTGCTCTTATTGTATAAGGTGATGCTGATGGCATAGTCTCATCCATGAATATGGGAAGTGGCTGAAATGTATGCATGAAATGAGAATTTCTTGCTGCACTGTGGCATTTGCTGCTTACACTTTTACACACACACCTGATTAAAAGTTTGTGAAGAGTAGTCTAACCAGAAACCATGGCACTTTGCCCACTCTAAGCAGCAATTTATCTTAGA
This sequence comes from Tachyglossus aculeatus, assembly GCF_015852505.1. NCBI lineage: Eukaryota > Metazoa > Chordata > Mammalia > Monotremata > Tachyglossidae > Tachyglossus > Tachyglossus aculeatus. Next base: position 59,810,460 of record NC_052072.1, read on the forward strand.
AGCCCTCAAGAAACTCAAGAGAGTGTTGGTAATACTGTGAAAATGAAAACCATGCTGAGCTATATCCCTCTCAGAAATACCTAACATAGTTTTCTCCCTGAGGTCAAAACAGTTTTAAATGTCATTTTCTTACCTTTCCTTACTTACTTACTTTTACTCTTTTTTCTGTAACAAATTGCAAATTTTATTTCAATAGAGATGTTCTAAAAGCTAGCTCAAGAGAAAGAGTGTAATACTCCACTATGGAATTACAGTGTACTATAATCAACCCCTGAAATTTCATTGATGTTTGACACTGTTGGAAGCCTATCATACACTGCAGGTTTCAAACATCTCTGCTGTGAAAGAATAATACTCTACCTCAGGTTTTGAATATTTTCTTTTAAAAGTTGTCTGATGATACATGCTAAAACCTCACTTTAAGACCTGTCTTTTTTTTCTTAATTGGAACGCTTGAGAATTACACAATCTGTTCTTCCTTTGGAAAAGGAAATCTTTCCACTGTAAATCATTAGACTGAATTATCAGAAATTGTTGGCTGGAAAGGCTGTTTCAGTGGGGACCTTCCAGCATCTTGGGTCCAAGAGCTTCCTTTTGTGAATCTGTAGTCACTAACCATCTTATCTGCGTGGGTGAGCAGCTAAAAAGATCGATGTGACAAATGCACGCAGTCATATTTTTGCATTTAAAGCAGATTCTTATTGCGTTAATGGGTGGATCACATATAGGGACTGGCTTGATATTTGAGCCTGCCTCTTGACATCTTTTACTCATGAAAACCAATCTCTCTCTCACAGTCGCTGACTGCCAAGCTAGTCTGCATTTCTCAGTCTGTGTTATTTCTAACTTTTCAATGTTCTGCTACCCAGCAAAAGAGTTTCTTACAATACTTTTATATTGAGCATTTTCTAAATTGGTCAGATGGAGTGATATGTAATATGATACCAGTGACAATGGAATGGTATCTTTGTTCTCTTAGTTGTCATATCTGCAAAGGATTTAAATCACAGGATGGCTGCAAAATAAAGACAAATAATTGTAAAATGATCCTCAAGGATGAAAACTGCTTCTGTATTCTTAGTAATCATTTATCCTCTGAGCAGATGAAGTGAATCTAAGTAGAATAACTGGTGATTTGGACCTAGTGATGGCTTGAGTATATATGCAGTTTATGACTAGCTGGTCACATTAGCAAAGCACCTGACTGAACTAGGTTAGTTTCAAGCCATGATATTACTTCTTTCCTATGCTGCAATGACACTGGTTCAATCCCAAATAACACCGAAGCCCTCTCCCCTCTCACCAACACTGCATCTGAAAGGGATGATGTGTATTCACCTCACCTAGATTCCAAACCACCCCTTATTTTAATGGGTTGCAAAGCCTCAGGAGTGAAAAATCATGGAAAATTTGGATTTAGTAGATGATGTTTTCAACAGTCAATCAAGCCATGGTATTTATCAAGTGCTTACTGTGTGAAGGGCATTGTATTAAGCACTTGGGAGAGAACAGTGCAAGAGTTGAAAGACACATTCCCTGTCCACCACAAACTTAGAGTCTGGGAGAGGTTTGACAAGCAGCAAGAGATTTGAGCTGGAAAGACTATAAAAGTGACATGGATGGAGATGCCCTAAAGCTACAGTGCGGTTGTTTCAAAGAATAGAGTCTTGGGGAGCTGGCCGAAAACTTTCTTACTTGTTGAAAAGGTGAAAAACAGAGCAGAAAGAAATAAATGAAAGAACAGAATCTTTAGAAGCAATTGCGTTGGGGGTTGATATCAACTTTCTAATTCTAAAGAAGAGGGGGCTGTCAAGGGAATAGAGAAGTTCAGAGTGGGCCAAGGGGGAGATCTCGTAAAAGATGCAGAGTGCCAGAAGGTGAGTAGTATAATCTCTCAAGAAGAGCAGTAGGAGAGCAGTAGGAGGGTGGTTGCCTGCATGAATAACTAATAAAAGTGATTCCAGGGGACTGCAGCACAATATAATATGAAGCACAATATAAAACGCTAAACAATATTAATGATGTATTGGGTTCTCCATTAGGACCATTTTAATGGGGGTTGCAATGGTTACAAAGAAATCAATTAAAAGCATAGCAATGCTTTTCCAATTTACCCATTCACAATTCTTTGAATTTTCTTTAAAATGGCCTTTTTTGCACCTATGGTTTAGAAAGTGTTCTACATCCAGTCTGCAGGATTTCCAAATCTCTTCTCAAAAGGGAGGACATACAGTAAAAGAGACACGACGCCCACTAGCTTCCAAACTAATTTTTATCCTCTCTCTGACTTGAAAGATCAAATCAATGTAAGATATCTTTGGTCCTTAGTTCTTTGGATTTGCTCTGAAGTAATAAAAACATCACTAATCCATTTTTGCCATGTAAGCCGCTGATACTATCTAGTATTAGATTATTCAGGGATAATCTGAGCCTTTTTAGCAACCCTGTTTAGACTGAAGTGATTCAGGGCAAAGAAATCTGTTTATCAAAAGAAACAGACACTGGTATTTTCATGCCACACTGTGATGGAAGATATTGATCCAACTTCTCCTTTGCTTTGCTGTAAAGAATGGGGAGAAAAATGGAAATAATTCACAATCACACCTTTACCACTACCACCCGTATAACCTTATAAAGATCAGAGTAGGAAAGTTGGAACCACTTAAAATTCAGACAGACCACTGTGACCCGGAACAGTAAATAGATGCCTACAAAGTCTACAAAGCCGTTGGGAAATATATTGCTGTGTTCCGTGACCAGCATTCAGACTATACTTTCCTTGGGTAGGAGAGTAAACTAGGAATTTCTTCTCAGGAATTACCTCTCAGAATCAAGGAAATGTGGGATGTTAAAGTAGACTGCAGAACATCTGCAATACACTTCATTTATTTCTACTAGCGGTAGTAGCAGTAGTAAGTGCTTATCATTATTATCATTATTGTTATCATGGGCAATAACAATTACAGCAATGATAATAATAATGGCATTTGTTAGGTGCTTATCATGTGTTAAGCACTATTCTAGGCGCTGGAGTACATAAAAGTGAATCAAGTCAGACACCGTCCCAGTCCCACATGGGGCTCACAGTCTAAGCAGGAAGGAGATGAGGTATAATTGAGGAAACAGAATCCCAGGGTAGTTGACTTGCCCAATGTCACACAGCAGGCAAGTGGAGGAGCCAGGATTCGAACCCAGGTCCTCTGACTCCCAGGCCTGTGTTCTTTCTACTAGGCTACACTGCTTTATTTCCGCTTGCTATGCTGCACATTGGTCCCTTGAAGGTGGGTTTTCTAATACTGGGGTGGGAAAGGCGACACTAAAATTGTCACGATGTCCCATGCTGAACATCATCAGTGAACCCAGCATGGGACAACATAACAATTTTACTTTGTGTGGCAATGAAATCTGTCCTCCCTGCCATGGTCCCAATAGGTCTCATTTTGGCAGTAACTTGTTGGTAAGTTATTTATGGGCACGGGTCACATCTATCAACACTATTGAATTATACGCTCCCCAGAGTTTAAGAGCTCAATAAATACCACCGTTTGATTAACTGATATAAATGTTCAAACCTCCACTGGAATTAGAATTGAGGAAAAAGGGGAACTGAGAGAAAAAGAACAAAAATGACATAATGGATAGAGCATGGGCCTGATCATGGGTTCCAACGCCCGCTCTGCCACTTGTCTGCTGTGTGGCCTTGGGCAAGTCACTTCACTTCTCTGTGCCGCAGTTACCTCATGTGTAAAATGGGGATTGAGATGGTGAGCCCCAAGTGGGACAGGACTGTGTCCAACCCAATTTACTGATATCTACCCCAGTGCCTAGTACAGTGCCTGCCACATAGTAAGTGCTTAAGAAATACCAAAATTATTATTACTAGAGAAGCAGCATGGCTCAGTAGAAAGAGCCTGGGCTTGGGAATCAGAGGTCGTGGGTTCTAATCCTGGTTCTGCCGCTCATCAGCTGTATGACTTGGGGCAAGTCACTTAACATCTCTGAGCCTCAGTTACTTCATCTGTAAAATGGGGATTAAGACCGTGAGCCCCACAGGGGACAACCTGATCACCTTGTATCCCCCCCAGCACTTAGAACAGTGCTTTGCACATAGTAAGCACTTAACAAATGTCATTATTATTATTATTATTAATAATAATAATAATAAGGCTTATTATTTCGGCATCTAATACCTAAGATCTAAATTTTCCAGAGGTCTAAATTTCCCAGAATCCTCAGTTAATAAGATTTAGTCAGCCAGCTAGTAAAGAATCCTATTTTCAGGATGAGAGGCACTTTTAGCCCCGACCCTTTTCTTCCTCCCCATGACTCCATTTCCATCAGTTGCACTGAATGGTGAACAGCAGGTATACCTGTTTAGGCTCAATCAAGCATGTGTGTCTAAAGAACTTTGCCTCTCTGACGTTTGCCTGTGCATTTTCAGAAGCTGTATACATATAGAAACCTGAACAATATAAATGTTTGAATCTGTTTTGGTTTACCCAAATTCCTTTTCATGTGTACTAACTAAATTTCCATTTCCGAGTTTTGGGTGATTTTAAGATTACTTAGAGGGAGGGGGAAAACTGTGAATTGTCCTCTGGTTTCTCCACTATTAACCCCCCTATAGTGGTTTTTACTGACTGCTAGAAAGGTAGTACTTAGAACCCTCTGATTTGGAAGCCAGAATTGAGATCTTTTAAAGAGCCAAAAGTCTTACTTCACAACATTCTTGAAGACCATAATGATCTTATAAAATTGGGGAGCTGATAGGTTTGCATTTCCAGTCAGCTATCAGGTATGTTATTAAAAAATGAGAGTCACCTAAGTGATTTATATATTATTCATTTGACAGGTCTGCATACAACAATCCTAATGGCAGGTTGAAAATCTTTCACAGCATTCACCTGGATATTATCATCATTATTAGTAGGAGTAGGAATATTGGTAGCAGTTTTTTTAAGTGCCTACTATATGCCAAGAGCTGTGCTAAGCACTGAGATTGATACAAGGTAATCAGCTCAGACAATTCATTCGTTCATTCAATCATATTTCTTGAGCATTTACTGTGTGCAGAGCACTGTACTAAGTACTTGGGAAGTACAAGCTGGCAACATATAGAGATGGTCCCTACCCAACAGTGGGCTCACAGTCTAGAAGAGGGAGACAGAAAACAAAACAAAACATATTAACAAAATAAAATAAATAGAATAGTAAATATGTACAAGTAAAATGAATAGAGTAAAAATCTGTACAAACATATACAGGTGCTGTGGGGAAGGGAAGGAGGTAGGATGGGGGGATGGGGAGGGGAAGGAGATAGGTCAGGGGGGATGGGGAGGGGAGAGGACTGGGGGGGCTTAGTCTGGGAAGACCTCCTGGAGGAGGTGGGCTCTCAGTAGGGCTTTGAAGGGAGGAAGAGAGCTAGATTGGCGGATGTGCAGAGGGAGGGCATTCCAGGCCGGGGGAGGACATGGGCTGGGGGTCGACGGCGGGACAGGCGAGGACGAGGCACGGTGAGGAGGTGAGTGGCAGAGGAGCGGAGGGTGTGGGCTGGGCTGTAGAAGGAAAGAAGGGAGGTGAGGTAGGAGGGGGCGACGTGATGGACAGCCTTGAAGCTGAGTGTGAGGAGTTTTTGCCTGATGCGTAGGTTGATTGGTAGCCACTGGAGATTTTTGAGGAGGGGAGTAACATGCCCAGAGCGTTTCTGCACAAAGATGATCCGGGCAGCAGCGTGAGGTACAGATTGAAGTGGGGAGAGACAGGAGGATGGGAGAACAGAGAGGAGGCTGATGCAGTAATCCAGGCAGGATAGGATGAGAGATTGAACTAGTAGGGTAGTGGTTTGGATGGAGAGGATAGGGCAGATCTTGGCGATGTTGCAGAGGTGAGAGCGGCAGTATTTGGTGACGGATTGGATGTGAGGGGTGAACGAGAGCGTGGAGTCAAGGATGACACCAAGATTGCGGGCTTGTGAGACGGGAAGGATGGTAGTGCCGTCAACAGAGATGGGAAAGTCAGGGAGAGGGCAGGGTTTGGGAGGGAAGATAAGGAGTTAAGTCTTGGACATATTGAGTTTTAGATGGCAGGCAGATATCCAGATGGAGATGTCTTGAAGGCAGCAGGAGACACGAGCCTGAAGGGAGGGAGAGAGAGCAGGAGCAGAGAGGTAAACAATCCTTGTAACATGTGGGACTCATGATCTAAGGGGAAGAGAGAACATGTAGCTTTTATCCACATTTACAGATGAGGAAACTGAGGCCCAGAGAGGTTAAGTGCTTGCCTAAGGTCACACAGCAGGCAAGGGGCAGAGCTGACTCCCACTTAAATGTTCTATCTGTTAGGTCATCTTTCCCCCACATTAAGCCCATCCCATGCAATCAATCCCTCAAATGTATTTACTGAGTGCTTACTGGGTGTAGAGCACTGTACTAAATGCCTTGAAGAGCACAATATGATAAAGTAGGTCAATGTGTTTCCTGCCTACAATTTACAGCCTAGAGGATTCAGACTCAGGGTCGAGATTTTTCAAAAGAAAAATCACCTTCAAAAAACAAGTTCCTCTAATCAGACACAGTCATAGAATGTCAACATATTCACTGTTTAATTTGGGGATTTTAAAAGTATTCTTGATTCTGTTTGCCATTTAAAATGGAAATCTGTTTCTGTTTCAAATGACTTCCTTAAAAGGATGTGAGTAAAATATCAGAAAAAAGCGATACAATGTAGTCTAGAATTACACCCTTCTACAATCATTTTTTCCCAATTTCCAAGAGCATCTTGGCTAAATGTAGACAAGAAGGGCAAATATGTGGATAGGTACATTAAAACTATGTGTGCACTGAAAAGGAACATCTGAAAAACCTATTGAGGATTTTGTTGTACTGTCTGCACTCAGTTATCCATGGTGAGGGGGAATTTGTGGTCCAGAACCTTAGTTTCAACCAATATCTTTTACCTTCAGGGGCTGATAGTAGTAGTAATAGTTTTTATTAAGGCCTTACTCTTTGCAGAGAGATTAATCAGGGAAGGTCTCCCAGAGGAGATATACTTTGAGAAGGGTTTTGAAAATGGGGAGAGCAATAGTTTGCGGGATGTGAGGTGGGAGGGAGTTCTAGGTGGAAAGGAGAGGATGAGCAAGAGGCTGATGCTGGAAAGATAAGAATGAGGCACAGATGGAAGTTGCCCTGAGAGGCATGAAGTTTATGAGCTGAAGTGTAGTGGGAGAAGAGCAAAGATTATTAGCAGGGAGAGAGAGATGATTAAGTGCCTTAAAGCCAATGGTCAGGAATTTCCACTTGATGTGAAGACAAATGGCAACCATCAGAGGTTTGTGAGGAGGAGGGGGTAGATGTGCACACAACATCATTTTAGCATTACCCAGTGATTTCCCCAAAGTCATGACATAATGTTGAGCATATGCGATTTAGCTGCAGAATGCTGGCAAATAACAGCCTTGGATGCAGCAAGCATCAGTAGGATGGTTTTTGAGCCCGGGCACTGGGCAAACTGTGAGTTCATAGACCAAAATCATAAATATCCTCAGGTGTGGCAAATATAAGCGCTTAGTACAGTGCTCTGTACACAGTAAGCGCTCAATAAATACGATTGATGATGATATTTTTGGTGTTGCACTGTTGGGAAGGGTGGGTGAGTCCAAATATGTGGCCCTGGGAGAGGGAAATTTTTCCAAACTATAATATAGAGATCAACTTGTCTTCTAGACTGTAAGCTCATCCTCTAAACTGTAAGCTCATTGTGGGCAGGGAATGTGTCTGTTTATTGTTGCATTGTACTTTCCCAACCGCTTAGTACAGTGCTCTGCACACAGTAAGCATTTAGCAAATACTAATGAATGATCAATCAATGATATTTATTGAGCACTTACTGCGTGAAGAGCACTGTACAAAATGATTTCTGTGTTACAATAAAGAGGAAATTTCCATGCTGCTTTTGCAATCTCCCAGAATTCAGTTGACACTCCTTCCCAATTGGAGAGAACTGAGTAATAATGGATGGCTAGGGCCAAAAACCAATGGATAGTCTACATGAGTGCCATTGTTAAGGGATGACTGACCCGCCCATGGTCACTTGCTGCAAATTTTGAAGGTGTCATCCCTGAGAGGAGGGATCTCTCTAGACTGTAAGCATTTTATGAGCAGGGAAGCAGTGTGGCCTAGTGGATAGAGCATTGTCCTGGGAGTCAGAAGGACCAGGGTTCTAATCCCGGCTCCGCCACTTGTCTGCTGTGTGACCATGGAAAAGTCACTTCATTCTCTGTGCCTCAGTTACCTCATCTTTAAAATGGGGATTAAGACTGTGAGCACCATGTGGGACAGGGATTGTGTGCAACCTGATTACCTTGTGTCTACCCCAGCACTTAGAAGAGTTCTTGTAAAGCTTTTAACAAATGCCATCATTATTATTATCAGGGAATGTGTTTTCTATTTCTCCCAAGCACTTAGAACAGTGCTCTGCATACAGTAAGCATTTAATAACAACTATTGTTTGATTATACTGGGGGTGGGATGTTTAGTGATGGTGACCCCCTGGATACTGCTGGTGGGTAGAGGTGTCAGGCGAAGGTGAAACTAAACAGCAAAAGACAGCCTCTCCCTCTTCTTCCCACTCTGACTGCATAGACAGCAACTCCTAACAGAAACAACAGCTTTGAACACACAGGATCACAAACAGACCCAATCAACCATTTTTTCCCCCTCTATGCAAAATCAAAGACAGAGAATGGGAACAAAACAACTAAACAAGACACTCAATTCCAGTTCCACTGCAACGTTGGGAAAAAATCCTGGGGTGAATGGGCCAGGCGTTAAGAGCAGAATGAACATCAAATGGAACAATTAAACTAAAATGAACACAGCTGAAATAGATGATTGAATCTTTCATTCAACATCAAAGTGAAAAATGATCTGAAGGAATACATTTATCTTGGGAATTCTGATCTTTATTTCAATAATGTGAATTTTTACAATTACCCAATACAATCATTATGATTAAAGTGGGTATTTTGAATTTTCAGTATTCAAGCATTCATCCTAGAACATTCACAGATTTATGTTGCAATGGTAATCTCTGCCACAAAATAAATATAAAATGGAAATTAGGAGCTAGACACTATAGTAAAGATCCAATTTTCCCAGGATTGTTTTGTAACAATATGGTCCTGTGGCACAATATTGACGATGCAACTCGAAAGCAATAACCTTAGAATCAGTGTCAACAAATTCACCATTCAAAGCAACTCCTGAGGCACCTGGAGATTTTTGAAGCAGGATTTCCTGCATTCATTAGACAATAATTAGCATTTGATGTAGAATGAAAAGCAAAGCCATCATTTCTTGCTTTGATGGATGGATTGTGTAATTCACAAGACAAATTCTTCAAACATAGTCTCTCCATTATAGGAACCTTAAATTATTGCCTGACTCTTTCCAGCACCCCATGGTCCAAATCCTCTTCATAGTCTCAGTTTCGAACTGGCTTATATCTTCTTCAATTGAAGCACATATACCTTCAGATAGAGGAGGAAGAGCCTTCCCCTGTTCAAGATAATAACAACTGTGGCACTTGCTAAGCACTTACTATGTCCCAAGCACCATACTAACTGTTGGGGTATTTACAGGATAATCAGGTCCCACATGGTGCTCACACTCTAAGCAGCAGGAAGACCATGTACTGAATCCCCATTTCGGGGTAAGGAAACTGAGGCACAGAGAATTTAGTAACAATAATAATAATAATGATGGCATTTGTTAAGCACTTACTATATGCAAAGCACTGTTCTAAGCGCGGGGGTCGGGGGGGGATACAATGTGATCAAGTTGTCCCACGTGGGACTCACAGTCTTAATCCACATTTTACAAATGAGGTAACTGAGGCTCAGAGAAGTTAAGTGACTTTCCCAAGGTCACACAGCAAACATGTGGCGAAGCTGGGATTCAAACCCATGACCTCTGACTCCAAAGCCCGTGCTCTTTCCACTGAGCCATGCTGCTTACCCAAGGTCACCCAGCAGACCAGAGGGGGAACCCAGATTAGAACCCAAGTCCTCTAAATCTCAGGCCTGTGCTCTTCTGGCTAGACAATTCCCAAATCCCTCCATTGTTCAGACTTATCATAACAAGAATAATTAATGATGGCATTTGTTAAGCACTTACTATATGTCAAGCACTTTTCTAAGTGCTGAGATAGATACAAGGTAATCAGGTTGGACACAGTCCCTGTCCAACATGGGGCTCTCAGTAGTAATCCCCAATTTACAGATGAGGTAACAGGCACAGAGAAGTTAAGTGACTTGCCCAGGATCACACAGCAGACAAGTGGCAGAGTAGGGATTAAAACCCAGGTCCTTTTGACTTCCAAGCCTGTGTTCTATCCACTAGGTCATGCTGCTTTGCTATAAGAATAAGTGGGCTTTCTAAAAAGATGCAAAGGCCAACTCCCTCTCCATCAGCTCCCGCTACCGTGGTAGGCTGAATGCAGGGAGAAGTAAGTGATCATCGAGTCACATCCGGACTGGGACAAGAGCTACCCACCTTCCAAGCAATTCTTGCACAGTGCCCTGTCTTTTTACCAGGTATACTGAAACCTAAAATATAATTTGGGAATCTATACAAGTACAAAGCAAGAGTGGTAATTAATCATTCATTTCTCAGTAAAAGCAATAGTCAAATCAGAAATTTGCCTAGCCAGTTCATGATGAAATAGAAACATTTTAAGAAATGACTTTTAGGAGATGAATCAGATTTTCCCAAACCAAATATGTTGTGTTTCCTATTTTATTATTTTATCTGTTCTTACGTGTTAGTCAACAACCATTTGCCACTTTATTCTTAGACTGGAAGCTTCTTGTGGATCAGGGATTTATCTCTCTGCCACAGGAGCAGCATGGCCCAATGGAAAGAGCGTGGGCCTGGGATTCAGAGGACCTGGGTTCGAATTTCACCTCTGCCATATGTCTATGACCTTGGGATAGTCACTTAACTTCTCAGTGCCTCAGTTACCTCATATTTAAAATGGATATTAAATCCTACTTCCTCCTACTTAGACTTTAAGCCCCATGTGGGACAGGCACTATGTGCAAACTGATTAACTTGTATCTATCCCATTGCTTAGAATAGTCCTTCCCAAGTACTATTATTATTATTTTCCAGATATCTTTTACCAGTGCTTAGTACAATGCTGTGAGCATAATAGGTACTCAGTAGAAACTACTGACTGAATGAATCAATCTGTTTAATCGACCCAGCTACCTTTTATATTTATACTGGAGCACTAGTACAATATGACTTGAAAATATTTCCTGGAGCCTCCCCCATCCTGCCTAACTCTAACTTTAACCCAAAACCCTAAACCCACCAAGCTCCATAGCTACAAGTCCTAATCTAAAAGCACTCATGGATTCAGATTGCAAAACTTCTCTTTTGTAACTTGATCCAGGACTGAACTTCCATCAGAGTTTTCTACCTTATGTTAAATCTCTTCCACTTCAACGAAGTCCGGTTTTGTTGTATCATTAGAAAAATTAATTATGAATAATTCACACTCTCCTAAAAATAATCAGCGATTACTTGAAGGCCATTATTAAAGTACACTTCTGCCTTCTCCAAACTAAAATGTCCTAAATTTCAATCTTGAAATTCAGTTACATTATTCTTGCCTGAATCTTCTCCAATGTCAGCATAGCCCTATTAAATGAGGACAAAGTGGCTTAAACTAGGCATCGTGCCAGGCCAAATAGTCCTGGCAGATTTGTTCCCTATACTTGTAGGATTTATGGTGCAGGAACACAACCTGATGACCCGGAGTCTTTCAAATTCAAAGATCCTACATCGCCAATCCTTATTCAGTATTTAATCCAAGTTCTTAATCCGCAACCTATGCTCTTAGTAAACCATTTCTTATTTAGGAGTGTGCAATTGCACAGTCTCCCCCTTTTAGACTGTGAGCCCACTGTTGGGTAGGGACTGTCTCTATATGTTGCCAACTTGTACTTCCCAAGCACTTAGTACAGTGCTCTGCACACAGGAAGCACTCAATAAATACAACTGATTGATTGATTGATTGAAATATTGGCTATATTATACAAAACTCATCCTTGAATTAATATAGGCTCCATCACATATTAGTGAGCCTGTTGTTGGGTAGGGATTGTCTCTGTTGCCGAAATGTACTTTCCAAGTGCTTAATACAGTGCTCTGCATACAGTAGCGCTCAATAAGTATGATTGAATAAATGAATGAATGAATGAAAGTTCATCATTCTGATATTCCTTTCCGTTTTTCACTTCCCCAAATTCCAACCAACAAAATTTCAACAAATCAAACACCACCTTCTCATTTTGTTATAACAAGAACAGGAATGGATCCGCTAATTTCTATGGACCTAAAATTTCACATTAAAAGGGCCCAGCTGTGCTGCTTTGAAATGGCCTCAACTGTTTCCTTGTCCCTGTCCAATCCTTGAAGAAGACATCAGTATGGCCTGTGCCTACTCCCAGGGCAGTCTCCAGCTGGTAGGAGATTTCAAGGCTCCCATTGGATCTGGAGGTGTGCCATACTCCAGCCATACTTCCCGGAGCTTAATTATGATAACAATAATAATTGTGGTATTTGTTAAGCGCTTACTATGTGCTAGGCACTGTACTAAGCACTGGGGTGGATACAAGTAAATTAGGTTGGACACAGTCCCTACCCCAGTATCAGTAGGCCCAGAGAAGTGAAGTGACTTGCCCAAAGTCACACAGCAGACAAGTCTAAGTCGGGATTAGAACCCACGACCTTTAGACTCCCGAACCTGTGCTCTATGGACTACTTCACCCTATTTCTCAGGCTCTCTCAAGATCAGGACACCGCTCAGCCTGTCCAATACTCCATAAACATTTCTTGAAACAAGAGCCCAGATAGATCAATTTACTGAACCTTACTGTGTGAAGAACACTGTACTAAGAGTTTGGGAAAGTACAATGCAAGAGAATAGGGAGACACGATCCCAGGAAGCAGCATGGTGTAGTGGATAGAGCATGAGTCTGAGAGTCAGAAGGTTATAGGTTCTAATCCCAGCTAATCCACTTATCTGCTGTGCGAACCTGGGCAAGTCACTTCACTTCTCAGTGACTCAGTTACCTCGTCCATAAAATGGGGAAGACTATTAAGACTAGGAACCCCATGGGACAAGGACTGTATCCAATCCGATTTGTTTGAATCCACCCCAGTACTTAGAACAGTGCCTGGCATATAGTAAGTGCTTAATACCATAATCATTATTATTATTATTTCCTCGAAGAATTTACAGTCCTAAGACCGGCACAGTCAGCATACTTAAAGCCCTATAACGGACTTCACTACCAGCCCACACACCACTGGGCTTAAGCAAATCTCCAACAGGTGTACAGGGGAGGGGAGGGGATGGGAGGGGGGCCAGCATGGTGCAGGAATAGAGTGCTTGTCTGGAAACCTGGAGGCCATGTGATCTTGGGTAAGTCACTTACCCTCTCTGTTAAAATGGGGATAATAAAACCTGCCTTTCTACCTATCTCGTAGGGTTGTGGTGAGGGTCAAAATGGGATAAGTAATTGGAAAGCAATTTTCAGATCAAAGTGCTGTACTAAAATCAAGATATTGTTATTTAGCATTTCCTGGAGCTCTGGTCTCCTGTAGAATGGGATTTTTAGTTCCAAAGCCTGCTTTGGTTAATCAGAATCGATTTACTTAAGAAAATGGTATGCTTTCTCACTCTTAAAAGCTAAGCAGGTCAGCATTAATGCAGTTCTCGTAGCATATGCAATTTGTATTTTCAAAATGCAGTTTTTATAAGAATGAGCATGCCATAGTGATACACTCCATCTTTGGGAATAGAGCGTTCGACATCTTCTGAAGAAATTAAGATGAAATGGCATGTAATCTGGCAACATCAGCTCACTCTGCCTATTAATTCACAGAAAAAGTAAGATCATGGCAAAGGCAATCAAGAGTGGGCAAGATAAAAATGGAGGGAAACAGGAAAATTCTTGGAAAATAGAAAACACTATTCCTTACAAGTTCACATTTTAAAATATTTAAGGCATTGGCTTGTGGAACCTATATAATGCCAAAAATAATGGAAAAATGACATTACTTAAACTTTCCAGTTGTCTAGAGAAAGGGTTCAAAGCTTTCACCATTCCCCAAGTGTGTCTGTTCAAAGGATGCTTCAGTTACTAATTCAGAACTCAGATTCTCAGTCTCAAGCACTTTACTTGAATTGAATGAAATGATATTGAACTATTAAAGAAATATTTCAAAATACAGGAAAGACTGAATGCTGTTGTTGAAATATTCAGAATACTAGCTTGCAATCAGTATATCTAATACCAAGTGCATTTTATAGAATTCTGTGTAAATCTACTCAGACTTCCTAATGCTGCAATTATTATTTTCAGAAAGACCACTAATTAAGTGGAAAACTTTACACTTTTAATTAGTAGAGAATGTAGGGCAGGATATTGATGCAGTTTTATTAAGGCAATTACCGGCATTTGGCTCCACAAACCTAAAATATGGTCTAATCTAATGTTCCCACACACCCATAAAATGATGTAGAAAATGTTCATTTTATGGAATTTGTGCATAAAATTATATATATTTTTACTCTGAGGGCTATACTGTATACACACACACATGCACATATATATACATATATATATGTATGTGTACATACGTATATATATACATATTTAAATAGGGTTTTTTAAGTGGTCAAAGAAACCATTTAAAAAGTTGAATTTTCAACTTAGAAGTTGGGAGTCTTAAACTTCTCTTGATTGCCCTAGATTCTGTTCCCTTTTTTTTTAAGGAATTCAATTAATCTATATTCCAAGAAAATACTTCCTCATGTCCATCATTTCACTGTTTATTACTCTTGTAAGATTTTCTCCTTCTGCCTCAACTTCCATTTCAATGGGGACAATTACTCAATAATAATAATAATAATGATATTTGTTAAACGCTTACTATGTGCCAAGCACTGTTCTAAGCACTGGGGTAGACACAAGGTAATCAGGTTATCCCACCTGGGGCTCACAGTCTTTATCCCCATTTTACAGATGAGGTCACTGAGGCACAGAGAAGTGAAGTGACTTGCCCAAAGTCACACAGCAGACAAGTGGAGGAGTCAGCATTAAAACCCATGACCTCTGACTCCTAAGTCCATTCTCCTTCCACTAAGCCACGATGCTTCTCCAACCTCTCCAGCCCTACCCACTCATCCTCAGCATCTCGTGTTTCTTCTGCACTCAGGATATCTCTACCTAGATGTCCCACCTACATTCATTCACTCAATCGTATTTATTGAGTGCTTACTGTGTGCAGAGTACTATACTAAGCGTTTTACCTGCATCTCAAATCAGACTTGTTCAAAACAGAATGCCTCGGCTTCCCACGCAAAACCTGTTCTCCCCATCTTTCCCATCAAGGTAGACAACACCATTATCCTCCCTGTCTCACAAGCCCGCAACCTTAGCATTATCCTCCACTCATCTCTCTCTCATTAAACCCACATGTTCCATCTGAACCAAATCCTGTTGCTTCTTCCTCCACAACGTCAATATCACCCTTTCTTCTCCCTCTTAAACTGCTTCTTGCTAATCCAATATCAAAACCTGCCTTGACTATTGCATCTGTCTCCTCACTGACATCCCTGCCTCCTGTATCTCCCCATTCCAGTCCTTATGTCACAGTACTGACCAGATCATTTTTCTAAAAACAAAAAGTTCAGTTCACCTATTCCATCTCCTCAAAAACGTCCAACAGTTGTCCGTCCAGCTCCACATTAAAGTCTTCCCATCCATGTTGAAGTGCTTTCAACCCCTCACTCCCTTACCTCGCTAATTTCCTACTACAACCCAGCCCATATGCTTCACTCCTCTAACACCACAACCTACTCACTGTACCTCAATCTTTTCTATTTAGCTGCCTAACTCTTGCCTATGTCCACCCTTTGCCCTGGAACTCCCTCTTCTTTCATATGCCATCACCTCGCCCTCTCCTACCTCACCTCCCTTCTCTCCTTCTACAGCCAAGCCTGCACCCTCCACTCCTCTGCCCCTAACCTCCTCACTGTGCCTTGTTCTCGCCTGTCCTGCCATCGACCCCTGGCCCCTGTCCTCCCCCTGGCCTGGAATGCCCTCCCTCTGCCCATCCGCCAAGCTAGCTCTCTTCCTCCCTTCAAATCCCTACTGAGAGCTCACCTCCTCCAGGAGGCCTTCCCAGACTGAGCCCCCTCTTTCCTCTCCCCCTCCCCATCCCCCCTGCCCTACCGCCTTCCCCCCTCACAGCACCTGTATATATGTTTGTACAGATTTATCACTCTATTTATTTTACTTGTACATATTTAGTATTCTATTTATTTTGTTAATGATGTGCATCTAGCTTTACTTCTGTTTATTCTGATGACTTGACACCATTCCACATGTTTTGTTTTGTTCTCTGTCTCCCCCCTCTAGACTGTGAGCCCGTTGTTGGGTAGGGACTGTCTCTATATGTTGCCAACTTGTACTTCCCAAGTGCTTAGTACAGTGCTCTGCACACAGTAAACGCTCAAAAAATACGACTGAATGAATGAATGAATATGCGAGACTGTGATCCTCCCAACCTTCAAAACCTTATTAAAAATCATACCTTCTCCAAGAGGTTTCCTTGACTAAGCCCTCATTTCCCCTACTTTCTTTCCCTTCTGTGTCACCTATGAACTTTAATCTGAACCATTTAAGCACTTGATATTCATCCCTCGCTCAGCCCCACAGAACTTATAAACATATCCTCTCACTGCCTCCCACTCTAGACTGTAAGATCCTGTGGGTAGGGAATGTGGCTATCAACTCTGTAGTGTCGTACTTTCCCAAGCACTTAATACAGTGCTCTGAAAATAGTAAGCACTCAGTGAGTCCCACTGATTGCTTTATTCTCATTTGGCTCAGAGAAAAGGGGAAGAGCTGAATGATTTCTCAATTATACTTCTGATAACCTGATCTATTTGAAAAACATAAAAAAGATCAAAAGTGAACGGACCAAAAGATAAAACAATCTATTTGCAACTCTTAGAAGAGGATAAGATATGAGGGAACAAACATAATTTTAGGAAGAGCAAATTGTAGCAGAACAATTTCATTTCCTTCTGTGATGGATTGAGAGATGTCGTAGACAAGAGAGAAGCAAGGGACTTTCATCCAGAACATCGAGACCCAATTTAACGGCATTACATAATCTCATGCTTCCCAGAATCAGTCACTTATCCTTGTCAAAGGAGTATTGTCTGGAGAGTGCTGTGGCTGCCTCAGTCAGTACAATAAAGGTGAATGAACTGATAAAAAAAATTGGTGGCTCTCCAAAATAACCGGAAGGAAGGATCCTTCCCACCCTTCTCCAACCTCCAAATGCGGACTTCCTCCATAATTCAGTAAACAGAAATTCTCCCTAGACGAAAGCCATTAGAGCTCATAAAACTTGCTAGTTTTAGAGTAATGTCAAATGCAGATATAAAACTCACCCAGAGAAAACCATGAAACACCCTAGGAGGTTTCCAAAAGTTTCCAAAGCAATTTGTCTTTTTTGTAAGATAAGTTAATTGCCCTTTCATCTGTCAAAAGAAAGCAGTATCCCTTTGGGAATATCCCTTTATTACATGCATTTGTAGGCTGGTAAATCTGACTAATCTCTAGTTAATCCCTTATTCATCGCTCATCTCCCCATCCCATTTCCCCAGGTCCCTTAGTGTCTGGAGGGACTCTAAGTACTTAGGGACTCACTCCTTCCAACACTAGAAAGGCAGCGTGGCTTAGTGGATAGACCATGAGCCTGAGAGTCAGAAAGTCCTGGGTTCTAATCCCAGTTCAGCCACAAGTCTGCTGTGTGTCCTTGGGCAAGTCACCTAACTTCTCTGGGTCTCAGTTACCTCATCTACAAAATGGGGGTTAAGAGTGTGAGCCCCATGTGGGACAGGGGTTCTGTCCCACCTGATTAGCTTGTATACACCCAATACTTACAACAGTGCTTGGCACATAGTAAGCTCTTAACGAGTACCATAATTATTTTTACTTACACATGTATCATTCAGCTTGGTTGTTTCCCACTACAACTGTAATTTATTTCCATTTCCGTATCCCCTGCAAGATTGTAAACCCCCTCTAGACTGTAAACTCACTGTGGGCAGGAAATGTATCCATTATACTGTTGTGCTGTACTCTCCGAAGCACTTAGTACAGTGCTCTGCACACAGTAAATGATCAATAAACATGACTGATTTATTGACTGAAGACAGTGGTAGTGAGTGTGAGCCTGTTGTTGGGTAGGGACCATCTTTATATGTTGCCGGCTTGTACTTCCCAAACACTTAGTACAGTGCTCGGCACACAGTAAATGCTCAATAAATACGATTGAATGAATGAATAAATAGAGCTCTGAATAGACTGATCTGGGTTCTAGTCCCAGCTCTGTCACTTGTCACTTGTGTGACTTTGGGCAAGTCATTTAATTTCCCTGTGCCTCAGTTACCTCATCTGCAAAGTGGGGATGAAGACTGTGAGTCCCACATGGGACAACCTGATTAGCTTATATCTACCCCAGAACTTAGAACTGTGTTGGGCACATAGTAAGCACTTAACAAATGCCATCATTATTATCATTATTATTACTATTATTATTATTATTTATTAATAGAGTGAGCTCTCATTAAGGTGGATATGCTAAAGAAATAGGCCTGCCCAGCCTTCCTAGCCTAGTCTTTCATGTCCTTAAGTCTGTAGCTATGGTGGGGGGAAGCTCTGGCAGGAGAGGGGAATGGGAAGCTCTCTCCCCTCTTGGAGGTATTGGAAAAAGAATGAGGAGAAAGTCCCTTCCATGGGTGCCATTGTTTGACCCTGGGGCAGGGAGGCTCTTGGAGGAAGAGATCTGAAGCTGAAAGTAGAAGAGGAGGAGGAGGAGGAGGAGGGAGACCTCCCCCAAGAAGGTGAGGCTTCCCTCCTCCCACGAGGAACAACAGAAAAATGTAGCCGGGATTAGGGGCAAGTGAAAGGTTTGGGCAGGGGCATAATAATAATAATGATAATTGTTTAGCACTTATTATTCTAAATACTGGGGTAGATACAAGTTAATGAGGTTGAACACAGTCCCTGTCCCACATGAGGCTCACACGCTTAATCTCGATCTTACAGATGAGGTACCTGAGGCCCAGAGAAGTTAAGTGATTTGCCCAAGGTCACACAGCAGAAATGTGGCAGGGCCAGGATTAGAACCCAAGTCCTTCTGACTCTCAGGCTCATGCTCTAGCCACTAAGCCCCACTGCCTCTTAGCAAGAAAGCCATTGAATACGTGGCAACTGAGGCTCCTAAGGGACCAAAATTCACTCTGTTGGGAAATTTTACAGGGCACAGATGAAACTAATCACTCTATGGTAAATAAATCTACCCTTTCCTCTCCATTCAAACTGCTATTCCATTAATCCAAGCACTTATGCTATCCCACCTTGATTACTATATCAGCTTCCTTGCTGAACTTCCTGCCTCTTGTCTCTCCCCACTCCAGTCCACAGTTTACTCTGCTTCTTGGATAATATTTCTATAGAAACATGCAGTCTATGCTTCCCCACTCGTCAAGAACCTCCAATGGTTGCCCATTCACCTCCACATCAAACAGTCAATCTTTCATTCATTCATTCATTCATTCATTCAATCGTATTTATTGAGCACTTACTGTGTGCAGAGCACTGTACTAAGTGCTTGGGAAGTACAATTTGGCAACATATAGAGACAGTACCTACCCAACAGTGGGCTTACAGTCTAGAAGGGGGAGACAGAGAACAAAACAAAACATATTAACAGAATAAAATAGAAAGAATAAATATGTACAAGTAAAATAAATAGAGTAATAAATATGTACAAACATGTATACATACATACAGGTGCTGTGGGGAAGGGAAGGAGGTAAGGTGGGGGAAAGGAGAGGGGGAGGAGCGGGAAAGGAAGAGGGGGCTCAGTCTGGGAAGGTCTCCTGGAGGAGGTGAGCTCTCAGTAGGGCCTTGAAGGGAGAAAGAGAGCTAGCTTGGCGGATGTGGAGAGGGAGGGCATTCCAGGCCCGGGGGATGACGTGGACCAGGGGTTGACGGCGGGACAGGCGAGAACGAGGCACGGTGAGATTAGTGGCAGAGGAGTGGAGGGTGTGGGCTGGGCTGTAGAAGGACAGAAGGGAGGTGAGGTAGGAGGGGGTGAGGTGATGGACAGCCTTGAAGCCGAGGGTGAGGAGTTTCTGCCTGATGCGTAGGTTGATTGGTAGCCACTGGATAATTTTGAGGAGGGGAGTAACATGCCCAGAGCGTTTCTGGACAAAGACAATCCGGGCAGCAGCGTGAAGTATGGATTGAAGTGGGGAGAGACACGAGGATGGGAGATCAGAGAGAAGGTTGATGCAGTAGTCCAGACGGGATAGGGTGAGAGCTTGAATGAGGACAGTAGCGGTATGGATGGAGAGGAAAGGGCGGATCTTGGCAATGTTGCGGAGCTGAGACCGGCAGGTTTTGGTGACGGCTTGGATATTAGGGGTGAACGAGAGAGCGGAGTTGAGGATGACACCAAGGTTGCGGGCTTGTGAGATGGGAAGGATGGTAGTTCCGTCAACAGTGATGGGAAAGTCTTCACCATTGGCTTTAAAGCACTCAATCACCTTGCCCCCGCCTACCTTACTTCACCGATCTTTTTCTACATGTGTGACTTTGGGAAGTCACTTAACTTCTCTGTGCCTCAGATACCTCATCTGTAAAATGTGGATTAAGACTGTGAGCACCCCATGGGACAACCTGATTACCTTGTAACCTTCCCAGCATTTAGAACAGTGCTTTGCACATAGTAAGCACTTAATAAATGCCATCATTATTATTATTATTACATCCCAGCCTGGACACTTTGCTTTTCTAGTGCTACTCACTGTACCTTGATCTCTTCTATCTCGTCGCCAACCTCTTGTCTATGTCCTGCTTCTGGCCTGGAACTCCCTCCCTCTTTATATCCAATAGACAATTGCTCTCTCCACTTTCAAAGCCTATTTCAGGCATGTCTCCTCCAAGACGACTTCCTTGACTAATCCCCCATTTCCTCTTCTCCCATTGCCTTCTGTGTCATCCTTGAACTTTGATTTGCTCACTTTACTCACACCATTTATGAACATCCCTAAGTGTACATAAGTTACATACATAGGTGTACATAAGTGTATATCCATAATATATATATAAATGTCTGTCTCCCCCTCTAGAGAGTATGCTCGTTGTGGGCAGGGGATGCATCTACTGATTCTGTTTTATAGTATTATATTGTATTTCTCCAAGCACTTAGTACAGTAGTCTGCACTCAGGAAGCATTCAGTAAATGTGATTGATTGATTATGGTATTTATTGAGAACTTACTCTTTGCAGAGACTGAACTACATGCTTGGAGAATACAGTACAACTCCACAACCACCTTACAGTCTAGAGGGAGATTAAAAGAGCCAAAGAGTTGCTTGTCACCTCTGGTGATCATTCAGGAAATTTCAAAGGTAAATACCATTTGAAATTCAGTGCTGAGATTAAGATAAAAGAACACAGACTAGGATGTATCAACAGAAAAATAACATTACTGAACTGAAGAGTAATCGTTCTGGCCCACTGTCAGCTTCTCAGACCTTTGTAAAAGGGTTTTGCCTAATTGGAGTCACCCACTTTAGAGAGAATAGAGAGAGAGATTCAGAGAAGAGAGACAAAATAGTTCAAGGATTGGAAAATAAGTCTTCTCAATCTATTGATAATTCAATAGTATTGACTGTTTCCTGTGTACATGGCATAGTACCGGGCACTTGAAAAGCCCTTAATTATAACTATGGTATTTTTTAAGTGCTTACGTTAATACCAAGCACTCTACTAAGTCCTTGAGTGTCTGGTAGACACAGTCCACATGGAACTCACAGTCCTAATTCTCATAGTAGAGGTAAGAAAAGTCCAGCATAATATAATCGGTGTAAGATAATCGGTTCTCACATAGGGGCGCAGTCTAAGTAGGAGAGAGTACAGGAATTGAATCCCCATTTCGCAGATGAGGCAACCGAGGCAGTTAAGTGACTTGCCCAAGGTCCCAAAGCAGGTAAGTGGCAGAGCTGGGATTAGAACCCAGGTGTTCTCTGACTCTCAGGTTCATGCTCTTTCCATTAGGCCATACTGCTTCTATAGGTTTAACTGAAGGTTTAATTTAGTATGGAGAGGAAAAAGAGTAAAGGATGATTTAATAACTGCCTTCAAGGATAAGAAGCTCTTTGATGGGCAGAATACTGGATAGTTTTCTGCAGTTTCATGAGGATCTAAGAAGGATTGGGATTTAATTAAAGCAAAAGCAGTTCCATTTGGACATCAGGGAGAACTTCTTTGCTGTTCTGGCAATAAAGCTATGGACTACCAAGGGAAGTTCATATTTCTCCATATTTCAAAAACTGTAGGGAGCAAAGAACCACCCTTCTGTCCTGGATAGTCTAGTTCTTTCCCTGCCTGGAGACCAGAGTGGGATGAGCTAGCTCTCAGTATCCCTTTCTAGTTCTTTGAGTCTCTGATTATTTTCTCTATATTTCACATTCTTCCTTCAGGATGAACAAGGTTGCTCCTTCCCATAACCCCCCCATATCTCCACAAGCAATGGGACATACATCCCAAAAGCACTAAAACAAAAGAAAAAACATAAAACCCTAATCCACTTGATTGGCCATATAATGCAATAAGGTGAGAAAAACTCCTGCCTACTGTTTTTCTTGAAAAACCTGAGGGAAGGAAATTATAGCTAAGGGTACAAGACAATCACTTGTAAGTAATAAAATGGATTCACCGACTTTGAAATGAGATAGTATTTCATTTTCAGCACATATTATGGTAATGTAAACCTAGGTGCTATAATTTAGAAAGCAGGAAGCTTTACATCACTCTGACAGTCTTATTAGCCTCATGAGAAGGTGAAAACACAAAGGAGGTAGTTATTGTTACAGCAAACCAACCAGCACTATCTCTCTCTTTCTCCTTTAAAAATGCATTGAAGTGATATTCCTAAAACTATATATTTTTACTAATGGTTAAACCTTAAATCCTGTGATCGGATGTTTTCATGGTGTCTGTTTTTGTCACTCTGCAGTAGGAACTCATGGAAAAAAAACAGACGAAGTCAAATGTATTTCTACTAACACCATAGGCCACATATAATTTGTTAGGTATAGTATTTTTTACAAGGGACATTTTGCTATAAACTGCTGCAATGAAATACTGTTATAAGAGATAAATGGAACAAAACATTACCAAAAAAAACCACCCCACCACTTCTTAGCTTTGCTCCACACTTTTTTGCTCCTAGAGGGGTATGTAAGAGTAAAGAAATAAGAAAGGTTTATCTGGTTACCACCTTTTTAAACAACTATTCAGCAAATCATTGAGGAAAGGAAGATGAAAGTTTAAATACTCTCTCCCTTGTGCTCAGAAAACTCACTATGAAAATTTCCCAAAGTAAATGAGAAGATAGCTTCTTTTTTAGAGCTTCAGAAAAAGGGATTCCCTAAATTCTGTCTCTCATAAATGGCATGTGTGTGTGTGTGTGTGTGTGTATGTGTGTGTGTGTGTGTGTGTGTGTGTGTGTACATGGCATATGTTATAAACATATGACTTTAAAGATGCCACCACGATTATCCTCTTGAAACAGAGTTGGCTATGAAAATAACCAGAAAAGTCACTCCTTTCTGTAAGTGACAGGGCCTCAGTTTAGCTGGGTGGGCTACTGAACATAAGCCCTCACTTCCCTGTAAGAGCCTGCCCCTTTGCGCACTTGGATCTTTATCCCTTAAGCTCTTTGATATTCACCCCTTCTCCAGACTCACAGTACTTACCCACATAACCATCTGTAACTTATTTTAATGTCTATTTCCCCTTCAAGTCTGTCAGCTCCAAGTGGGTAGGGATAGTGTCCACCTACTCTATTGCACTGTGCTCTCACAAGTACTTAGTACTTGAACAAGCCCATAGTAAGCACTTAATAAATACCATTGATTGATTGATTAAGTGATGGATTAACCTAGCCCTGCCTGTATCCTTAGAACGGTTAGAAGACTGGTCCACAAAGGAATGGTCAACTGAGGCAGAACTGAAGATGTCCTGCCTGACTCTTGCCCTATCACCATTGATGAAAATCAGGAGTCTATGATATTTCCTGTTCAACACATTCTATTTTGTCTTACAATATGGCATCTACAGTTTGAAGTCAGACTATACTTCCAGTCCAATATACACTGGAGGCCCCACTTCTCCAGTGGCCCAAACTAGGCCTCCTTAAAGCATAGGCGTGTTCCAAATCAGTTCAACAGGGAATGATAAATGAGAATTTAAGCAGAGTCTGTTCAGAGACAGAAATGAGCTGGCCTTCTGAGAGCCACCTACTTACAGGTCGCATTTGAAATCCCACTTAGGCGATGACTATATTGACATTCCAAGTAAGAGATCAGCCTTTGGTACTGATGTATTTATTGAGCGCTTACTGTGTGCAGAGCACTGTACTAGGTGCTTGGGAAGTACAGGCTGGCAACATATGGAGACGGTCCCTGCCCAACGGTGAGCTCACAGTCTAGAAGGCCATGTCTTGGGCACCCCTCTCTTCCTCCCTTCAAAGCCCTACTGAGAGCTCACCTCCTCCAGGAGGCCTTCCCAGACTGAGTCCCCTCCTTCCTCTCCCCCTCCTCCCCGCCTTACCTCCTTCCCCTCCCCACAGCACCTGTATATATGTTTGCACATATTTATACTTCTATTTATTTTACTTGTACATATTTGAACTTGTACGTATTTATTACTCCATTTGTTTATTTTATTTCTGCATATTTATTCTATTTAGTTTATTTTGTTAACATGTTTTGTTTTGTTGTCTGTCTCCCCCTTCTAGACTGTGAGCCTGCTGTTGGGTTGGGACCATCTCTATATGTTGCCAACTTGTACTTCCCAAGCGCTTAGTACAGTGCTGTGCACACAGTAAGCGCTCAATGAATACCACTGAATGAATGAATGAATGAATGAATGAATGAAACTCAAAACATATCTGAAAAACAGATTTTGAGAAGATAGACTAGTTACAGGATTTTCCTGTCATTTCATTCATTCATTCAATTGTATTTATTGAACGCTTACTGTCATTTCTTAAATTATTTATTTTTCTGCCAAATTGGAGAAAAAAATCATCCCTTAATAAAAATGAACAGCACCAAGAAGGAAGTGAGTATGAGTGGTTTTCAGCATAAAGCAATTAGAGTATAGGATTTTGCATAGCCATCAAAAGTAACAACCATGCATAGGGCAGTATAGACATAAAACCATGTCCGTAAAATCCTTCAATCCATTCATCAAAATTTATCCTCAAAATGGCATGTCTTAATCTTTTTTAAGACCTTCTCTGGTCAAATGGAAGAGAGTCCAGAATTACGAAAAGCCAAACTCATGTAGGTAGGTACTGTGACCTTGCTCTTGTAGAGTGACACCACTCTTTTCACAAGCATCTAGAACATCACTTGGCACATCACTTGCTTAATAAATACTGTAGATGATCATGACGGCGATGACAATGCAGTCTTTTAGTTATATATAGCATTTTGTTTTGCTGGGCTCAGTGGATGGCTGGTAGGTCTGGGCTTTTAATTTAAGCCAGAAATCTGGATATATGGACTCTTATAGGGGCTGAATTCCAGACAGACAGGAATTGGATTGATTGATGAAATAAGGTTGAGGACGAGCTCTACTGCCAGATCTTCAGCCTAGAAAGGGTTTTTAATGAAAAAGCACCTTGACAATGTAGACCTATTTCATTGTTCTAAAGCATTTTCACATTAATTCATCCCATTATGTCCTCACAACATCCCACTGAAGTAGATTTGGTAAGGCAGGCTTTATTGTCCCTATTTTATGGATATAAAATTGAGGCTCAAAATGGTCAATTTACTTGCTGAAGTTCACACAACAGACATTCATCTAGACTCCAGCTCTTCAAACTCTCAGACTCAAAATCTGTCCATCCAGTAAATCAGAATGCCTCTCAACAAACTATAGCTGAACCGAACCTTTTCCTGGTACCACAGTTTGTTTGGGTATGTGACTAGGCATCATTATCATCTCCTTATCTTCCCACCTAAACCCGGTATTCCTCCTAACTTTCTCATCAATTTAGACAGCAGCACCATCGTTCCTGTCTCACAAGCCTATAACCTTGGCATTATCCTTGACTCCTCTCTCTCATTCAACCAACATATTCAATCCAACATTAAATCCTGTCGGTCCCACCTTCACAGCATCGCTAAAATCTGCCTTTTCTTCTCCATGCAAATTGACATTATGTTAATACAATCACTCATCCTATCCCACTTGGATTACTGTATCAGCCTCCTTGCTGACCTCCCAACTTCCTACCTCTCCCAAGTCCAGTCCATACTTCACTCTGCTGCCAGGATCATTTTTCTACAAAATGTTCAGGACATGTCACTCCACTCCTCAAAAAACTCCAGTGGTTGCCCATACACCTCAGCATCAAACAAAAAACTCCTCACCATTGGCTTTAAAGCACTCCATCACCTTGCCCCCTCCTACCTCACCTCGCTACTCTCCTACTACAAGCCAGCCTGCACACTACACTCCTCTAATGCTAACCTTCACACTGTGCTTCCATAATGCATGTCTCACCGCTGACTCCTCGCCCACATCCTGCCTTTGTCCAGGAACACCCTCCCTCCTCAAATCTGACAAACAATTACTCTCCCCGACTTCAAACTTTATTGAAGGCACATCTCCTCCAAACGGCTTTCCCCGACTAAGCCATCCTGCTTTCCTCTTCTCCCACTCCCTTCTGCATCACCCTGAACTTGCTCCCTTTCTTCTTCCCCCCACCCAACGCCACAGCACTTATGTACATATCTGTAATTCATTTAATTATATTCATGTCTGTCTACCCCCCTCTAGACTGTAAGCTCGTTGTGGGCAGGGAATGTGTCTGTTTATTTTCATACTGTACTCTCCCAAGTGCTTAGTATACAGTGCTCTGCATGCAGTAAGTGCTCAATAAACACAACTGAATGAATGAATCAATGAATGAACACTGTGCTCAATAAGGATATACCTCTGCCTCATTGAAATATCTGGTATACATATGACTACTCCAGAGCTGGGAAGTCTCAGATAATAAAAAATATTTATTCTGATGGTATTGACAACTGTCTACTTTTTTTGTTTTGTTGTCTGTCTCCCCCTTCTAGACTGTGAGCACTGTCTAGCACAGTGAGCAAACAGTGAGTGCACAGTGTGCACACAGTAAACTAATGAATGCAATTGAATGAATGAATGAAAGAATGATTTATATGTATCATTTTATCTACAAAATCTAAGAAAATCGTTGCAACATTCTTCCTGATTTGAGCACTGATTTTAGGATATTTATATGTTGGATTATTCAACTATACCTTTTTATTTCATGGGGAATGGACAGTCATCATAAAATATTGCTCATTGGTTTCCATTTCTTACAGCTCTACTAAATTTAGCATGATCAGCAGATGCAATGCTGGTAATTGTATACAACTTCTCTTTTGAGAAATTCAGCATCTATTTGTCTCATTCTTCTCAACACTAGGGCATAGAGATGTATATCACTGACATAAATTGATATTGCTGGCTGACCTCACAGAGGAACCATTCGGTCTTGCAAAATGTTCAACAACCCCAATGGCTTTTATGTCCTTAATCACCTCATTTCAACCCCTGCAAAAATGTAATGCTAAATATTATTGACATCAAAGTAATTGGCTTAATTCTTGTATAAAATGCATTTGACCTCTAGATCCATCCATATTAGATAGTGAAAGCTCATAATTATTACTAAAATAGTAAAAATAAAAGCTCAGAACCACAGACCACGGGATACTTCAGAGGGACAGGAAGCCACAAGTCCAAAAGATCATAAACACTGCCACTACAAGAGTGGCCAGAGGTTCACCCAGTCTCTATGGCATCTACTTTGATGATTAGGGATAGCCCAATATCAATGTCAGTCATATTTATTGAGTGCTTACTGTGTGCACAGCACTGTACTAAGTACTTGGGAGAGTACACTGTAACAGAGTTGACAGACACATTCCCTGCTCACAATGAGTTTACAGTCTAGAGAGCACTCCATAACATTTCCTTTTACATCCCTAATTGGCTGACCAGTAATCTATTGTAGTTGCATCTCAAAATACAACCAACATATCTTCCTTGAAAATGTTGTTGAATCTTGAATGGTGATATCACGGACTACATTTTCTGATAGGCTTACCTACTGTGAAGGAGGGTTCATAGTAGAACCTCTGGAAAAATAATACAAAACTCCCTTACTTCACTGATTTCCTACTACAACCCAGCCAGCACACTTCACTCCTCTAACTCCAACCTATCACTGTGCCTCAATTCATTCATTCAATTCAATCATATTTATTGAGCACTTACTGTGTGCCGAACACTGTACTAAGTGCTTGGGAAGTACAAGTTGGCAACATATAGAGATGGTCCCTACCCAACAACGGGCTCACAATCTTATGTATCTCACCAGTGACACTTCTCCCATGTTCTCCCATGGATCTAGAAGACCCTCCCAATTCAGGCACAACAGACCACCACTTTCCCCACCTTCAAAGACTTATTAAAATAACTTCTCCTCAAGAAGCCTTTCCCTAAGCCCTCATTTTCCCTCTCCCTTCTGTGCTGCCTATGCACTTGGATCTGACCGTTTTAAACACTTGGGGTGAACCCCAACCTACTTATGTATACATCTGTAATTTGTTTTAATGTCTGCCTTCTCTGCCTACTGACTCTATTGTACTCTTCCAAGGGCATAGTACAGTGCTCTGCATACAGTAAGCACTCAATAAATACCATAACGCTAAGCATCACTAAACATCACTTTAAAGTAATTTCAAAGCATAACATCCCAATATTAAGCAAATAAGCAGTTGCAATACGATTTTGAGGCTTATAGGGGCTATGTATGCCAGCATTATTTTGTCAGTTTTAACAAGTATCAAAATTTTTATTTCATAATTTGTATTTTGTAAGTTTACCACCCAGCCTCTGAGAAATTTTAACTTGCCTCAAGAGGGTCAAGTTGTCAAGCTGCTAGGATTCTCAGAAATCTAAAGTGAGCAAGCAAGCTGGTTAACTCTGTTGTTCTACTCTCCCTGCTTAAAGGGGCCCCCTTTTCTTTCAGCAAATCGAAACTGCTTGAGTGTCCCGCTGTCATCCATTCCTTCTCATGAGATCTACTCTAAAAAAGTTGTCTTTCGGGGAACATTCTCTCAGGGCTGGTGACTTGACTATGGCCAGAGCCGACTGTTGTTAATCTTGCCCTGCCATTTAAGGTAGAATGTGGTTGTCACTCCAACTAGCGCCCACACTCGGGTGGGGCAAGGGGAATCATGGAGGAAATTCACTCTTTAGTGCCCATCCCTAAGGGAAAGTGAAGTGAGCAGGTAGTAACATCTTACGTGCTATTGCTTTGGAAGTCAAGCAATCAAAGGGAAGGATTAGGAAGGCCAAGGGTAGGCTAGGTAGTGTGGGAAGAGGCTCCTCAGTTATTTTGAGGAGATTTGAGCCATAATCATGGGTCTGGGGCAAAGCACAGAAAAGACTCAGAGTTGTAATCCTGAAAGGACACAGAGCACAGAGGGATCTGAGATGTCAACCCAGAGGGTTAGGAAACTTTGAAGTGTTAGGGCTCCAGTGGAATGAGTGTCCTCTCCCTGGGGTGGGGGGAAATGATTAGAAAGGTAGGCTTGTATTTTATAGGGTATCCCCTGGCTTCTGAAAAACCCAGAGAGGGTGAACTTGGAACCTGGGATATCTCAAGAGGAAAGGGGAAAGGACTGGAGGAAAAAGAGCACAGGAATACCTATAAAGAAGTAGAAAGGATACTTTGGGAGGGAAAGTATTAGAGCTAGAGAAAGGCAGTTCTGATTAGAATTTTGTTTGTTGCCTGATTAATGTTCTTAGACTACTTGCGAGACATCTATTATATCATACTGAGCTCTCTGGTTCTGGTGTGCCTGCAGCTAGGGCTGGAGGTGAAGCTCTGAATACTGAGCAGATGCATGGAGCTGGGAAACCAAGAAAGCAGGAAGGAATCTTTTTCTGTGAATTCCCTATAGCCAAGCTTGGGAGGGGGAATGGTAGACTAGCCTTAGAATGATCACCTTGTCCTTTGGGAGGTGCCTGCACTTGAGAGCAATTTATTTGTCTATTTATTTATTTATTTATTTATTTTACTTGTACATAGCTATTCTATTCATTTTATTTTGTTAGTATGTTTGGTTTTGTTCTCTGTCTCCCCCTTTTAGACTGTGAGCCCATTGTTGGGTAGGGACTGTCTCTATATGTTGCCAATTTGTACTTCCCAAGCGCTTAGTACAGTGCTCTGCACATAGTAAGTGCTCAATAAATATGAT
Source organism: Tachyglossus aculeatus (assembly GCF_015852505.1). Taxonomy (NCBI): domain Eukaryota; kingdom Metazoa; phylum Chordata; class Mammalia; order Monotremata; family Tachyglossidae; genus Tachyglossus; species Tachyglossus aculeatus. The sequence continues at coordinate 59,840,997 of NC_052072.1, forward strand.
TGATGATGATAATGATGAGAGATAAAGGGTGGTGACAGCAATGGAAGGGGTACAGGGATTCGGGTTCCCTATACAAGGAGCCCCATATCCTCCCTGTCCCATGAAGGCAGGGAACGGTGGGTTTTAGGAGCCAGCGGAAGCTAACTGGGTTCTGGGTGCTCTTAAAGTGAGTCCAGGGACTCTATCAGTCATGATTTACAGCTGGGAACCCCCTTCCTCCCCAGAAGAAATGTCACAGTCATATACACATTACAAAGCTACTCAAGGAATTAGGTGTCTTCTGTGGCACATTGAGATCTTACAACTAGATAAAATGTGGGTCACTATCAAAACTTATAGACCTTTTGTTTGCATTAAGCCTGTAGTCCCATTGCCACTGCTTTTTGTCTGCACACTCTTAAAGACACACTGGATTTGTCCTGGCACCAACACCCACCCTAACATTCCTGGATAGTAAGAGCCACTCGGCTCATAAAAACCTGGGACAGCTCAGAAGTCTCCTGGACCCTACACATTTGTACTAGATAGGACTGGAGTCGATCTGAAGAGAGAAGTCCTGTCAGGATAGGGTTCACCTGAATAAGTCATTGGGTCACCTTGGAGATTGCTGAATCTGTTGAAGGAAGAAATTAGAAACCTGATTGCTGTAGTTCATTCATTCAATAGTATTTATTGAGCACTTACTGTGTGCAGGGAACTGTACGATGCTCTGCAGTGCATTCAGAATGGGAAGTGGAGGTGAAGTTGGCAGATGTACACACTCATTTAAGGAATTTAGTCAGGAAAAGGAACAGGGAGTTGGGGTAAACAGCAGAGGGTACAGATGGAATCCAGGTAAAGTCTTTTTGAATATGGGCTGTCTCACCCCCATGTCCTTATCAGGTAACTCCATTCTTTCTTTACGCTTCAATAATAATAACAATAATAATAATAATAATAATACTGATGGCATTTGTTAAGAGCTTACTATGTGCCAAGCACTGTTCTAAGCTCTGGGGTAGATACAAGGTAATCAGGCAGTCCCACATGGGGCTCACAGTCTTAATCCCAATTTTACAGATGAGGGAACTGAGGCACAGAGAAGTTAAGTGACTTGCCCAAGATCACTTAGCAGATAAGTGGCAGAGCTGGGATTAGAACCCATGATTTCTGACTCCCAAGCCTGGGCTCTTTCCACTAAACCACACTGCTTCAAACCATAGGTCTACCAATATGATACTAAAAGGAAAGGGTGTTCCAGCATACTCCCAAATCCAAGTGACTGCAGTACAGAGATAAATACTACACTGATTTTGAAAGCCACACCCAACATTATATCCAATCACAGCAAGGAATTCAATTTCCTTCCCACCCCTTTTTTTCACGAACCCAAACTGACTCCTCTACCCAAACAAAGACTTGAAGGCCAGCTTCTCCTCTTTGACTGGGGTCTCAGAAGGAAGGTAGCATGTTAGGAACCAGAAATAAGGGATAGAGATCATAAGTGAATTTCAGTCACCTTGGCTCTCCTGCTTTGATGCTGTAGTCTTTCATCTGAAATGGAGAATACCTCATTCAGTCACTCTCCCAATCCACTTCCCTCACCTCAAACTGGAAGCCAACTACTCCACCTTATATTTATGAAGAAGGCTGTTCAATTTCAGTTCTGGGGCCCCTACTATTCTCCATTTACACCCACTCCCACGGTGAATTAATTCATTCGCTCACACAGCTTCAACTACCACCTCCATGCTGATGACACCCAAATCTACATTTCCACCCCTGATCTCTCTCCCACTCTGCTGTCTCACATTTCCTCCTCCCTTCAAGACATCTCTACTTGGATGTCCTCCCACCCCCTCAAATTTAATATGGCTAAAACGGAACTTCTTATCTTCCCACCCAACCCTTGTCCTGACCCGTACTTTCTCATCACTGTAGACAGCACCACCAGCCTGCCTGTCTCACAAGCCCATAACCTTGGCATTATCTTTGACTCCTCTCTCATTCAACCCTCATATTCAAGCCATCATTAAATCCTGTCAGTTCTACCTTCATGACGTCGCTAAAAACCACCCATTCCATTCCATCCCAAACTGCTACCAAATCAATGCAAGCACTTATCCTATCCCACCTTGATTACTGTACCAACCTCGTTGCTGACCTCCCTGCTTCTTGTCTCTCCCGACTCCAGTCCACACTTCACTCTGCTGCCCGGATCATTTTTCTACAAAAACGTTAAGGGCATATTTTCCACTCCTCAAGAAATTCCAGTGGTTTCCCATCCACCTCTACCTCAAAAAAAAACCTCCACACGATTGGCTTTAAATCACCTTGCCACCTCCTACCTCACCTTGCTACTCTTTTACTACTACCCAGCCCACCTGCTTCACTCCTCTAAAGCTAACCTTCCCATTGTTTCTCGATCTCTCATCTATCTCACTGCCGACCCCTCACCTACATCTTACCTTTGGCCTGGAATGCCCTCCGTCCTCATATCAGACATATAATCTGATATATAAACTCTCCCCCATGTCAAAGCCTTATTGAATGCACTTCTCCTCCAACAAGCCTTCCCTGACTAAGCCCTCCTCTCCTTTCTCCCATTCCCTTCTATGTCACCCTAACTTGTCCCCTTCATTCATCCTCCTTCCCATCCTCACAGCACATATGTATATATCTGCAATTTATTGACTTATATACATTAATATCTGTCTTCCCACTGTGAGCTCACTGTGTCCAGGGAATGTGTCGGTTTGTTTTTGTACTGTACTCTTCCAATAGTAATAATAATAATGATGATGGTATTTGTTAAGCAGTTACTATATGCCAAGCACTATTCTAAGCGCTAGGGTAGATACAAGGTAATCAAGTTGTCCCACATGGGGCTCACAGTCTTTATCCCCATTTTACAGATGAGGTCACTGAGGCACAGAGAAGTGAAGTGACTTGCCCAAAGCCACACAGCTGATAAGTGACGGAGCCAGCATTAGAACTCACGACTTCTGACTCCCAAGCCCGTGCTCTTTTCACTAAGCTACACTGCTTCTCTCAAGGGCTTAGTACAGTGCTTTGCACACAGTAAGCACCTCAATAAAAATAATTGAATGAATTAATTTAAATTGGGCAGATTGTTTACAAAAATAGAAAAGTAATTACATCCCTCATCAGAGCAAATTTTTATTTCTGCAGCCTCCTGCAAAGTCTGCTCAGATTATTCTTCTACAGAAACATTCAAGGCATGTCACCCTCCTCCTCAAAATTCTCCAGTGGTTGCCTATCGACGTCCATATCAAACGAAAACTCCTCACTATTGGCCTCAAAGTTCTCCATCACCTTGCCCCCTCCTACCTCACCTCCCTTTTCTTCTTCTACATCCCAGCCCACACACTCCACTCCTCTGATGCTAACTTTCTGTGCCTCGCTCTCGCCTGTTTTGCTTCTGACCCCTGGCCCATGTCCTACCTCTGGCTTGGATCACCCTCCCTCCTCAAACCCTCCAAACAATCACTTTTCCCTCTTCAAAGCCCTACTGAAGACTCACCTCCTCCAAGAGGCCTTCTCAGACTAAGCCCCACTTTTCCTCATCTCCCACTTCCTTCTGCACCACCCTGACTCGCTCCCTTTGCTCTTCTCCCTTCCCCCTGCCCCACAGCACTTATGTATATGCGTATATATCTATAATTCTAAGTATTTATAATGATGCTGATGCCTGTTTACTTGTATTGATGTCTGTCTCCAGTCCTCTAGACTGGGGGCTTCTTGTGGGCAGCGACTGTCTCTCTTTATTGCTGCATTGTACTTTCCAAGCACTTAGTACAGTGCTTTGCATAGAGTAAGCATTCAATAAATATGACTGACTGAATGAATATTACAGCCCTCATTTTTACTGTCATAATATTATGTTTCACATTAGGGAATATAATTCAGTGATCCTCAATGTTATGGAATATTGCATGTAAAGTATTTCCATAGAATTTTAACAGGGGTTTAGGAACTGATCCCAAATCATAAGATATAAGTCCACGGCAAATGACCCCCATGATTCAGGTGTGCATGATAGATCCATGTTCTTGGGGAACACAATACAGCTGAATAGTGGTTGCTACAAAGAGCCCGGGCTTGGGAGTCAGAGGTGATGGGTTCTAATCCCGGCTCTGTCGCTTGTCAGCTGTGTGACTTTGGGCAAGTCACTTAACTTCTCTGTGCCTCGGTTACCTCATCTGTAGAATGGGGATTAAGACTGTGAGCCCCACATGGGACAACCTGATCACCTTGTATCCTCCCCAGTGCTTAGAACAGTGGTTTGCACATAGTAAGTGCTTAACAAATGCCGTCATAATTATTATTATTATGTTGGTTCAGAGAGTGGAAATTACACAAAAATGCCTTGAGGAACATACAATGCCTAAGAGGACATTTAGGTTTAAAATACTCCTTGTTTAACACTAGAAAACTCCTTTCCACTCTCCCACGCTATGCAGTCTAGAAGATAAAGATTAAAATAACCAAAATGGACGAAAATACAAAATAAATAGATCCTATTAATAATACTCTTTTCATGGATGTCAATGTCTTTAAGCACTTAGGTTGCAGATTACTAAAAAATAAAAACAGCTCCTAACATATGAAATGGATTTCCTCAGACTGTTTCATCTTTGATAAGAGAGAACATAGATTTCACAAGGATTGGCACAAAAACCTGTAAACAAAGCAATTGGCTTTAAATTAAAATAGAAAATGTTCCTGTGGTGGGAAATGAATTGTTTGTATTTCTATCTGGAATTACAGATACTTACTTATGGCCTCTTTATGAAGCTGAGTTGACATTTTAGTGCTTTTGATGCTCATGGCCAAGAAACATTTTTTTTTTATTATTTTATACCACCTTCAGAAATGCCTTTGACTAAATTACTGTATGAAATAGTGAAGGGCAGGCCAAGGGCATTCTTTTAAAACCCTGCTATGAATAACAGTGGGATGTTGGGCAAGTCATTTTACTTCTCTGGGCCTCAGTTACCTCATCTGAAAAATGGGGATTAAGACTGTGAGCCCCATGTGGGACAGGGACTGCACCCAACCTGAACAGCTTGTATCTACTCCAGCACGTAGTATAGTACCTGGCACATAGTAAGTGTTTAACAAATACCAATAAAAAAGGCAATTTTTCTAGAAGTGATCATTCATCCATACTATTTACTGAATGCCCATTTTGTGCAGAAAGAGCAAATACTATAGTGACCACTGTGTAGAGCAAAACAGAGGTAAAGACTTGGTTTCTGCCATCAAGGAAGGATAGTAAAGGAGACAGGCAGGTATAGACTGCATATATCACTCAATCATTCAATGATATTTACTGAACGCTTACTGTGTGCAGAACATTGTCTTAACTGATTGGAAAAGTACATTACAACAGAGGTGATAGACAGGTTTCTTGCCCACGAGGAGCTTACAGTCTAGAGAGGGAGACAGAGAGAATAAGAAGAAAAATATCAATCAATGAATCAATGATATTTACTGAACACTTACTATATGCAGAACCCTTTATTAAGCACTTGAGAGAATTCAATATAACAGAAACGTTCCCTGCCCATAGCAAGCTTAAAGTCTAGAGGGAGGAAAAATATAGGTACAATTAATTAATTCATTCAATCATATTTAGTACTGAGCATTGTACTAAGCACTTGGGAGAGTACAATTCTGAACTAGCACATTCCCCGCCCACAATGCAATTCATAATAGAAAGAAAATGGAAAATGAGTAAATGAATAAAAATAGAGTATAATGTTTTATTGCCTTCTCTGGGCTCAGGCTACTTGGCAGAGAGATGGACCCAGGCCACTGGCCACTTTCATTATTGAAGAAACAATTGCTCCCTGTCCCCACCGTCCCATCCATCACCTCCCTTCCACGACAGGCTTCCGCTGGGGACCACAGAGGTCTAAGACTCCCTTGGTGGGGTGGGGTATATCTGCCCTGAGTCTGGGATGTGTGCAGGAGTGAGGCCAAGGTCGAGTTTGTGCACTATGCGGAGAGTGCAGATCAGAGCCGTGATTCCAGCTTCCCTTCATCTCCTTCACCCCAGCCCTAGGCATTCATTCATTCATTCAGGCACTCATTCATTCAATCATATTTATTACGTGCTTACTTTGTGCAGAGCACTGTACTGAGCACTTGGAAAGTACAATTTGGCAACAAATAGAGACAATCCCTACCCAGTGGGCTCACAGTCTAGAAGGGGGGAGACAGACAACAAAATAAAAAAAAGCAAGTGAACAGGTATCAATAGCATCAATGCAATTAAATTGAATTATAGATATATACACATGATTAATAAAATAAATACAAGAATAAATATGCCCATATATACACAAGTGCAGTGGGGTGGGGAGGAGGGTAAAGCAGAGGGAAGGAGTAGGGGCGATGAGAGAGGAGGAGGAGCAGAAGAAAAGGGGGGCTGAGTCTGGGAAGGCCTTCTGGAGGAGGTGAACTCTCAGTAGGGCTTTGAAGGGGGGTAAGTGAGCTAGTTTGGCAGATGTGAAGAGGGAGGGCATTCCAGGCCAGAGGTAGGACATGGGCCAGGGTTAGACGGTGAGACAGGGGAGAACGAGGCACAGTGAGGAGGTTAGCGGCAGAGGAGCGGAGTGTGCGGGCTGGGCTGTAGAAGGAGAGAAGGGAGTTAAGGTAGGTGGGGGTGAGGTGATAGAGAGCTTGAAGTCAGTAGTGAGGAGCTTTTGCTTCACACAAACGTTGATAGGCAACCACTGGCGATTTTTGAGGAGGGGGGTGACATACCCAGAACGTTTCTGTAGAAAGATAATCCGGGAAGCAGAGTGAAGTATAGATTGAAGTGGGGAGAGACAGGAGTTTTGGGAGATCAGAAAGGATGCTGATGCAGTAATCCTGTTGGGATTTGATGAGTGATTGTAATAATAATAATAATGGCATTTATTAAGTGCTTACTATGTGCAAAGCACTGTTCTAAGTGCTGGGGAGGTTACAAGGTGACCAGATTGTCCCACAGGGGGCTCACAGTCTTAATCCCCATTCTACAGAAGAGGCAACTGAGGCACAAAGAAGCCAGGTGACTCGCCCAAAGTCACACAGCTGACAATTGGCAGAGCTGGGATTTGAACCCATGACCTCTGACTCCAAAGCCCATGCTCTTCCACTGAGCGACACTGCTTCAAGGTAGTGGTTTGGATGGAGAGGAAAAGGCGGATCTACAAGGGTGATGTTGTGAAGATGAGGTTCACAGGTTTGGGTGATGGATTGGATGTGTGGGGTGAATGAGAGAGTGGAGTCAAGGATGACACGAAGGTTGCATTCCAGAATATCCATTCCAGAATAGAGCAGTGGATGGAGCTCAGCCTGACCCTCTGTTCTCAGCCCAAGGTGGCAGCAGAAGTCTGGGTTCCACTCCCCGGCCATCACTAACGCTATCTCCCGATAGTGATCTCCCTAAAATTTCCCCTTCCCCTCCCCAGTCCCTCCTCTCTCCTGCCCCTTCTTCAACCCACCAATCTTTCCCAACAGTATCTTTAGAAGAGATCTCCTGCCTTCTCTCAAAATCTACCCCCTCCACCTGTGCATCCAACTCCATTCCTTTGCACCTTATTGAAACACTTGCCCCCTCCCTTCTTCCCTCCCTAGCAGCCATCTTCAACTGTTTGCTCTCCAAGGGCTTCTTTCCCACTGCTTTCAAACATTCCCATGTTATCCCAGTTATCACTCCATCTCCTTCCTTTCATTCCTCTCCAAATCCTTGAGTGAGTTTTCTACACTTGCTGTCTCAAATTCCTCTCCTAGACCCCGTCCAATCTGACTTCCATCCCCTTCATGCCACAGAAACTGCCATCTCAAAGGTCACCGATGATCTCCTTCCTGACCAATACAATGGCTTCTAATCTATCCTAATCCTCCTTGCACTCTCAACTGTCTTTGACACTGGAAACATCCCCCTTCTTGGAAACATTATCCAACCTCGGCTTCACTGACACTGTCCTCTCCTGGTTCTCCTCCTATCTATCTGGCCGCTCATTCTCGGTCTATTTTATGGGCTCCTCCTCAGTCTTCCACCCGCTAACTGTGGGTGTCCTTCAATGTTCAGTTCTGAGTTGCCTCCTATTCACCATCTACACCCACTCCCCTGGAGAACTCAATTGCTCCCATGGCTTCAACTACCACCTCTATGGAGAAGATAACCAAATTTACATCTCCAGCCATGATCTCTCTCCCTCTCTGCAGTCTCACATTTCCTCCTGCCTTCAAGACATCTCTACTTGGATCTCCTTCGGTCACCTCAAGCTTAACATGCCCCCAAAACAGAACTCCTTATCTTCCCTTCACTTTACCATCACTGTAAATGGCGCCACCACCCTTCCTGTCTCACACTCCTTTAACTTAGGTGTTATCCATGACTCCTCTCTCTCATTCAATCTACATATTCAATCCATCACTAAATCCTGCCAGTTTCACCCTCACAAAATCACTAAAAGCCACCCTTTCCTCTTCAACCAAACTGCTATCACATTAATACAATCACTTATCCTCTTTTGCCTTGATCACTTGTAGCAGCCTTCTTGCTGACCTCCCTGCCTCCAGACTTTGCTGCCCAGATCATGTTTCTACAAAAATGTACAGAACAGTTTTCCCCACTCATCAAGAAACTCCAGTGGTTGCCCATCCACAAAAACTCCTCACCATTGACTTCAAAGCAGTCAATCACCTTGCCCCCTCATACCTCACCTCGCTACTCTCCTACTCCAACCCAGCCCTCACACTTCACTCTTCTAATGCTAACCTTCTCACTGAACCTCAATCTCATCTAGCTTGCCTGGAACCCCTCACCCATGTCCTGCCTCTTGCCTGGAACCCCCTCCCTCCACACATCCTACAGACGATTACTCTCCCCCTCTTCAAAGCCTTGTTGAAGGCATGTCTTCTCCAAGAGGCCTTCCCTGACTCAGCCCTCCTATCCTCTTCTCCCATTTCCTTCTGCATCACCCTTACTTGTTCCTTTTATTCAGTCCCCCTCCCAGCCCTTCAGCTCTTATGTACATATCCATAAGAGAGAAGCAGCATGGCTCAGTGGAAAGAGCACGGGCTTTGGAGTCAGAGGTCATGGGTTCAAATCCCAGCTCTGCCAACTGTCAGCTGTGTGACTTTGGGCAAGTCACTTAACTTCTCTGTGCCTCAGTTACCTCATCTGTAAAATGGGGATTAAAACTATGAGCCCCCCCGTGGGACAACCTGATCACCTTGTAACCTTCCCAGCACTTAGAACAGTGCTTTACACATAGTAAGCACTTAATACCATTATTATTATTATTATTATTATATCCATAATTTATTTATTTATATCAATGTCTTTCTCCCTCCTCTAGACCCTAAACTTATTTTGGGCAGCGAATGTGTCTGTTTATTGTTATACTGTACTCTCCCAAGTGCTTAGTACAGTGCTCTGCATGCAGTAAGTGCTCAATAAATACAATTGAATGCATGAATGAATGAACACTCCCCTGCTCTCCGGAGTCCAGCAGGGGTCCAAATCTGCTGCCTCGCCTCTCTAACCCAGCATTCAAGCCTCATACCTCGATGGTGTTGAAACTCAAAATGGTGAGTCTTGATGTTCCCCACCAGAAGGAGCAGACACTGATGGAGATGACCACCGACTGGCTGAGGGAATGGATTGACAGCCAATGGAAGGCCACTGAGGATTAGTGCTGGCATGGCTGTCTGTGGGAGGGATTAAGTAAATCAACAGAAAACTCTAAATGGCTAGATTTGCAGGCAAGGCAAGGACCCATGGACACATATTGCGATCTCCCTGGAGGGAGTGGGAATATAGGTGCTCATTGTCAGCAGAAACATATCTCTTTGCTGTCACTGCTATCTGTAGTCTCCCAAGTGCTTTGTGTAGTGCTTTGCACACAATAAGCACTCAATACATATGATTGAATGAATCAACGAAAGGTGCTTGGACTGGAACAAGCTGCTCTTAAGTTGTTTTCTATGTTACATTCCTCCTGAGAGTGGTAGCATATAATACATATCATTATATATAAAAATGTTAAGTACGGCTGCACAAATAAAACAACCAAATGTACAAATCAGGAAATGCCTCCTGGAGCGGGTGGGTTTTCAAGAGAACTTAGAATACGGGGACATCTGTGGAGTGATAGACCTTTTGTTTAGATGTTTTCTCTGGAATCCAGGACTGGTAAGATTTGCCAACCATGATTTAAATGATCTTAGCAACTTTCTCCCTGTTCCGCAGCTGGTCAAACTCCCCTAAAAGGCTAACTTATATACTCTCTGTATGTAGGCATTAGCCTAGCACAAGGACATTGCACTCTGAGGAGGAAAAATATAGGGTTAACCAGAGGAATGCTGATGTTTGTGCCTGAGAGCTGACCACAATCCTGTGGGGAGCAACACGCAGTTTACATAGGCTTTGATATGTGGCCTTACACAAAAGCACTTATCGGTCTTGCAGATAGTTGAATGGTCCCAGGGTAGGAAGAGACCTCTATCAATTGATAAGAACCCAGGGCTCCCTCAAGCCAGAAAGATACTGCTATGTTACCATTCCTCTTTTATATCTGGCTCTTTGTGACTTACTTGCCTAACTATGCATATACAGATTGACTGAAATTACGCTAACAAATCCTTCTTGCATCCCTATAGCAGCAGTATTATAAAGTCAAATGCTTGTTTAACGTTATTGTGTGTAGTATGATCTCTGTCTCCATATCATGCATACAATACTTCCGAATCCAAGTAACCCAGAGTCTTGTGACCCATATTTCAAGACATTCTTAAGGGGTAAAGAAAAAAACATCAATTTTAAAGACTTCTGCAAGACTATCATGAAGTTTGTGGGGACTTCTCCACCTGGATAACATTTCAGGAAACTAAACAAATACTGATTCAATAATAGATATTGGGGCCAGAAACAGAGAATGGATTAGAAATAAAGCAGAAGAAGTTGAAATTTTTATGGCTAACCCTGATTTGCTGAAGCACCCATAAGTGGAATGGTAGAATGGCCAATGGAAGAGCCACATAACTTCAGCAAATGATGGCCAAGACCATCACCAGACTTGAATAGGTTGTGAAAACCTTTTTAGAAGTATAAGACTAGAAGACCTTAGTCCATGATAAACATATAAGAATGGAAAGACTGTGTTAAACTATGAACTCATTAAGGGCAGGGTATGTGTATTATATTCTCCCAAGTGCTTAGTGCAGTGCTCTGCATATAGTAAGTAGTCAATAAATACTACTGATTGATTGATTAACGACTGAGCAGGGAACCTGTCTGTATTGTATAATACTGTTGCAGTGTACTCTTCTTAGTGCTTAGTACAGTGTTCTGCACACAGTGAGCTCTTAATAAATATCATTGATGAGGATGATGATTGTATTTTATGTTCTGAAAACACAGAGGTAATTTTGTTGACAAAGATGATGCTCTTTTTTTCGTCTGGTGGTGATCAATCAATCAATCAATCAATCAATCAATCAATCGTATTTATTGAGCGCTTACTATGTGCAGAGCACTGTACTAAGCGCTTGGGAAGTACAAATTGGCATCACATAGAGACAGTCCCTACCCAACAGTGGGCTCACAGTCTAAAAGGGGAGACAGAGAACAGAACCAAACATACCAACAAAATAAAATAAGTAGGATAGAAATGTACAAGTAAAATAAATAAATAAATAAATAAATAGAGTAATAAATATGTACAACCATATATACATATATACAGGTGCTGTGGGGAAGGGAAGGAGGTAAGATGGGGGGATGGAGAGGGGGACGAGGGGGAGAGGAAAGAAGGGGCTCAGTCTGGGAAGGCCTCCTGGAGGAGGTGAGCTCTTAGCAGGGCCTTGAAGGGAGGAAGAGAGCTAGCTTGGCAGATGGGCAGACGGAGGGCATTCCAGGCCCGGGGGATGACGTGGGCCGGGGGTCGATGGCGGGACAGGCGAGAGCGAGGTACAGTGAGGAGATTAGTGGTGGAGGAGCGGAGGGTGCGGGCTGGGCAGTAGAAGGAGAGAAGGGAGGTGAGGGAGGTGCATCTCCTACCGCTGCACTGTGTCCACCCTCACCAACTCTGTGATCCCTCTCTCTGATCATAATCTTCTCACCTGCCTCCTCACTCACACTCCTTTCCCCTGTAAATCCGTATTACTCCCTCACAGAGATCTCCGCTCTCTGGACCCCACCCATCTTTCGGAGCGCCTCACACCCCACCTCGCCGCCCTCTCCTCTCTACCCAGTCTTGATGATCAGATTACTGCTCTCAACTCTACCCTTTCTACTCAGCTAGACTCGCTCACTCCCCTTTCCCTTCGCCGCTCTCGCACCACTAACCCACAGCCCTGGATCACTGCCACTGTCCGCCTCCTTCGCTCTTATGCTCGAGCTGCCGAACGCTGCTGGCGAAAGTCTAAACACCATGCCAACCTCGTTCACTTCAAGTTTATCCTTTCCTGCCTTAACTCAGCCCTCTCTTCTTCCAGACAAAACTATTTCTCCTCCCTTATTGACACCCATGCCCATCACCCCCGCCAGCTCTTCCGTACATTCAACTCCCTTCTCAGGCCCCCGGTTCCTCCCCCTCCTCCTTCCCTCACCCCCAACGATCTGGCCTCCTACTTCATTAACAAAATTAAATCCATCAGGTCCGACCTCCCCAAAGTCTCTTCCCCCCTTTCTCCAACCCCCCGGCTCTCAACACTCTCTGCTACTCTCCCATCCTTCCCAGCGGTATCCTCAGAGGAACTCTCCTCCCTCCTCTCAAGTGCTACTCTGGCCACCTGTGCTTCTGACCCCATTCCCTCTCATCTTATGAAATCTCTCGCTCCATCCCTTCTCCCCTCCTTAACTTCCATCTTCAACCGCTCACTCTCCACTGGTTCCTTCCCCTCTGCCTTCAAACATGCCCATGTCTCTCCCATCCTAAAAAAACCCTCTCTTGACCCCACCTCACCTTCTAGTTATCGTCCCATATCCCTCCTACCATTCCTTTCCAAACTCCTTGAACGAGTTGTCTACACGCGCTGCCTAGAATTCCTCAACAACAACTCTCTCCTCGACCCCCTCCAGTCTGGCTTCCGTCCCCTTCATTCCACGGAAACTGCCCTCTCAAAGGTCACCAATGACCTCCTGCTTGCCAAATCCAACGGCTCATACTCTGTCCTAATCCTCCTCGACCTCTCAGCTGCCTTTGACACTGTGGACCACCCCCTTCTCCTCAACACGTTATCTGACCTTGGCTTCACAGACTCCGTCCTCTCCTGGTTCTCCTCTTATCTCTCCGGTCATTCTTTCTCAGTCTCTTTTGCAGGCTCCTCCTCCTCCTCCCATCCTCTTACTGTGGGGGTTCCCCAAGGTTCAGTGCTTGGTCCCCTTCTGTTCTCAATATACACTCACTCCCTTGGTGACCTCATTTGCTCCCACGGCTTCAACTATCATCTCTACGCTGATGACACCCAGATCTACATCTCTGCCCCTGCTCTCTCCCCCTCCCTCCAGGCTCGCATCTCCTCCTGCCTTCAGGACATCTCCATCTGGATGTCCGCCCGCCACCTAAAGCTCAACATGTCGAAGACTGAGCTCCTTGTCTTCCCTCCCAAACCTTGTCCTCTCCCTGACTTTCCCATCTCTGTTGACGGCACTACCATCCTTCCCGTCTCACAAGCCCGCAACCTTGGTGTCATCCTCGACTCCGCTCTCTCATTCACCCCTCACATCCAAGCCGTCACCAAAACCTGCCAGTCTCAGCTCCGCAACATTGCCAAGATCCGCCCTTTCCTCTCCATCCAAACCGCTACCCTGCTCATTCAAGCTCTCATCCTATCCCGTCTGGACTACTGCACTAGCCTTCTCTCTGATCTCCCATCCTCGTGTCTCTCTCCACTTCAATCCATACTTCATGCTGCTGCCCGGATTATCTTTGTCCAGAAACGCTCCTGGACATATTACTCCCCTCCTCAAAAACCTCCAATGGCTACCGATCAATCTGCGCATCAGGCAGAAACTCCTCACCCTGTGCTGATTAGATTACAATGCTGTTTCCTAAAGTGTTTTCTGCTTCTTGGGCTTTTACTTGATTAACCTTCCTTTAGTTGAATAAGTGTTCATTACCTTTTTTAATGGAAAAAGAAATGCCTATGTGATTTGTGACAGGATAGCCACATTAATAACAACGTTATCAGGACAGGGGGTGATATTCCTTTCAAAATACTATCAATGTAAAGCATTGTATAAATTATACTGTACCTATGGCTCCAATGTGTACAGCAACTCCATGGACTTTTCATAGTGACACTTCATAGTTCTCCATAGCATGGAGCACACTCATGTTCTGCATTACTCTTATTTACTGAGCAAGTCAGAAACCAGGAGCTCTTTATACCTTCTATCAGAATAGGGGATTTTGCAAATTATCATCTCTATTCTCCTAACATTTACTTAAGCTGCTATTTTCCTAAAATTTAAGTATCCTGTTATTTGAGCATCTAAAGTAAAATTTTAATGAAAATTCAATTGGCATAGAAGAAAGCACAATCTTCAGGGAATTATTCCAAATTGCTTTGGTTCCATAGTGACAGAGTATGCCCAGATGTGCATTACTGACCTACAAGGGATCTAGGGGACAACTTTTTTGGAAGTGAATCCATTCTTTCAGGTCCTCAGAATTCCCATTTGGAAGGGCAATGGAAAGTGCTGGAAAGACTTTGAGCCTAATAATTGCAAAGAGTTTATCTCCCCCAGTTTAGAAAATGAATTCCAGTTCATTGGCAGAAAAAAGAAATCCCCACATTTCGAATGTGCAGTGAACATCTCAGAAAAAAACCCAAACTGGGAGAAAAATATTTAAATGTTGCATGAACATATGAAAATGTTGCATCATTGATTATAATCAATTTATATATGAGACCTTAGCCTACCCTTCAATTATTGGCTTGGAAACAGATTCTCCATTGGCCTTTTGTCAATTATGACATAAATGATATAAATTCCAATAAATTGGAATTGTAGATGAGTAAAGAAGTAGCACCTTAAAATCCTGCTTAATTTCTCCTACCCTTAGAATTCTGAGTCCAGGGTGAATCAGTGAAGGGTCCAATCTATTTTCTATCTAACCCAATCAATACTTAGCCCTGTGCTTGGCATATAGTTGGTGCTTAGTAAATATTATTACTGTGATTATTGCCATTGCTACTATTAGGTGTTTTTTTTTTAGAAATTTGGACTTAGATTTGAATCAGCATATTCATATTCTTGTCCCAGTTCTTAACTAGTTTGAGTTGGTAGTTTCCAAACGGTAGAATTTATATATGCTCAAAAGCAGACTTGAATTATATCTCCTTGGGAAACACTGAAAAAATTCCTAGAGTAGTATGTCATTTGTCTTGAATGCAGCTGTATGTTAACAAAGAACATCAATCTGTGACAAATCAATTAATTAAATAATAGTATTTACTCAGCCTCTCCTATGAATGGATGCCTTGTCGTGGCAGGAGAGTTTGCATACGCTGATGAAGCTTAGAGCTATGCCATATAGGGCTACCCATAATGGAAAAGTTTCAACCAAAGTGTCAAAGCTGATTCACCTGTGCTGGACAGGTGTGGAATCGCAAAGAGTCAAGTGATCAAAATGTTGATCAAAGACAATGGCAGAAACTCAAGTTTTTACTGTGCAGAAGGTGGTAATGGTAAATCACTTCCATGTCTTTACCAAGAATACTCTGTGGATACACATACCAGAACGACTTCATGACAGAGGGTGTGTCCATGGAGTTGCTATGGGTCAGAAATGACTTGACAGCATTTGAAAAAGAAATGTATTGTGTGCTTAACTATTTTCAGAAGACTCCACTAAGTGATTGGGAAAGTACGATAGGCAGCTATAATTCCTGCCTTCAAGGAGCTCATATCTAGTGGGGGAGTTAAACAAATTGATTTATAGCTAGGGGAAGCAGCAGAGTGTAAAGCTGTGTACATAACTGTTCTGGGGATGGGGTGGGATTCAAAGTGCTTAGGGGGTATGGGCACAAATGCATAAATTGGTCAATTAATCAATGGTATTTATGGAGCACTTACTTTGTGCAGAGCACTGCACTAGGTGTACAGGAGAGTACAATATGACAGAGTTGGTACTCATTTTCCCTGCATGATGCAGAAAGGAGAAAAAATAGAATGTGGAGATGAGGGATTAGTCATGGATGGTTTCCTGGAGGAGACGCAATATAATACGTATGGCTTAGAAAATGGGGAAGTGCTTGTCTATCGAATATAAAAGAGGAGGGAGTTTCAGTCAGCAAGGGAGGGCAGTAGAAAGGGGATGCCAACAAGACAAAATTGAGACCCAATAAAATAGGTTGGAATTAGAGTGAAGTGTGATGGTTAGCTTTCAGTGGGAGAAGAGTGAAGATAGGAGGAAGGAAAGAACTAAATGAATGCCTTAAAGCCGATACCGGGGAGTTTCTGCTTGGTGTGGAGATGGAATGGAAACCTTTGGAAATTTCCGAGGAGTGGGTAGATGTGTGCAGAGCATTTTTTCTGTTTTTACAAAAAATGATTTAGGAAGTAGAGTGAAGTACATACTGGAGAGGGGCGAGCCTGGAGCCAGGGAGGTCAGCAAGGAGGTTGAGGCAGTAATCAAGATAGACAATGACATATGGTGTCTCTAGAATGGTAGCAGTTTTGATAAAGGGGAAGGAGTGGATTCTAGAAACACTGTAAAAATATAACTAATAGGATTTGCTGATAAGACTGCATATGTACGTTGAAGTGCATGGCCTTATCCTACACATATCAAAGAATGCAGATTTGTGACACATAGAAGATGGAAGTGTCATTTACAGTGATGCAAAGGTTTTGGGGAGAAGAGAGTTTGGGTAGTAAGGTGAGTTGAGTTTTCAAAGTTAACTTTGAACTGTTGGTTGAACACCCATGTCGAGCTGTCCTAATGACAGGAAGAAATGTATTACTGCGGAGAAGAGAGGTCAGAGTTGGAGAGGTAGATTTGGGAAGCAACTTTAATTAGAGATGGGAGTTGAAGTTGTGGGTGCAAATGTCCTCCACAAGGGAGTCCCTCCCCAGAACTGAGCATTGAGAGACTCCCACAGTTAGAGGGTACGAGGCAGAGGAGGAGCTGGCAAAAAAGAACGAGAATGAGCAGCCAAAGAGATAGGAAGAGAACCAGGAGAGGGCACTGCCAGTGAAGTGTTTCAAACACTAATAGTGAAGATAGTATTTCCCAGAGAAATGTGGTCCACAGTTTTAAAGGCAGCACAAAGATCTAGGAGGATTAGAATGGAACAGATATCAATGCATATGGCAAGAAGGATATCATTGTTGACTCTAAAGAGAGGACTTTCAGTAGAGTGGAGGGAGTGGAAGCCAGATCAGTAGAGATTAAGGAGAAAATTGGAGGAGAGGATGTGGAGGCAGTGGGTGTAAAAAACTCACTTTAGTTGTTTGGAAAGGGATAGTAGGAGGGAGATGGGATAACTGGGGGTGGAGGCGGGGGAGTGCAATGGGGTTAATGTAGAGTTCTTTAAGATAGGGGAATACATGGGCATGTTTGAAAGCAGTGGGGAAAGAGCCATTGGAGAGTGATTTATATTTTATGACCATCATGTCTTTGATAATTACATAATCTATGGCATATATTCTAGCTTTATATAAACTGTTGGTTTATTTTTTCATCATTTATCAAAAGCAATCAATTATGAATAGAGTAGCTATTCTAGCTGGGAACATTTTTGATCTGTTGTCTTTTATCAAATCTACAGTCAATGGGAGAGATTTTCCACCAGACAACTCCTAAATTGAAAAGAGATTACAGAATTACTTCGCTGATTTATAGAATGCATCCCATTTTAATACATGATACTTACTAAAGCTTCTCTCACAAAGAACTGATAATTATTAAATAAATTCAGGGTATCAAATATAGATTATAAATGTGTGGTGCTCACACAGTAACAATAACCTAGAACATTAGTCAAATGAAACCTAAACAAGCTACTTATAACCCAAAGAAAAATGGAAAAATCAGTCAACCTGCTTTTACAAAGAATCTGTTCAAAAACTAGGCTGCAAATATTTTATATTAAATGTACATGCAGTCACTGGCATTTCAAACCATAAACCACTGCATTTGAAAAACTGTGAAAACTTTGGAGATGATGTCCTTATAGCCAAGTTGGTTCCATATTTTAAAGGCCTGATATCTAGAGAAGAGGGAAAATTGCTGTTTCATGATCATTTCGGTTTTTTTTATCTTTAAATGGGTCAAAGAAATCGACACACAGACAAGGAGAAACAAGGGAAGAATCCTAGCCCGTGATAACCGATAGTGCCTCAGCCCTGTATGATCACCAAGGAAGAATAGTTCAGCATTGCATTTATCTTAGTCCAGCATGAATGAATCTCTGATGTTCGTAGAGTTCAACCAGACTTTGGGTTTTACAGAGACAGTTTTGGTGCATGTCTGGTGTCCAGGTGTTACTCCATTAGATAAGAGACCCCTAATCCACCCTGGATTTCTCCTAATTCTTTCATAAACTACTGGGAATTTTCAGAGTTAACAATAACTTCCATGCAGGCACCTATTGCTATTCTGAAGAAACTAAGAAAGGTACTGTACCTTGCTATCCTGCAGGTCTATCTGATAAAATTCACATTTGGAACTTTAATGACTGCAGTAAATAGTTGTGCAACACTTTACTCCAGAAAGATCATAGAGCTTATAACAGTGATTAAATAGTGCTGAATTCCTACTAGAACAGCTGCATATGCTTTGACTGGAATTGTAATTAAAATCATTCAGGTATCTATAAAAGTTGATGTCTTTCATCTTCCTCTGAATTCACTGAATTCAAATTGTGCCTTAATTATTAAAGAAAGAAGGCAAACTACTAGTGTGAACTGACTTCCTTTTGTAAATCCTAAAATTGGAGCATTGGACAGAATAAAATGAGGATCTGTTGTCTTGAAGAACATTCAAAGTGTAGGATGTTTTGAACAATCCAGAGTGTTTCAACCAAACCAATTCCAAGGAAGAAGACACCCATCTCTGATACTGTGAGTTTTCTTCTCAGTCCTGAATTTATTTGTTATGGTATGTTATGTTCCAGGCACTGTACTAAGTGCTGGGACAGATGCAAGATAATCAGATTGGACACAGTCTCTGTCTCACGTAGGGCTGATAGGGAACATGTCCACCAACTCAGTTGTACTATACTCTCTCAAGTGCTTAGTTCAGTGCTCTGCACATAGTAATCATAATAATCATAGAAATGAGAAGCAGTGTGGCTCAGTGGAAAGAGCCCGGGCTTTACAGTCAGAGGCCATGGATTCAAATTCCAGTTCTGCCACTTGTCAGCTGTGTGACTTTGGGCAAGTCACTTATCTTCTCTGGGCATCAGTTACCTCATCTGTAAAATGGGGATGAAGACTGTGAGCCCCATATGGGACAACCTGATCACCTTGTAACCTCCCCAGTGCTTAGAACAATGCTTTACACATAGTAAGTGCTTAATAAATGCCATTATTATTATTATTATAATCACTCAATAAATATGATTGGTTGGTAGGGCTCACAGTCTTAATACCCATTATACAAATGAGATAACTAAGACACAGAGAAGTTAAATAACTTGCCTAAGGTCACACTGTAGACAAGTGGTGGAGCCAGGATTAGAATCTGGGTCCTCAGATACCCAGTCCCATGCTCTTTCTGCTAGGCCAAACTCTTTTTAAAAAATTGTCCCATGACAATTAGTAACACGTGAAATGAGAGCCTATTTTGGACAATTTTCCACTAGAAACTGGTAATAAGCCACTTTCATTCATTCATTCATTCAATTGCATTTACTGAGCACTTACTGTGTGCTTGGGTGAGTACAATATAACAAAAAACAGACAGATTCCCTGCCCACAGAGTTTAGTTTCCTTTCACATCAATCACTAGTCAGCAATGCCTTTTCAGCAGCTAACAATTTTAGCCTCTGCAAAACTACGGTTTGAAGTATCATTTCCCATAGCCTCTTATATTCACCAGGCATTTAAGACATTCTAACCTATTTGGAATATTGTTTTTATAAACTTCTCCAAGGTTTTATCCCAAACTGTCATTTGGTTTTTAATACTTTTTGAATGACCATTATAAATAATAATGGTATTTGTTAAGTGCTCCCTGTGTGCCAAGCACTGAACCAATCACTAGAGTACATACAATCAATCTACCTATGGTATTTAGTGATCACTTACTACATGCACAGCACTTTTCTAAGCACTTGGGAGAGTACAACAGAACTGGCAGACACGTTCCCCATCCACAATGAGTTTACAGTCTACAGGATCAAGTAGGACCAATATGCAACATTATGCAATTGTTTCGGGGTGGGGCTTGAGATTGAGAAATCTGAAGAGGTTATTATCAGGAAACAGGTTTGCTAGCAGGACCTTCGTGTCATCCGCCAAGTCTGAGAAGATGTCCTGAATGAGATAGTTTTGAAGAGTTTTGAATGAAAAGGCAAAGGTACTTGACATAGAGACAGGAATAGGGGCTGAGAGAAGCAAGTTGGTTTGATGAATCCTCCATTTTGTGATTTTCAAAATGTAACCAATCCAAATTTCAAGGAATTGTCAGATTTTATCCCTAAAACAAAGAATTTGGGACTTTGTCAGCACCGTCTGAGCCATTTCCACCCACGGTCTTCATCATCAATGGTATGCATTGAGTGCTTACTATGTGCAGAGCACTGTACTATGTCCTTGTGATAGTATAATACAACAAAGTTGGTCGTCCCAGTGCAGTATGGTATTTTTTTTTCATTCTCTTGACTACAATAATAGCACCACTAAAATTTTGGAGATATGGCTATTCATAACCTAATTCTGCAGCACAAACACTATGAAATCTACTGTGCTGCTTCATCATGGTTGTTATGCATTTGTCCTTGAAAGGAAACCAGTCTCAGGAGATATTTCAGGCATTTAAAAACATTCCCTCCCAATCAAACTCACACCAGTGAACTTCCTAAGTTCTGATTTTAAATTAAATGGAACTTGCAAATGGGCCCAGGAGACTCTCTCTCTCCCCTTTGGAGAAATTATAAATGTGTTCTAAATGTGAAAGTTCCCACAAGACATTGCCAAAACACGGTACTTGGCTGCAGATCAAGGGACAGAACATTACGTAAACTTACCATCCTCCCCCCTACTTCACTGTGGGATTTGTGATATGTATAAAAAGTATTTATGAATCCACTTTTGACTTAAAGAAATGACTCTAAACCCTGAATTCCTATCTTTAAACAGTGATTAGTAATCTTATAGTGAGCACAAGTGAGATGATGATGTTGCTCGCCACTTGACTTGAATGTTCCCATGCTGAGAAAAAATAGCCACTTGACATGCTGTAGCACTGATTGATGATAACTCAGTATGTTACAATGAGTTCACATTTTTCATCGAGTGCCCATCATTAAGATCCATGATCCAGGGGTTGAGGGTGGAAGGGAAGCATCCTAACGAATAGTTATCATCAGCCTAATAGAACTTTGTCAATTACCACTGTAATTCTGCAGTTATTTGTCCAAATCTCCAATACCAAATCTAAAGACTTAAAATCCACAATCTCCCCTTTGAACCAAGGGGGTGCACATGAAAGGTGAGTCTCGGGAGAAGTGCCCTTCTCTCTTTCATTCTCTCACAATTCCCTCACCCCTGATGGGTTGAGACTGGAGAGGGAAGAAAAATCTTAAAACTGCAGCAGCCAAACTCTCAGACTAAGCAGCTTCCAGGAACAAGAGTTGCTGTACCCAATTCCCTGGGGCCTTGGGTACCCTCTTGGAAGAAGCAGTATGGCCTAGGAGATAGATCTCGGGCCTGGGATTCGGAAAGACCTGGGTTCTAATCCCGGATCCGCCACTTGTCTGCTGTGTAACCTTCGACAAGCAACTTAATTTCTCTGGGCCTCAGTTTCCTCATCTGTAAAATGGCGATTAAGACTGTGAACCCCACCTTGAACATGACTGTCCAACCTCACCTGCTTCATTCATTCAATCAAATTTACTGAGTGCTTACTGTGTACAGAGCACTGTACTAAGCTTTAGGGAGAGTACAACAATAAGCAGGCATGCTCAGGAAGATGGACATATGGACCAGAGGACAAGACTGTCCACCGGGGAATGTACGTGCATGTGTTTTCCTCTGCTGACCCAGCTCCTTGGGAGGTTTCGTGTCGTCCCTCCACGGGACGGAGAGGCCACTCTGGCAGGGGAAGGGGGTAGGAGGACTGTGGTCCATCGGCCCCCTCATCATCTGCTCCTCAGTGGAACAAACAGGAAAACACCTGCATGCAGCTCCTTTCTAGACCTCCAACCCTCTTTCCAGGCCTCCAACCCTCTGGTCTCAGTGCCGCGGTGGACAGAGGAGACAACAAAAAAGCTCGTGTTCATTTTCTATTAATTTAAAAATAAGGACCAAACAGAAATCTCCAAGGGCCAGCAGCGGTCCGGGGCAAGGGCAACCATGGGAGCGCTACAGCCACTACCTCTAGACTGGAAGCTCATTGTGGGCAGGGAATGTATCTGTTATATTGTCCTATTGTACTCTTGACAGTGCTTAGTACAGTGCTCTGCACATAGTAAGCGCTCAATAAATACTACTGACTGCCAGGCCCAGCGGGGCCGCACCCATGCCTCCACTGAGGCTGTGTGGGCAAGGGCAGAGGGTGAGTTATGATTGTGCCACATTCCTGGTGAGGGAAGCAGGCACCATGTTAGGATAAAATTCAACACCTTTAATAATAATGATAGTATTTGTTAAGCACTTACTATGTGCCAAGCACTGTTCTAAGCACTGGGAGGGATACAAGGTAATCAGGTTGTCCCACATAGGGCTCACAGTCTTAATCCCCATTTTACAGATGAGGGAACTGAAGCACAGAGAAGTTAAGTGACTTGCCCAAAGTCACACAGCTGACAAGTGGTGGAGCCAGGGTTAGAACCCATGACCTCTAACTCCCAAGCCCATGCTCTTTCCACTGAGCCACACTAGGGATTGGTAGAACCAATAGATGCCCAGACAAATTTGTAATCCAACCAGGTGTACCTCTTATGCAAATTGCACAGCAAGGACCTGAAATAATAATATTAAGTGTTTACACTGTGCAAAGTATTATGCTCAGCTCTGGAGAAAATATGAGGACATTAAGACTTGTCCCCGGCTCCTAGCTCATAAAGGACTCATAACCTAAAGAGAATTAGGGGAAGCAATATGGTCTAGTAGAAGGGCCCAATCCTAGGACTCGCAGGATCTGGATTCTAACCCTGATTCTGTCACTGCTCTGCTGTGGGACCTCTGGCAAATCACCTAACCTCTCTGTGACTCAGTAACCTCCTCTGTAAAATGGTGATTAAAATTATGAGCCCCATGTGGGACATGGACTGTGTCCAACTTGATTAACCTGTATCTACCCCAGCACTTAGTATAGTGTATTAGTACGGTAAGCAATTAAAAAAATCCATTTAAAAAAATAGAGCAGTTTTCAAAATCATGGCTTAGTGGCAAGACCCCAGGCTTGGGAGTCAGAAGACATGGGTTCTAATTCTGGCTCCGCCACTTATCTGCTATGTGATCTTGGGCAAGCTATTTAACTTCTCTGTGCCTCAGTTACCTCATTTGTAAAATGGGGATTAAGACTGTTAGCCCCGCGTGGGACAACCTGCTTACCTTGTAGCTACATCAGTGCTTAGAACAGTGCTTGGTACATATTAAGTGCTGAACAAATACCATAATTATTATTATTCCTGAGAAATCTTCTGCTCCCTTTGTGATTTTTCCTATATATTGCAATACTTTTCCTTAGGAATTCCACTTATATGTTGACAGTTCTCATAATGACCACAATGCAACTGGGAGGAGGGGAGAAAGGGAAGAAACGGAATAGAGAGGGAAAAGTATATTGGACAATGGGAAGGAGGAGAGAAAGAAAACAGATTCTTAAAAAGCTCACATCCTTACTGCATTTGAAGGGAATGTCTTCAGGGTGATAACACTGGATCACTGGATCAAATCATTCATGGATCAATCAATCAATCATATTTATTGAGTGCTTACTTTGTGCAGAGCACTGTACTAAGCGCTTGGGAAGTACAAGTTGGCAACATATAGAGACAGTCCCTACCCAACAGTGGGCTCACAGTCTAAAAGGATGGATATGTATATAAGTGTTGAGGGGCTGAGGGAAGTGTGAACAAAGGACCAAATCCAAGTTCAAGTGTGACACAAAAGGGAGTGGGAGAAGAGGAAATGAGGGCAGAGTCACAAAAGGGCTCCTGGAGGAGATGTGCCTTCCATAAGGCTTTGAAGGTAAGAAGTGTAATTAATAGTCTCTCAGATATGAAGAGGGAGAGTGTTCCAGGCCAGTGGCAGGTTGTGGGTGAGAGGTTGGTGGCAAGATAGAAGAGATGGAGTTACAGTAAGTAGGTTGGCAGTAGAGCAATGAAGTGTACAGGTGAGCTGTAGTAGGAGAGCAGGTAAGGTAGGAGAGAGACAGGTGATTGAGTGCTTTAAAACTGATGGTAAGACACTTCTATTTGATGCACAGGTGGATGAGCAACCATGGAGGTTCTTGAAGAGTGGGGAAGGATGGACTGAATGTTTTGGAGGTCTTGTCAATCTTTAGAAAATTGAGAAGGTCACTGCTGTACTTGAGACTTCTGAGGCCATTGTTCTGAGCTATGAGGAGCCTGAAATCCTGCTACTCCTTTCATGTCATCATCTTCGTCTCTCATGTATTTATTCACCTTTCATTCAGTGTCTATTGCCAACCCCTCACCACTTCCTCATTCTTAGATTGTGAGATACTTGGTGGAGGAGAGGAGGGGAGGGTGGCACAGGAACTATGTCTATATCTCATCCATGCATTTCTTTCCCAGGACTTAATGGAGTTCTTTGCACATGGTGAACACTAAATGAATACTGTTTCTTCTAACAGGATGTGCCAAGGGTTTTGGACTGGGTGAAGGGGAATGAAACCCCAGTAACTCCTTTAAAGGAGACTAAAAATCCAATGAGGGAAGCAGAAACACAAATAAATGATCAATCAATCAGTGGTATTTATGGAGCACTTACTGTATGCCGAGCACTGAATTAAGACCTTGGGAGAGTACAATATAACAGGGTTGGTAAACACAATCCCTGCTCACAAGGAACTTTCAGCCTACAGGGAGACGGTAAAGAATGATAAATACATGCAGCATAATACCATAGCATAATAATGATGGTATTTGTTAAGTGCTTACTATGTGTCAGGCACTGTACTAAGTGCTGGGGTAGATACAAGTGAATCGGGTGGGACACAGTCCCTGTCCCACGTGGGGCTCACAGTCTTAATCCCCATTTTACAGATGAGGGAACTGAGGCCCAGAGAAATGAGTGGCTTGCCCAAGGTAACACAGCAGACAAGAGGCAGAGTCAGGATTAGAACCCATGACCTTCTGACTCCCAGGCCGATTCTCTATCCACTAAGCCATGCTGCTTTCCACATATACAACACACATATAACCAATCAATCGATCAATTGAATTTATTGAGGATTTACTTTGTGCAGAGAGCTGTAGTAAGTGCTTGGGAGAGTAATAATAATAATAATGGCATTTATTAAGTGCTTATTATGTGCAAAGCACTGTTCTAAGCACTGAGCACTGTTCTAAGCACTGAGAGTACAGTATAACAAGAGTTGGTTGACATGATCCCTGCCCACAAGGAGCCTAGATGGGGAGAACCATAATCAAAATGCCAGAAAATGATGATTTTCACCCTGTGGCAGTGCAGTGATAGACTCATAAGCACTAAATACCGGAGGAGCTGGGAAAGATACTAAGGTTTGTGCTGATGCCACACATTCTCAGCCTTGTGGCTATCTTTCCGACTTTGTTCAGTGCCAACCCCAATATAGTCAACTGGGCTTTGAGACTTGCTTTTCTTCTCATTTTCAAACCAAGGAGAGGGTGGGAGAGCCTGCCCAAAGTGCAGTAAATTGAAAACAGGACTATATGGAACCCCTTCCAGAATTGACTGACAATGAATAGGGAACAAATTGGGAGGAGGATGAAGAAAAAAGGAAGAGGTTTGGGATTAGGACAGGATGAACAGTCTTCAAAATCCATAGCGTTCCCCTAGCAAAAACTGAAAGATGCCTTGGGTTGACGACGGGCTCCAAGGTTAGGCTGACTAGGTTTTGAAAGAGGAAAAATATGACTATGGAAATGTTCCAGGAGAGATTTGACAACCCAGCAGCCACGATATCAAAATTACAATTCCTTCCCTAAAACTAGTTACAATGGCACAACGATTTGAAATCTTGTACTTTTCTGATTAAGCCATGATCTTATTACCTAAAGCGTATTTAAATTTTAGACCCTGGTTTCAGCTTTTTGCCATCTGTATATATGCATATGTGTTTGTATGTATTTATTACTCCATTTATTTATTTTATTTGTACATATTTATTCTATTTATTTTATTTTATTAATATGTTTTGTTTTGTTCTCTGCCTCCCCCTTCTAGACTGTGAGCCCACTGTTGGGTAGGGACCGTCTCTATATGTTGCCAATTTGTACTGCTTAGTACAGTGCTCTGCACACAGTAAGAGCTCAATAAATATGATTGAATGAATGAATGATGATTTAACATCTGAAGTTGTGAAGTCTGGTAAAAATGTGAAAGTACAACAGAAGAAAGATTCACATTCCCTGCTTTCAAAGCATTTATAATCTAATGGGGAGAAGCTTCCCAAGTGTAGTTATAGAAAGGCCTTATTTCCCAGGACCAAATATTTGCATGAACCTCCCCACTTCTGTTTTGTCAAGCATCAGAAAAGATATTTCCCTAATTTGAAACTAAAGCTATGTAAAATTTCTCCACTTTTACGCTTCTCTATTGAAAAATTAATAAAAATGACCCTGAGGTGCTTTGCAAAAATAAAGTAGCTACATAGATAATGATATTCTGTCATGTAAGTGCATACATATTATTTATCTGATTTATTACAAGCTGTAGCCTGTACCATTAGGCTTCAGGGCACAGTAATAATTAAAATGGTACATGGTTAAGGAGGTGAAATAATTTTAAAATTCAGAATATAGCAAAAAGGCAGAAAAAGTTAGCATTTTCACATGGACAGGACTGCCTGAAAACCTGCTACAAGTCGGCCTTACGTTTACAGAATAATTGCTACTTTCCTCCAACACATGCCATAAAGAGATAAGAGAATTTTCACTCACTGTTCTGATTCCTTCCCATATTATAGGCAAAATGTTTAACTTCAGGTCAATGATTCTAATCTGAGTGAGTCTTCTAGGAAACTAGAGGGCCATACTGGATTAATTAACACTCAGTTTTGATGTTTCACTAGGTCTTCCGTTGGGCCTGTTAGCATCGATTATCTCCTTTGTTGCTCAAGACACAAATAGGGCCAGTGGAGCATTCTCATAAGAACCTTCATTCTTTCATTTGACCACAGAGATTGGCAGTTTGGAAAGATTTTACAAAACCACTGCTCCTTAAGAAC
Source organism: Tachyglossus aculeatus (assembly GCF_015852505.1). Classification (NCBI taxonomy): domain Eukaryota; kingdom Metazoa; phylum Chordata; class Mammalia; order Monotremata; family Tachyglossidae; genus Tachyglossus; species Tachyglossus aculeatus. The sequence goes on from NC_052072.1 coordinate 59,868,584, forward strand.
TCCAATAACATTCCTCATATTTGGCAGTGAATGCAAGGAGGCTTCTACGCCATTACTTTAACAGACAAATTGGCATGATAAATTTCCAAAGAGCTAGCTTTAGCAGCAGATGTGATTCATCTTGAGCATGAAGCTTACCATGGGCAGAGAATGTGCCTGTTTATTGTTGCAGTGCTCTGCACGCAGTAAGTGCTCAGTAAATATGATTGAGTGACTGACTTCCCGATTGGCCTGGAGTTTACTAGATTGTAAATCATTGTCGGAAAGGCCTGTTCTGCTCTGTACTGCCTCTTCACCATGCCACAGCTAAACTCCAGGGATTGTTTTAAAGGCTTGAGGTCAACCTGAAGTCAATCAGTATTCATCATCTGATTATCTTTTATCCACCTCAGTGGTTAGTTCGGTGCTGGGCACCTAGTAAGCGCTTAAGTACCACAATTATTATCAATTAATCACTCAAGTAATCATATTTAATAATAATAATTATTGTATTTGATTAGCACTTAGTGGGGTGAATACAAGCAAATTGGGTTGGACAAGGTCCCTGTCCCACGTAGGGCTCACAGTCCCAATCCCCATTTTACAGATGACGTAACTGAGGAACAGGGAAGTAATGTGACCGGCCCAAGGTCATGTAGCAAACAAGTGGTGGAGCCATGATTAGAACCCATGACGTTTTAACTTCCAGACCCATAATCTAATCATTTGAGCACTTCATTTATTCATCATTATTATTGAGCGCTTACTGGGTGCCACACACTGTACTAAGCACTTGGGCAAATATGAAATAATAAGGTGATACAACCCCTGCCCTTGGGGAGCTTACAGTCTAATGAAGGTGATGCTGTTGGGAACATAATATGGACTATACACTGTAAGCCCAGTGTGGGCAGGGATTGTCTCTCTTTAATGCTGACTTGCAGTTTCCAAGCACTTTTAGTGCTCTGCACACAAGTGCTCAGTGAGTACGATTGAATGAACATGGGATAATGGGCTTTTTTTTTTTTTTTTTACTTTTAATGCTTCTTTCATTGTGTTCCTTTTCTGCTACATGGACATAGAGCATTAAGTTAATGAGTGCTAAAATGAGAAAACATTTCCTATATGGAAATGTAAAGTGCATTAATGCATTCACGAGATCCAGAAAATTGATGAAAATGACATAAATATAGTTTAAAACAGTGATATAAAATATGTCACAGGACCTATTTGCAATGTAAATGTAAATGAATAAATTATTGCAAGTTAAGATTTGGCAAAATAACCCTAAAACTTGTTCTAAGGAACTAAATAGCTACATGGATCTAATGCTTAAGGGAGAACAAACAGCCATGAAATGGGCTCTTAATCTCTCTGTTCTAGTCAAAATCCTTCAACAAGGGAAGGAGAGAGGAAGGAGACAGAGGGAAATAAGAAGGATTTTTGAGCCAAGGTAAACTTTGTCCACTCAGAAAACCCAGATCATTAGTGGGAAGTCAAGGAGCACCAGAAGAAATGAGGACATTAAAACTGAATAGCACTATCATAAAAGACTAATAATAATAATAATAATGGCATTTATTAAGCACTTACTATGTGCAAAGCACTGTTCTAAGTGCTGGGGAGCTAACAAGATGATCAGGTTGTCCATGGGGGGCTCACAGTTTTAATACCCATTTTACAGATGAGGTAGCTGAGGCACAGAGAAGTGAAGTGACTTTCCCAAAGTCACACAGCTGACAATTGGCAGAGCAGGGATTTGAACCCATGATCTCTGACTCCAAAGCCTGGGCTTTTTCCACTGAGCCATGAAGAGAATCATTCATTAATTCATTCAATCGTATTTATTAAGCACTTACCGTGTGAAAAGCACTGTACTAAGTGCTTGGGAAGTACAAGTCGACAACATAACAGTAGGTCCCTGAGATTGAGCAAGACAATACAGATTTATATAGACAATATAGTATACTATCTATTGAAATGATCCTAAATGATTTATGGTACAATGGTTCTATATTATAATCCATGATAATATAATAAGTGTATATATGCTCCACTTCCATTTTCTTCAAGGCTCAGTTCTGGGTTCCCCCTCTATTCTCCATCTATGCCCACTCACTTGGAGAACTCATTCACTCCCATGGCTTCAACTACCACCTCTACCCGGATGATTCCCAAATCTATATCTCCAGCTCTGATCTCTCTCCTCCTCCTGCCTTCAGAACATCTCTTCTTGGCTGTTCCCCTGACACTTCAAACTTAACATGTCCAAAACAGAGTTCCTTATCTTTCCACCCAAACCCTGTCCTCCCTCTGAATTTTCCATCACTGTAGATGGCACCACCATCATCCCTATCTCACAAGTCTGTAACCTTGGCATTATCCTTGACTCATTGCTCTTTTTTTTTTTGTATTTTGAGCACTTACTGTGTGTTAGGCGCTATACTAAGCATTGTAGGAGATGCAAATTTATCAGGTTGGACACAGGCCATGTCCCACATGGGGCTCACAGTAATAATCCTCATTTTACAGATGAGGTAACTGAGGCACAGAGAAGTTAAGTAACTTGCCCAAGGTCACACAGCAGACAAGTGGCAGTGCAGGGTTTAGAACCCAGGTCCTTTTGACTCCCAGTCCCATTCTCTATCCACTAGCCCAAGCTGCCTCTTCTCATTCAACCCACATATTCAATCTGTGATCAAATCCTGTCAGTTGGACTTCATAACATTGCTAAAACCCATTCGTTCTTCTCCGTAAAACCTACTATCATGTTAATGACGATGATATTTATTAAGAGCTTACCATGTGCAAAGCACTGTTCTAAGCGCTGAGGAGGTTACAAGGTGATCAGGTTGTCCCATGGGGGGCTCACAGTCTTAATCCCCATTTTACAGATGAGGCACAGAGAAGTTAAGTGACTTGCCCAAAGTCACACAGCTGACAATTGGCAGAGCCGGGAATTGAACCCATGACCTCTGATTTCAAAGCCCGGGCTCTTTCCACTGAGCCATGCTGCTTCTCTAATGTTAATCCAGGGACTTATCTTATCCCATCTTTATTACTGCATCCACCTCCTTGCTAACCTCCCTACCTGCTGGGTCTCCCCATTCCAGTCCACACTTCAGTCTGTTGTCCAGATCATTTTTCTACACAAATGTTCAGTTCATGTTTCCCCACTCCTCAAGTACTGGAGGAGTACTCCAGCAACTTCTGGTTGCCCATCTACATCTACATCAAACAGAAACTCCTTTAACACTGACTTTAAATCACTCAGTCAACTTGCCTCCTCCTACCTTACCTCACTGCTCTCCCAATACAACCCAGCCCAAACACTTCACTCCTCTAATACCAACCTACTGTACCTCAGTTTCATCAAACGATTCAAACTTTGTAAGTGTGAACTATTCTTTTCTCTCATTACTCTTTTGTCTATCACCTCAGTGGCTATAACTTTTCTGCATTTAAAGGATTATTCAGTAATTAGACAAGTTAGAAAGACTATTGGTTAATTGTGCTGAATGCCAGGTGGAATGTATCTACTGTATGATTATACTGTACTTTCCAAGTGCTTAGTACAGTGCTCTGCACACAGTAAGTGCTCAATAAATTCAATCAACTGACTGACCGACCATTTTCAATGCCTCCTACTTAGGCTGGGAGCCCCAAGTGAGACAGGGACTGAGTCTGACCTAACTTGTTTACTCCAGTGCTTAGAAAGTGTTTGACACATAGCACTTTTGTATAATAACAATCATAACAATAATACAGCTGTAAATAATATAGTGCCTGAGTGTGGCAGGTTTAACCCCAGTACTTCCAGGCCTCTTCCTTGAGAGCCCTGGCTATTTTTGGCCAGAGGAGTGATGGACATCTTACTGCATCCATTCCCAGGAGAGATGAGTTGGAGAACTGATGTGCAGGAGCTGTACTTGGGACCAAGTAAAGAGCCACATTAAAAGAAAACAGAGGTGGATCTAACTCCTCAATTTCCACAGTCCTGTCCACTTTCCAAGATACAATTTGGCAACTGGTAAATCTCAGGTTGCTGATGCTTTCACTTCCTTTGAATACTATGGGAAGGAGAATCTAATCAACTTTAACATTTAGTACACTTGGACACAAAGCTAGTAATAGCTCTATACCAATTTCATCTTACTAATTATTTATTGGTCTTGTAGAGACAAATCAGCCACTGGAACTGGAGCTGAAAATTAATTTGGGGAGTTACCCACATGGTTAAAAAGGCACTGACATAGCACAAATGTACTAAAAAATTGCTTCCACTTTTTTTTTGGTTCCTTTAATTTTTCCTCCTCTTTTTCCCAGGTACACACACAGAAACACACACACACACACACACACACACACACACACACACACTCAAGAAACATTAGGGAAGTGATTACACTAACCGTGAAGCTATTCAATTGCCTTCTATCTCACTAAGTATGTGATCAGGGAACAATATTGCCATTAGTTAATCATTTAAAAACTAATTACATGGGCAGTTTCATATTCTTCACCAAAGGGGAAAAACACAAGTCTATTACCATTTATCAGGCATCAGTCATTTTGACACTAGGCAAGGATTCTAAACATAAAAATTATAAGATCAAACCTTGAGTTTTCCAGTCACTGCAACCTTAAAGGATGCCTAAGTGGAAAACTATTATATTTTGTATGTTAGGAGAACATGTATCACACTATAAGGCTCTCTTGAGCGAGAATTGTGTCATATTAATTTACCCCTAGTTGTCTTAGCAGCAGTTTGTCAGTGTCATCATGACAGGCCACACATCAAGTTTTAATCAATACAATGTGATTCACATTCTGGTGTGCATTCCTGAATACAGAGCAATAAAACATGTGGCATAACTCTTTGCTGCACCATACCCAGGTATTCTCTCATATCCTAAAGCTATAGAAGTAGATCTCATTAAATATGAAAATGATAAATACAGTTTGGACAACTGCTTACAAATTGCAAATTAACTCACATCTTCACTCTAGGAAATGTACCATTTACTTCCATTCTGTAAATAATCGCATTGATTTGCATTTGCATGTTCGAAAATTGAAGTCTGCATTTAAGCAAATATCTAATAAAACAAAACAAAACATATTTTTACACTAGCCTAGTCTATTTAGTTGAAAAGGAGGTGACCTGTGCAAGATGACTATTTGGATGTGGGCTTTAGTTAAGTTAATTTGAGAAATTTAACTACCTAAGCAGGAGAAAGAGCGACTTATAGAAGGCATTAATTTCTCCAATTCTTTTTCAAACCATCAACTTAGCCTTTAGAAAATGAACTGTAGACTCCAGTGCTTTTATAAACAATGTTTCTCCATGCCAGTCGAATAATGTGTCAAGTTTATACAGTACCATTTCAACAGAGAACTCAAGTGCTTTTACATATATTTTCACATTTATCTTCACAACAGCTTCTTAAGTAAATGGAAGAAAGCATTAGCGGCAGCAAAGCAAGAGCAATGAATCCTTAACGTTCTGCAACTCCTTAGGACGCTGACCAAAGATACGTTAATCAAAACCTATACATTGTGTTAACAAATATGTGCGACAAGTGGTAGAGGATAGAAAGACTGATGATACTCAAGGTGTTTTGGATCAAAAGTGAACCAGTGACTTGCCTGTGTTCCTGAAAGATATACATATGCCCTCCCATCTCCCATAACACCACATTGCCACTCATCGTGGACAAGGAAGGAAGGCCCATGGCCTAGGAGAAAGAGCAAAGGCCTGAGAGTCAGAGGACCTGAGTTCTAGTCCCGGCACCACCACATCTGCTGAGTGACCATTGACTCTCTGTGACTCAGTTAACTTATTTGTAAAGCGGGAATTAAAACTGTGAGCCCTACGTGGAACAGGGACTGCGTCCAACCTGATTATCATATATCTACCCCACTGCTTAGGCCAGTGCCTGGTACATAGTAAGTGGTTTACTAATAACATTACAGAAATTTAATGAGAAGCCAATAATGCTTTAATAGTTACCATAATAAGCCCTCCACCTTTGGGCACGAGGGTCAACAAAGGAAAGCTATGTTTAGAATATATCAGTTAAAGATCAGTCCAGGACTTGGGGCCATCTGTGGACACAAGACTATAAACATCTGAAAGTTCTATAGAACTTCCAATTGATTAACTGCATTTATTGCGAGCTTGCTGTGTGCAGAGCATCGTACTAAGCACTGGAGAGAGTACAATATAACAGTCTGTAGATATGTACCCTGTCAACTATGAGCTTACAGTCATGAGAATGACATTGAGGTAAATTTCAAAATTATGGATATGTACGCTACAAGTGCTGTGGGCTTGAGGAAAGGGAGAATAAAGGGGGCAAATCCAAGTGCAAGGGTGACACAGAAGGGAGTGGGAGAAGAGGATATGAAGGCCTCATAGGGGAAGACTTCTTGGAGGAGATCAATAAATCAGTCAGTCAATTTGCAGGGCACTGCCAGAGGCAGGACATGAGCCAGAGGACAGCATCAAGGTAGATGATATTGAGGTACAGTGTGCAGATTGGCTTTAGAAGAGTAAAGTGTGTGGGCTGGGTTGTAGTGGAAAATCAGGGAGGTAAGGTAGGAGGCCCCCTCCAGGATCTCACCTGGAGAGTTTCCAGTACTCTACCAGTCTCATCTACAAGTGGAAGAGTCAAGCAGAGGCATACCCTTCCATTTCTAGCCTGGGCAGTGGCTAGCAAGTAGAAGACAATCTGCTACAAGTCAAAACTCACATGAGCTAGCCAGCAGCGGCATGGGAGAGAGGGTGGAGACTCAATCGTACTGTGCAGAAACCAACTCCATATTTTTACCAAGAAAACTCTCTGGATCCGCTACCAGAACAATTGCAGATGGAAGTGGGGCGTTCTGGGAGAAATGTGTCCACGGAGTCACTCTGGGTCGGAGACGACAGCATAAGACAATACACGGGAGGAAGCGGGAAGGTGTTCGAGTGGTTTAAAGCCAATGGCAAGTAGTTTTCTGTTTGAGGTGCACGTAGATGGGCAACTACTGGAGTCTTTTGAGGTCTGGGGAAACATGAACTGAATGTTATGGTTAAAAATGATTCAGGCAACACGGTGAAGTTTGGACTGGAGTGGGGAGAGACAGGAGGCAGGGAGGAAAACAATAAGGCTGATGCAGTAATCAAGCAGGGAGTGCTTGAATCAACATAGTAGCAGTTTGAATGGAGACGAAAGAGCAGATTTCAGCAATACTGTGAAGGCTGAACTGATGACAGGTTGAATATGTGGGTTGAATGAGAGAGATGAGTCGAGCATAGCACCAAGATTCTGGGCTTGTGAGACAATCAATCAATCAATCAATCAATCAAATGTATTTATTGAGCGCTTACTGTGTGCAGAGCACTGTACTAAGCGCTTGGGAAGTACAAGTTGGCAACATATAGAGACAGTCCCTACCCAACAGTGGGCTCACAGTCTAAAAGGGGGAGACAGAGAACAAAACCAAACATATTAACAAAATAAAATAAATAGAATAGATATGTACAAGTAAAATAAATACTTTTATTTTACAGGAAGGATGGTGGTGCTGTCTACAGTTACAGGAAACTCAGGGATTGGTTGAGAAGTTAAGGAGTTCTGTTTAGGACATGTTAAGTTTTAGGTGTCAGTGGGACATCCAAGTAGAGATGTCAAATAATAATACAATCAGTAAGATATCACTTCTTTCTCTGACTTCCAGACATGGGGGGCTCTTTCCACTAGACCATGCTGCTACTCAATCTGTAGTGTTTGGAAAAGTACCATACAATATACACAGTAGGAGTCATTCATTCACTCATTCAATACAATTCATTCAACCCACATATTCAATCCATCATTAGATTCTTTCAGTTCGACCTTTACCATAAAAAGATAAAAGGAGAAGCAGTGCAGCTCAGTGGAAAGAGCACAGGCTTGGGAGTCAGATGTCATGGGTCTTGGGTTCTAATACTGGCTCCGCCACATGTCTGCTTTGTGACCTTGGGTAAGTCACTTAAATTCTCTGAGCCTCAGCTCCCTCCTCTACAAAATGGGGATTAAGACTGTGAGTCCCACGTGGGATAACCTGATTACCTTCTATCCCCCCAGAGCTTAGAACAGTGCTTTGCACATAGTAAGCACTTAACAAATGCCATCATTATTATTATTCTTACCATATTGCTAAAATCCTCCCTTTCCTCTCTATTTTAGAGAAGCAGCATGGCTCAGTGGAAAGATCATGGGCCAACTTGTACTTCCCAAGCGCTTAGTACAGTGCTCTGCATACAGTAAGCGCTCAATAAATACGACTGAATGAATGAATGAATTTGGAGTCAGAAGTCATGGGTTCAAATCCAGGCTCCGCCAATTGTCAGCTGTGTGACTTTGGGCAAGTCACTTCACTTCTCTGGGCCTCAGTTCCCTCATCTGTAAAATGGGGATGAAGACTGTGAGCCCCCCCATGGGACAACCTAATCACCTTGTAACTCCCCAGCACATAGAACAGTGCTTTGCACATAGTAAGCACTTAATAAATGCCATTATTATTAGGGACTGTCTCTATATGTTGCCAACTTGTACTTCCCAAGCGCTTAGTACAGTGCTCTGCACACAGTAAGCGCTCAATACGATTGATGATGATGATTATCCAAACTGCTACCATGTTAATTGAATCACTTATCCTATCCTGCCTTGATTACTGTATCATCCTTCATGCTGACCTCCGTCTCCTGTCTCTCCCCACTCCAGTCCATACTTCACTCTGCTGCCCAGATCATTTTTCTACAAAAACGTTCAAGCCATATTTCCCCACCTACAAAGCATAATTAAGGTCACATCTCCTCCTCCTGGCCTTTCCCAATTAAGCCCTCTTTTACCTGGTTTGCTTTCCTTTCTGCATCATCTATGCACTTGGATTTACAACCTTTGGATACTTGATATTTGCCCTATCCCCAACTCCACAGCACTTATATACATGTCTTTAAATTAATGTAATAAATTACTTATTTATTAATGTTAAATGATGTCTGCTCTCCCTCTAAAGTGTCAACTTGTTATGGACAGGGAACATATCTGCTAATTCGGTTGTATTGTACTCACCCAAGCACTTAGTACAGTGCTCTGCACCTAGTAGGCACTCAATAAATTCCATTTATTGAGTGATTGATTGACTGAACATCACTAAATCCAAACTGCTATTATCTTGATTCGAACACTCCCTCCTTGACCACTGTATCAGCCCCATTGTTTTCCTCCCTGGATACTAGCTTTCTCCACTCCAGTCCATACTTCACTCTGCTGCCCGGACTATTTTCCTACATAACTTTTCAGTCCATGTTTCCCCACTCCTCAAGAACCTCTAGTGGTTGCCTAACCCCCTCCACATCGAACAGAAACTCCTTACCATAGGCTTTAAAGCATTCAATCGCCTTGCCCCCTCTTATCTTACCTTTCTGATTTTTTTTATGGTATTTGTTAAACAGTTACTATGTGTCAGGCACTGTACTAAGCACTGGAGTAAATACAAGCTAATCAAATTGGAAATAGTCCATGTTCCACTTGGGAATTTCCTGTTACAACCCAGCATGCTTACTTTGGTCCTCTAATTCCAACCTACTCACTGTACCTTGATCTCGTCTATCTCGCTGCTGATCCCTCACCCATATCCTGCTTCTGAATTGGAACTTCCTCCCCTGTTACATTCACAGACCACCACTCACCCCACCTTTATAGCCTTACTAATAATCACATCTACTCCAAGAGGCCTTCCCTTACTAAGCCATCATGTTCCCTACTCCCTCTCCCTTTTGTGTTGCCCTCGCATTTGGATTTTTTCACCCCTTTATTCACTCCACCCTCAGCCCCTCGGCAATTAAGTACATATCCAAAATTTATTTTAATGTCTGTCACTGCTCCTAGACTGTAAACACCCTGTGGGTAGAGAACATGTCTATATTGTATATTATACTGTACATTATATTACATATATTATTGTATATATTGTATATTATACACTTATACCACTTACTAATACTAATACTAATAATGATGGTATTTGTTAAGCGCTTACTATGTGCCAAGCACTGCTCTAAGCGCTGAGGGAGATACAAGGTTATCAGGTTTTCCTAGGTAGATCTCACAGTCTCTATCCCCATTTTATAGATGAGGCAACTGAGGAATAGAGAACTTAAGTGACTTGCCCAAAGTCATACAGCTGACAAGTGGCAGAGCCGGGATTAGAACCCAAGACCTCTGACTCCCAAGCCTGTGCTCTTTCTATTAAGCCATGCTGCTTCTCTAGTACACTGCTCTGCATGCAATAAGTGCTCAAAATATACAATTGATCGATTGATTGATATAGTGCCATTCACACAGTATGTGTCAATGAATATAACGGATAACCCATTCACTTACCATGTTTATGGTTCAGCACCAGTACTTACCCTATTCACCTAATTAATATTATAAAACTAAAGTAGAGGTTTTGCTAATAACAACTTGTATTAACAAAGCATTTTCAACCCCTCCCAGCCCCTTCTCCACTGGGATTTTCCATCAGCCCTGTGAAAGCCTGGAAAAGGTGAAGAACACCAGCAGAATGGAATCCTTGCCTGTCCCCTTTCGACAAGAGCCAGGGAGAAAAGCAGCCCAGCCCCCAACCCATTGGGTCTCCCCTCAACCCCTGCTCCAGCCCACCTACTCCCTGGTGTATGGTACCCAACCCTTGGTTCAGTGTGTTGCAATCATTGAGCACTGTGTAGGTACTGTTACTGCTACTATTACTTTGCATTAAATTTCCTTTTAAGAAAGAATAAACACAGTTGCAGAACGGTTCAAGAGATTTTCTTCAAACTAGGTTAGGAAGAGAAATAATGTCGCCAGTCAATCATATTTATCGAACATTTACTGTGTGCACAGCACTGCACTGAGCGCTCGGAAGAATACAATATAGCAGAGTTGGTAGACACGTTCCCTGCCCACAGCAAGCTTACAGTCTAGTGGGGAAGACAGACAGACATTAATATAATTAAATAAATTATGTATATATATATACATAAATGCTGCGGGGCTGAAGGAGGGGTGAAAAAGGGAGTAAATCCAAGTTCAAGGATGACACAGAAGGGAGTGGGCAAAGAGGAAATGAGGACTTAGTGTCTCTAGATTCTGAAACTATTCAATTATTTAATCAATCATATTTTTTGAGAATGAAAGAGCACTGTACTAAGCATTTTTTAATAACAGTATATTAATTATTTATTAAGCACCTACTGAATTCACAGCACTGTGGAACACACAAAAGGAGTAAAGGTCATGATTCCTGTCCCTGAGGAACTTGTAATCCAATGACCCTCCACTGGACATGCAGCCAAGCTGCCTCCCCAGGAACTAATGCCGGTTACGTTCCCTGCCCACAACAATAGTCAAGAGATAAGCTTACAGTTATCTGTACACAATAAACACTTAATAAGCATATAATAAATACCATTTTTACTGAATACACACATTCTTTCACTTTTTTCTCAAGTTAGTGCCAATGACATTTTTTGAGTACACATATGTTCCAGGAATAGCCTGAGTTACAACCACCCCAGGAACACAACCAGTATTATTTTATACTTCAGCCTGAATTACAATTACCTCACAATATGGTCTCCATGAAATTTAACCTGCACTGTTCGGTGACTTATACCATGATGATCCCCAAATGTACCCCTACAACCTCTATGCCTTTCTGCAGTCTCACATTTCCTTCTGGTTTCAGGTCACTGACACCTCAAACTTACCATGTCTAAACAGAACTCTCATCTTCCCACTCAAACCCTATCCTATTACAGACTTCCCAGTAATCAATCAACTGGCATTTATTAACCATTTACCATATGCATATAACTCTAGTAATGTACAATACAATATACACAATAGGATCCAGCCATTCATTCATTCAATACAATTCATTCAACCCACATATTCAATCCATCATTAGATCCTTTCTGTTTGACCTTTACTACATCACTGAAAATCCTCCCTTTCCTCTCCATCTAAACTGCTACCATGTTAATCCAGTCACTTATTCTACTTTCTTTGATTACTGTACCAGAATCCATGCTGACCTCCCTACTCCCTGTCTCTCCTCACTCCAGTCCATACTTCACTCTGCTGCCCAGATCATTTTTCCACAAAAACATTCAAGCCATGTTTCCTCACTCCTTACACTTCGCTTCTCTCATGCTAACCTTCTCCCTGCATCTCAATCTCATCTATCTCACCACTGACCTCTCACCAACATCCTGCCTCTGGCCTTGAATGCCCTCTCTCCTCTTATCCGACAGAAATTTACTCTCCCTGCCTTCAAAGTCTAACTGAAGGCACGTCTCCTCCATGACGCCTTCCCTAAGCCCTCCTTTCCTCTTCTCCCACTCCCTTCTGCATCACTCTGACTTGTTCCCTTTATTCATCCTCCCTCCCAACCCCACAGCACTTATGTTCCTGTAATTTAATTATTCACATCAATATCTGTCCCCTACTCTAGACTATAAGCTTGCTTTGGGCAGGAAATGTGTCTGTTTATTGTTATAAGGTACTCTCTAAAGTGCTTAGTACAGTGCTCTGCACACAGTAAGTGCTCAATAAATACAATGGACTGACTGACTGACAATTGAGTTGGAAGACACAATCCCTGCCCACAGGGAGCCAGGGGAGGGGAACCTTTTTCATCATTGTCCCTCTTGTCTCAGGAGCCCTTAACCATGGCATTATCCTCAACTCATCTCTCTCATTCAATCTGAATATTTAGTCTCTTACCAAATCCTGTCAGATATACCTTCACAACATCTTTAGAATCTGCCCTTTCCTCTCCATCCAAACTGCTACCAAGCTGATCCAAGCACTCATCATTTCCCTCAGGAATTACTGCATTAGCCTCTTTGCTGACCGATAAGCCTGTCTCTCCTGCTCCAGTCCCTATTTCACTCTGCTGCCCAGACGATTTTACAAAATAAACACTCCGTCCACATCTCCCCACTCCAAAAAATCTTACAGTGGTTGCCCATCCATATTTGTTGCTGAACTGTACTTTCCAAGTGCTTAGTAAAGTGCTCTGCACATAAGTAAGCACTCAATAAATATGATTGAATAAACAAATACAATTGAATCTCTGCATCAAGCAGAACCTCTTTACTATTCCCTTTAAGGCCCTCAAACAGCTTTCCCCCTCCTACCTTACCTCACTAATCTCCCACTACCACTGAGCCCGTGAATTTTGCTACTCTAACGCCACTAGTCATTGCACTGTGAGCTCATCTTTCATGCCGCTGACCCCTTGCCCACTTCTTCCTCTGGCCTGGAACTGCCTTCCTCTTGATATCCCACAGACCATCACTCTCACCATCTTCAAAATGCTACCAAAATCATATCTGCCTCAAGAGATCTTCCCTGACTAAAACCCTCACTTCTATATTTGACCTACTTTCTGCATCACCTTTGTGCTTGGGTCTATACCCCTTAAGCACTTTGATTTTCACTCCACCCCCACAGCACTTATATACCTATCCATCTTGAATTTATTTTAATATCTACCTCCCCCTCTAGTCTGCAAGCTCCTTGGCAGGAGGGATCATATATAATCTATTATTTTGTATTCTTCCAAGCGCTAAGTATAGTTCCTCTGTACACAGTAAGCATTCAGTACATACTACTGACACATTGATATGCCTGATTAGCCCTGAAGTTCTTACAGGGTGCTGCAGGCAAGCCAATTTCTCCCTGTCCCCTGTCCCGTGGGCTAAGATTAAGCACCAATAAAGAATGAATCTTAGAAGAAGTCCTGCCCAATGTTTATATCACATTTTTAATGAGTTGAGGAAACACTTGAGCAGATAACCAAGGAAATTATTGAACTAGGGAGGCAACTTAATTTAGAAATGGATAATACAGAAAATGCATTAACTGCACCTTTTTTCAGAGGGATGGCCCAATGAGAACCTCACTGAACATCAAAGATACAATGTATTTTTGCAGTATTGTGGAAACAGATGAAGACTTCATGGTTTTTCCACCTCCAGCTAAAATCTTGGGATTTTCAAGAAAGTGAATGAATTTATGACTATGAGGAAACAATGAAAAAACTATTAGCCTAATTCCAGATTACAGCAAGCCAAGAAAGGGTTCTTAAAACTCTTGTGCTTTTAAAAAGGAGCTGGGGAAAAATAGAGCTTCAGAAAAGGGAAGTGTCAACATTCCAAGAGAACTAGCCATACATTCAATTATTTGTTCTCTGTTTCATCCTGTTGTGTTTGTACTGTGTCCTGCTGCATTTTGGTTCTTCCTCTGGCTTCCACCACCTATAAATCATTTTTGAATGTCTCCTCGATTAAATCATAAACTCCTTGTGATGATGCAAAGCATATCATACTATTATTGTACTCTACCAATCACTTAATTCAGAGCCCAGAACTCAGTAAGTGCTCCATAAATACCATTTATTGATTGATTGATGAATTTTCACTTAGTTCAAAAAACATATATATTTAGAAAGTATTTAAAGGGCAGACACAGGGTAGCAACACAAGAACATGTCAGTACAGATTGGATACCTAGGAGCAGAAACCAGGTAAAAAGTCAGGAATTTGAGGGACAGGTGCCCAGGGCCCTCAGTAGAGGAAGAGAATTTGAAAGACTCAGGCCTTCAGACTGAAGACCCAACCTCAGCAATCTCCAGGAGAAAGAAAATGGTTTGATGGGCTTCTCTATCTTACAGGGTCTCCCCAGTTCTCCCACAACGCTCTGTCATGATATCTCCACCTATATCCCGGAAAGACCTGTTCTGCCTGGATATCTATGAGCCTGGAAAAGCAGGCACTTCCTCTCCCATGTGGTGCCTGAGAGAGAATTGGAGAAGGATTGAAGAAGGTAGTGCTGTTTGGGGGGGGGCAGTCTCTTGATATTTTAGGTTAAAAGGAAAACATGAAGTCCATTAGAACAACTAAATTCAATTAAGCCTTTGACATTTTGGTAAAATGAAACCTTGAAATATCTTTTTAGTATTGAAAACCATGACAAAACCTTTCCCGTGAGGCCTCTCATTCTTAAGTGCTTCTCTTGCTATAAATTCAGTGCAAGCTGGGACATCTTATTGTGAATAGTAATTTGGCTACTTTCAGTGGCATGTTTAATGGTGGGGAAAAAAAGATCATCTCCTGCCAAAATGCATTGAAATGTCCTCTAATGATCTTTATTTGGTATACTTAGCTAGTAATGATAAAGATTTTGACTTCATGAGGTTTTGTTCATCTTTGAAACTGGAGCTGTACAATAAAAATCAGATAGGCAGAATTCCATTTAAAAGACAGGAGGAACTTTACGGAGCCTATTATAGCAACAGAGTAGTAATTTAACAGCCAAGGAAGAACAACTACTTTAATTTAGTAAATATCTTAATTGCCTCTCACTGATTTTCAAATGTCATACTATTTCATGATGCACTTTTATTGATTTCTACGAGGAAAGATACAGATATCTTCATTAATACTCTCATCAGTCACTGGAAGAAAGATACAGGATCTGCATCCCTGCAATTATGAAATTACTTACTTTTATCCTGCAGAAGACTATAATCAACCTCTGATACATTATGTTTTGGAGGTAAAAACCATTGAAGGAGGATTGAAAATCATTTCCAAGGGAAAATGGATAGGTTGTTTCCAACTGAATAGGATATTTTAAGAAAAAAAATTGCCCATGAAATTCCTTCCTTCATTCCCTAAACAAATACCTTTAAGTTGTTTGAATTCCCCTTTTCCGAATCTTCACATTTTAAGCATTTTAAAAATGGTGATCATTTCCTTTTGTCAAATGCCTTCCTTCATTCAACACTAAAATAATTGGTTCAGTTGTTTTCTTGTCACACACTAGTAAGGAAATATAATTTTCTCTTATGTTCCCTTTCCAAAGCCTTATTCCTTATTTAATCAATGTCATGCCCTATTTATGCAGCTTGAATCTTTTAATACAATTCTAGGTATATGTACCTTGGGCTAGCCTTTTAAGATAGCTTCTTCACATTTCTGAAGCTGTGTCACAGATGCTCTGGTGAAGGTCAATTGGAACAGGCAACATGGATAACAATGCTGAGAAGCAAACTAAATAGGGACTGTGATTCCAGTAGATCTAATTTTAAAAATATATTTCATTGAACACAACTCAGCCCACAGATACTGGCAGTAGGAAAAAATATTTAATTATCAAGTACCTTGATTTATTGAGCTAATTCTCTTTCTCTAGAAGGACTGGCAAAGTGAGTAAAGGAACATGGTTCAGTGAATAGGATTCGTTTTTAAAGATTTAAATTAAAGCACATAGTTGAATTTAGACAGAAGAGTCATTTCTCTTTCCTTTGTTCAGGTACATTTTACTTTGGCTGTTTCTGATCTGGCCAGACAAAGAGAGTTATTTTGGAAATTGCTGCTAAGGTCACTTTTGGAAGATGTGATCATTGACATTTTTTGTAAATTGCCACAGATTGGAAGTGGCAGAGGCCACTCCAAGCCACCAGCACTGTCAGGCCCATTTATCACTGCTGGCAAAAAAAAAAAAAGATAGAAATAATTACGTGGCCCAGTGGAAAGGGCATGGGGAAGGGAGCAAGGAGAACTGTTTTCTAATCCCAGTTTCACCACTTGCCTGATATGTGGCCTTGGGCAAAGCACTTAACTTCTCTGTGCCTTAGTTTCCTCATTTGTAGAATGAGGAAAAAATATCAGTTCTTCCTCCCTCTTAAATGGAGAGCCCTGTACGGGATTGGGATGATGTCTGATCTGATTATCTTGAATATACACCAGATCCCTTGGTCCTTTCCCATTTTACCCCTGTGATAAAGTGAAAAATTGGCACCTTTGGATGAGGATGAAGGTTGTGAAGATATCCATAACATCAATATGATTTCTATATAAAAATTAAAATTTTGGATTTGATCAAATCATGGCATTGACTGACTGAAAGGTCATTTGGAGAGAATGGACTGGAGCCACCTATGGGCTACACCAAACTTAGAATAGTAAAATCTATGGAGTTAACTGAATCTTTCCTCAAAAACTTATCTTTGGTTTATTACCAAACAATAAGAAATAATCTTGTTCTCAGGGTAACTCTGCTTAGATGAAAACATTCATTCATTCATTCAATTGCATTTATTGAGCACCTACTATGTGCAGAGCAGTGCACCAAATGCTTGGAAAGTACAATATAGTCAGATATACAATCCCTGCCCACAACGGGCTTACAGTCTAGGGGGCAGTAACAGATATCACAAGAAGTAAACAGAGACAGACTTTCCATTTCATATACATACTGACGACAAAACAGATTATTTTCTGAGTTGTCAATTCACCTTCTTATAATTGATCTTCAGGCCTGCTAAGAGGACCCAAGTATTGCAGTTGAATACTCCTTTCTTTCCAACAAAACCGTAGGTTTAGGAAATGCATTTACTCCATTAGAATATTGCATCAGTCCACCTATCTAATCCAGACTCAAAGAGGGAAGTGAAAGATAATGACGACTAGAACTGATATGGGGCATTTCCCAAAATGAATAAGCAAAAAGAGTCCATGATGGGGATTTGATTTGCATACAAAATTGTCTGGGAACCCTAACAATTTGACCAATCTTCTCAGTCAAATGACACAATCTGATGCCATCCTGATGCACCCCCTAAGCGAAGCTCCCTCCATGGCATCATCTCCCTCAGCCAGTCAAAACCGGTATGGGGGGTTGTCCCTGCCTCAAAATGCTGCTGGCCCTGGGGGATTTGGTTTTTAACTTATTTTTAAATAAAAAGAAAATAATAAACACGGGCCTTCTCAGAGGTGCTTTCCACTTCTGTTTGTGCCACTTCCCTGCTTGAGGGGAGGGAAAAGTTCCCCCACTTCATGGGCACACATGTCTCTGTTTGTCCACACAGCCTGGCAGTGGTGACAGCTGCATTGGTGGCTATCCAGGAGCTCCACCCTCCTCCCTTCCCTCTGTACTTTCTAAGCTCTCAGCTGACCTGTGAGGAGGAGAAGGCCTTCTGGTAGCGTGAACCCCACTAAGGAGCTGGAAGGGTCCTGGGTCCAGCTGCCCAGACTGAGGTCCCCTCTTCTGCGGGGGTCAGCTCCACATTCACCCACAAACTGAGTGGGCCACCACAATCTATCTGGGTTCCTTCCACCCCAGCTTCACGGAAAGCCCCAGCTTTCCTCTTCCCTGGGATCTCCCCTTGCTTGCTAGATCAAAAGACCTAATAATTCAGACTCCAAGATTGCAGCATGGCTTAGTGGATAGAGCACGGGCTTCGGAGTCAAAAGGACTTGGGTTCTAATCCCAGGTCTGCCACAAGTCTGCTGTGTGACCTTGGGTAACTCACTTAACTTCTCTGGGCCTCAGTTACCTCATCTGTAAAATGTGGATAAGAGTGTGAGCCCCATGTAGGACAGGTGCTGTATCCAACCTAATTAACTTGTATCTACCTCAGTGCTTAGAACAGTGCTCGGCACATAGAAAGCACTTAACAATCTTTGCCATTAAAAACTGGGATTGTCATATCCTCTTGGAGAATTTTGCCTGAATAACATTTTATGGAGCAAAATGAGCCACATCATAGTGGAACCAGCAAAACTTTTCTTGGTTCCTTATTGCTGAAAGGAAAGAAATACACAAAGAGCAATAATAAAATAATAATAATAATGGTATTTGTTAAGCGCTTACTATGTGCCAAGCACCATTTTAAGCCCTGGAGTAGACACAAGGTAATCAGGTTGTCCCACATGCGGCTCACAGTCTTAATCCCCATTTTACAGATGAGGTAACTGAGGACAAGAGAAGTGAAGTTGCTTGCCCAAGGTCACAGCAGAAAAGTGACGGAGCCAGGAATTGAACCCATGCCCTCTGAGTCCCAAGCCCTTGCTCCTTCTACTAAGCCACGCTGCTTCTCTAATGAAGTATGAATCCTCAAATGGCATTACAATGGGAATACATAGGCTTCTTTGGAATTTCATTTTAAGATCAGATTTACAACAAAAGTTCTGGGTGCTTTCCTTTTCTGTATAAGTGGATAATTACCAATTAAAAATGTGCTAGGAAGTAATTAATTTTAAGTTTCTGGTTGGAGCAGAAATTGTCCCATCCATCCTTCACAAGACCTAGAAAGAGAAGTAATTTGGGGGAAACTCCTGAGAAATCTTGACCACCAAGATAGAGGATTCTAAAAATATATAAAGGAGCAAGAGAATGGAAAATGAAACTCAGTGACTCCTTGTGCTCTGATCAGCGGACAACATTCCCTCTCATTGGTAATATTACTTTAAAGGGGCTTCTGTATCAGCTTTCTACAAAATGCATTGAAAACACAAAAGAATGGAAATTGCTTCTATAAAATCTGAGAAGGAAACACTAGGAAACAAATTGCATGCTACAGCTAAAAAAAGTATTATGGTAGAGGATTCGTTTTTCTGAGGTCGATGCCACATTATATGAAAGGCCATGATCCTAATTGCAAAATGTTTAAATGCATATTTTTCAGGTAAATGGCATTCCTGAGCTATATGCAATGTTTTATTATAATAGAAATGGGACAAATATTGAATATCTTGTGCTCTATTTCTACTCACAAGTAACATCTAAATCAACCAGACCCAGCAATTTCAAAAGAGGATAGGGAATTTCTAAAAATACAAGTCATTTTACTTAATATTTTGGTTCTTTTTTTTTAAGAAAGAGTTTGCTATGGAAAGCTATTCGGGACACGTTCTGAAAAAAAAAAACAGAGAGCTATGTATCTTGATTAGTATAGTTGTGAATGATTGACAAATTAATAGTTTTTACTAAGCATCTACTAGGTGAGGGGCACTCTTCTAAGCACTTTGGAAAGTAAAACCAAGAAAAAAGACTTGTCTCCTGCCGTCAGGGAATTTACAATCTAACAAGGAAGATGGGCGGACACAAATGATTTACCATCAGTAGAAGCTGGAAGGAAATGATAGAACTGTAATAAATGTTAAAGGAAAGATAGATAGGTGAATATATAAAGTAATAAGCAAGTAGAGCATGTAGATTGATACACAAGCACTTTGTGCAGTGCTCTGCACACAGGAAGTGCTTAATAAATACGATTAAGTGAATAACTGCCCCTCATGTTTGAAGATGATATCACTAACAGTCAAGTTCTAATGCCTTGTTCAAATGTGGTAAAGCCGCCAAGTTATTTGCTTTAAAGATAAAGATTCTGCTCTTGGTACCCAGAGAACTGGGTAAGAGTAAGGATGGTTCTGTGCCAATCTTCACCATTACTAGAAAATCAATCCAAGTGCATTTCCTAAGTATGGTGAGACAGCCTTTCCTTTCACCCCCAACAAATATACTTATGTTTTAAAGAGCAGCATGGCCTAGTGGAAAGAGCAGGGGACTTGGTCACTGTGTGACCTTGGGAAAGGCAATTACCTTTGCCTGTTTCAGTTTCCCCATCTGCAAAATAGGGATAAAATATCTGTTCCCCCTGGCTCAGACTGTGAACCCCATATGGGCCAGGGGCTGTGTCCAAACTGATTATCTTGTCTCTACCTTGGTGTGTCTTCTAGACTGTGAGCCTGTTGTTGGGTAGGGACCGTTTCCATATGTTGCTAACTTGTACTTCCCAAGCGCTTAGTACAAGTGCTCTAGACACAGTAAGTGCTTAATAAATACGATTGAATGAATGAATGAATGAATGGCATTTCAGTGTTGGGCACATAGTAAGCGTTCATTAAATATCATCATCTTATTCGTAAGTTCTGGGCAACTGTTGGAATGACATGACTTCTTGTTGGAAGTGACATTTCTGGATGATTTTAAAGCCAGGAGAGCTATGGCCAGGTGGATTTGATGTGGGAAGGTGTTCCAGGCTGTGTGTGAGGGTGGGGGCTGGGTGGGATGTGAGCAATAATAGTTGTGGTATTTGTTACGCACTTCCCACATGACAGGCACTGTACTAAGCGCTAGGGCAGATTCAAGCTAATAGGGTTGGATGCAGGCCCTGTCATTCATTCATTCATTCAATTGTATTTATTGAGCACTTACTGTGTGCAGAGCACTGTACTAAGCACTTGGAAAGTACAATTCGGAAACATATAGAGACAGTCCCTACCCAACAACAGGCTCACAGTCTAGAAGACAAGCTCACTGTCCCACATGGAGCTCACAGGCTTCATCCCCATTTTACAGATGAGGTAACTGAGGCCCAGAGAAGTTAAGTGACTTGACCAAGGTCACACAAGGAAGCGGCCAAGCCGGGATTAGAACCCATGGCCTCTGACTCCCAGGCCTGTGCTTTATCCACTGGGATCGGATCCTGGACAGGCAAAAGCAAGGAAAAGTGAGAAGGTTAGTTTCAGAGGAATGAAGAGCACAAATCCTGAGTCATGGATGATGAAGTGAGTCGATATGTGAGGAGTGAACTGCTAAAGGGCCTTAAAGACAATGATCAAGAGGACCTGCTTGATCAATCAATCAATCAATCATATTTATTGAGCGCTTACTGTGTGCAAAGCACTGTACTAAGTGCTTGGGAAGTACAAGTTGGCAACATATAGAGACAGTCCCTACCCAACAGTGGGCTCACAGTCTAAAAGTCTTGATGTCAGTATAAAGTGGGTAGCCTTAAGAGAAACGGCTGAGGCTTTCAAAGCTGCTGATAAAAC